>NC_056441.1:2786541-2801541 GCF_018296145.1 Oncorhynchus tshawytscha | reverse complement strand
TCCACTCTTTGTGTTTCCACTTCCTGTGTTTCCACTTCCTGTGTTTCCACTCTCTGTGTTTCCACTCTCTGTGTTTCCACTTCCTGTGTTTCCACTTCCTGTGTTTCCACTCTCTGTGTTTCCACTCTCTGTGTTTCAACTCTCTGTGTTTCCACTCTCTGTGTTTCCACTCTCTGTGTTTCCACTTCCTGTGTTTCCACTTCCTGTGTTTCCACTCTCTGTGTTTCCACTCTCTGTGTTTCCACTCTCTGTGTTTCCACTTCCTGTGTTTCCACTCTCTGTGTTTCCACTCTCTGTGTTTCCACTCTCTGTGTTTCCACTCTCTGTGTTTCCACTTCCTGTGTTTCCACTCTCTGTGTTTCCACTTCCTGTGTTTCCACTTCCTGTGTTTCCACTTCCTGTGTTTCCACTTCCTGTGTTTCCACTCTCTGTGTTTCCACTCTCTGTGTTTCCACTCTCTGTGTTTCCACTCTCTGTGTTTCCACTTCCTGTGTTTCCACTCTCTGTGTTTCCACTCTCTGTGTTTCCACTTCCTGTGTTTCCACTCTCTGTGTTTCCACTCTCTGTGTTTCCACTCTCTGTGTTTCCACTCTCTGTGTTTCCACTCTCTGTGTTTCCACTTCCTGTGTTTCCACTCTCTGTGTTTCCACTCTCTGTGTTTCCACTCTCTGTGTTTCCACTCTCTGTGTTTCCACTTCCTGTGTTTGAAATCTTCTGTCCACTTCCTGGTAATGTCATTTGAAAACGCCCCCCACCCATATAATCTTTAATCTGTCTGTTTGTCTGTCTGCTGGGAGGTCTGAGCAGAACCCAGTGGCACCGTCTCTCAGAATCATACAGGGTGATCCTAGCCCTTAGCTGCACTAGCCCTTAGCTGGAACAAAATCATCAAATCTTACCCCTAACCATATACACACTGCTAACCCGATTAACCGTTAAAATATAATTTTACAAGTATAACCCATTTTGACTTTGCAGCTGGCCTATCTAAGGGGAAATCACTCTGTTCTGCCTCAAGGACAAGAGTCATGACAATCAAGGTCAACCTGCGAATCACGGACACACTCCCCCCTCCGTCTCCGTCTCTCTCAGAGGGTACAGGGTGATAATAAGGTATTAGCTTTGTGTTTCCTCAGGGCTGGGGAACCTCCATCCCTCCTTTCCCTCCTCTCTTGTTCACCCTGCGGAGTCAAACTCATGAGGAAATACAACATAATTAAGGCTCCCATTTGCATTTGGCCGGTCTAATGACAGAGCACCCTACCTCAGATCTGTCCACCTGCATTCAAAATGGCACCCAAAATATAGTGCACCTTATGGTCCCTGGTCTAAAGTAGTGCACTATATAGGGGATAGGGTGCTATTCCCCATACGGCTCTGGTCTAATGTAGTGCACTATATAGGAGATAGGGTGCTATTCCCCATAGGGCTCTGGTCTAATGTAGTGCACTATATAGGGGATAGGGTGCTATTCCCATAGGGCCTGGTCTAATGTAGTGCACTATATAGGGGATAGGGTGCTATTCCCATTGGGCCCTGGTCTAAAGATGGAGATGAAGATGGAGAGGCCTGAGGCAGGGTGGAACCACAAACCCTTCTGCTTCGTTCTCCCCGGTGTCTCTGTTCTAACGGACAACATCCTATTGGGCAGCCATGTTGGAGGAGGGACCACTACCACATAATGTCCTAATGGGCAGCCATGTTGGAGGAGGAAAGGAGGGAGAGAGAATGCAGACAGACCCCTTGACTGACTCATGTTTCTAGTCAACAAAATATTGTGGAGAAAACCAGTTCAAGAGCCAGTTCACTGTCAAGTATCTCTCTCTCTCTCTCTCTCTGTCCCTCACTCTCCCTCTCTCTGTCTCTCTCTCTCTCTCTCTGTCTCTCTCTCTCTCTCTCTGTCTCTCTCTCTCTCTCTCTCTCTCTCTCTCTCTCTCTCTCTCTCTCACACACATCTATCTCTCCAACCTTTTCAGATCTTAGCAACCACCTGAGGTGTCCTGTGACGTTATCATTTGATACTGTCTTATAATTGTGTTACACCCATATTACTTCCTGCTTCCTTCTTCTCTGTCTTCTTCAGTTGTTTTCAGCCAGTTTGCGTTCTTCCAGACGGCTCTGAACGATGTGGTGGAGATCCACGATGGGGCCACGCAGCACGCCAGGGTCCTCAGCTCCCTGTCTGGAACACACACAGGTACACACTCACTGACACTACACACGCACGCACACACACACACACACACACACACACACACACACACACACACACACACACACACACACACACACACACACACACACACACACACACTAGCACAGAGTCAGGAGGACAGTTAACATGGTCAAGTATAGCAGTAAAAACAACAATAGTTACAGTAGCGAGAGGTAGCTGTGTAGAGAAGCAGAGAGAGGTAGCTGTGAAGAGAAGCAGAGACAGGTAGCTGTGTAGAGAACCAGAGAGAGGTAGCTGTGAAGAGAGGTAGCTGTGTAGAGAAGCAGAGAGAGGTAGCTGTGTAGAGAAGCAGAGAGAGGTAGCTGTGTAGAGAAGCAGAGAGAGGTAGCTGTGTAGAGAAGCAGAGAGAGATAGCTCTGAAGAGAAGCAGAGAGGTAGCTGTGTAGAAAGGTAGCTGTGTAGAGAAGCAGAGAGAGGTAGCTGTGTAGAGAAGCAGAGAGAGGTAGCTGTGAAGAGAAGCAGAGAGAGGTAGATGTGAAGAGAGGTAGCTGTGTAGAGAGGTAGCTGTGTAGAGAGGTAGCTGTGAAGAGAGGTAGCTGTGTCGAGAGGTAGCTGTGTAGAGAGGTAGATGTGAAGAGAGGTAGCTGTGTCGAGAGGTAGCTGTGTAGAGAGGTAGCTGTGAAGAGAAGCAGAGAGGTAGCTGTGAAGAGAAGCAGAGAGAGGTAGCTGTGTAGAGAAGCAGAGAGAGGTAGCTGTGAAGAGAAGCAGAGAGAGGTAGATGTGAAGAGAGGTAGCTGTGAAGAGAAGCAGAGAGAGGTAGATGTGAAGAGAAGCAGAGAGAGGTAGCTGTGTAGAGAAGCAGAGATACGTAGCTGTGAAGAGAAGCAGAGAGAGGTAGCTGTGAAGAGAAGCAGAGAGAGGTAGCTGTGTAGTGAAGCAGAGAGAGGTAGCTGTGAGAAGGATGGAGAAGGATGGAGAGAGAGAGGGATGAAGAGAGATAGGAATGGAGAGAGATAAGGATGGAGAGAGATAGGGTTGGAGAGAGAGAGGGATGGAGAGAGAGAGGGATGGAGAGAGAGGGGGGTGGAGAGAAGGATGGAGAGATAGGGATGGAGAGAGATAGGGATGGAGAGAGATAGGGATGGAGAGAAGGATGGAGAGAGAGAGGGATGGAGAGAGAGGGGGATGGAGAGAAGGATGGAGAGAGGGATGGAGAGAGAGAGGGATGGAGAGAGAAGGGGATGGAGAGAAGGATGGAGAGAGAGAGGGATGCAGAGAGAGAGGGATGGAGAGAGAGGGGGATGGAGAGAGGGATTGTGAGAGGGATTGAGAGAAGGATGGAGAGAGCGAGGGATTGAGAGAGGGATTGTGAGAGGGATTGAGAGAAGGATGGAGAGAGAGAGGGATTGAGAGCTCCGTGGAAATGTTGTCTGAAAGAGAGAAAATGGAAACAAAGGATTTAAAGAAGGGGCAGGGGGAAGAAATAAGAGAAAGGAAGAGGGATTTACAAAGAGAACGAGAGAAAGATGAAGAGATGGAGCGATATCAAAGAGAAATCGTACAACACATGTCCATCTCTCATTGCCTCTGCTCTATGGCCTGACAGACCTAACAATACCACTGTTTCCTGTCTGGTGGCAGCAGTCTCAGAATACACACTTTACAGTTCAATAAACACAGAGAGAGAGAGAGGGATATATCAACTGGTCTAGGCAGCTTCAAGGCCTTCTCCAAAACCCAGCATATAGCGACTGATATACTGATATCACTGATATACCCTACAGTCTACACTATAATCACCTCAACAGTCACTGATGTAACCTACAGTCTACATTATAATCACCTCAACAGTCACCCTACAGTCTACATCTATAACCTCCTCAACAGTCACTGATATACCCTACAGTCTACACTATAATCACCTCAACAGTCACTGATATACCCTACAGTCTACATCTATAACCTCCTCAACAGTCACCCTACAGTCTACACTATAATCACCTCAACAGTCACTGATATACCCTACAGTCTGCATCTATAATCACCTCAACAGTCACTGATATACCCTACAGTCTACATTATAATCACCTCAACAGTCACCCTACAGTCTACATCTATAACCTCCTCAACAGTCACTGATATACCCTACAGTCTACATCTATAATCACCTCAACAGTCACTGATGTACCCTACAGTCTACACTATAATCACCTCAACAGTCACTGATATACCCTACAGTCTACATCTATAATCACCTCAACAGTCACTGATATACCCTACAGTCTACATATATAACCTCCTCAACAGTCACTGATGTACCCTACAGTCTGCATCTATAACCTCCTCAACAGTCACTGATGTACCCTACAGTCTGCATCTATAATCACCTCAACAGTCACTGATGTACCCTACAGTCTACATCTATAATCACCTCAACAGTCACCCTACAGTCTACATCTATAACCTCCTCAACAGTCACTGATATACCCTACAGTCTGCATATATAATCACCTCAACAGTCACCCTACAGTCTACATCTATAACCTCCTCAACAGTCACTGATATACCCTACAGTCAGCATCTATAATCACCTCAACAGTCACTGATATACCCTACAGTCTACATCTATAATCACCTCAACAGTCACCCTACAGTCTACATCTATAACCTCCTCAACAGTCACCCTACAGTCTACATCTATAACCTCCTCAACAGTCACTGATATACCCTACAGTCTACATCTATAATCACCTCAACAGTCACTGATATACCCTACAGTCTACATCTATAATCACCTCAACAGTCACTGATATACCCTACAGTCTACATCTATAACCTCATCAACAGTCACTGATATACCCTACAGTCTAAATCTATAACCTCCTCAACAGTCACTGATATACCCTACAGTCTACATCTATAACCTCATCAACAGTCACTGATATACCCTACAGTCTAAATCTATAACCTCCTCAACAGTCACTGATGTACCCTACAGTCTACATCTATAACCTCCTCAACAGTCACCCTACAGTCTACATATATAACCTCCTCAACAGTCACCCTACAGTCTGCATCTATAACCTCCTCAACAGTCACTGATATACCCTACAGTCTGCATCTGTAACCTCCTCAACAGTCACCCTACAGTCTACATATATAACCTCCTCAACAGTCACTGATATACCCTACAGTCTACATATGTAACCTCCTCAACAGTCACTGATATACCCTACAGTCTACATATATAATCACCTCAACAGTCACTGATATACCCTACAGTCGGCATCTATAATCACCTCAACAGTCACCCTACAGTCTACATCTATAACCACCTCAACAGTCACCCTACAGTCTACATCTATAACCTCCTCAACAGTCACTGATATACCCTACAGTCTACACTATAATCACCTCAACAGTCACTGATATACCCTACAGTCTACATCTATAACCTCCTCAACAGTCACCCTACAGTCTACACTATAATCACCTCAACAGTCACTGATATACCCTACAGTCTGCATCTATAACCTCCTCAACAGTCACTGATGTACCCTACAGTCTACATCTATAACCTCCTCAACAGTCACCCTACAGTCTACATATATAACCTCCTCAACAGTCACTGATATACCCTACAGTCTGCATCTGTAACCTCCTCAACAGTCACCCTACAGTCTACATATATAACCTCCTCAACAGTCACTGATATACCCTACAGTCTGCATCTGTAACCTCCTCAACAGTCACCCTACAGTCTACATCTATAACCTCCTCAACAGTCACTGATATACCCTACAGTCTACATATGTAACCTCCTCAACAGTCACTGATATACCCTACAGTCTGCACTATAACCTCCTAAACACAACCTCATACACACAAGATGAAATGTACCTTTTTATCCCACAAGCTAAATACATATGTCCGTTTTATATCATATGCTGTACAGGGGTCTGAAGTGTTAAATTATGTTGTGGCAGACTTGACAAGCTGTTATTATCCAATCAGTGGTCAAATCAAAGTAATCACAACATGAACATACCATTTAATAAATAAAGCTTTAACTCATTACCATGGCAACCATCACGACAGAAAAACATCCAGGCTGTTCCACAATACATTTTTAACCATCAATGTGACAGATACTGAGCCTTCAGAAAGTATTCATACCCCTTGACTGTTTAAACAGCCTGGATTTAAACTGGATTAGATTGGAAGAAGGGGAAAGAAACCTGACATTGAATATCTCTTTTGAAAATGGTGAAGTTATTAATTACATTTTGGATGGTGTATCAATAGATGCAGTCATTCTTAACTCAGTTGCCGGAGAGTAAGGAAACCTCTCAGGGATTTCAACACGAGGCCAATGGTGACTTTAAAACAGCGACAGAGATATGATATAATTGAGGATGGATTAATGGGTACGTTTGACATCAGCAAGGACTAACACATTTTTTAGGATAAAAAATAAATAGAATAGAGCTAAGCTCAAGGACACATCCTTGAGGGAACTTGGTTCCGTTCGCTTTCCAACAGACACTGATAAATTCAACCTTTTCAGCAGGACAATAACTGAAAACACAAGGCCAAATATACACTGGAGCAGCTTACCAAGATGACATTGAATGTTCCTGATTGGACTAGTTACAATTTGGACTTAAATTGGCCTGGCAATGTATGACAAGACATGAACATGGTCGTCTAGCAAAAAAAATCAACAATCAACTTCACAGAACTTGAATCTTAGCTGAGGCGACACCGATCTTTAATTTTTTTTTTTTTAAAGAATAATAGACAATTAATGTACAGTCGAGTTGTGCAGAGAGACTTACCCACTTTGAGTTGTGCAGAGCCCTGAGACCCACTTTGACATTACAGAGTATCTTCTGTAGATCGTTGAATGGAACCAGGGGGCAAGGGGCTAGGAAGCTGAATGGAACCAGAGGGCAAGAGGCTAGGAAGCTGAATGGAACCAGGGAGCAAGGGGCTAGGAAGCAGAATGGAACCAGGGAGCAAGGGGCTAGGAAACAGAATGGAACCAGGGAGCAAGGGGCTAGGAAGCTGAATGGAACCAGGGAGCAAGGGGCTAGGAAGCAGAATGGAACCAGGGAGCAAGGGGCTAGGAAGCAGAATGGAACCAGGGAGCAAGGGGCTAGGAAGCAGAATGGAACCAGAGGGCAAGGGGCTAGGAAGCAGAATGGAACCAGGGAGCAAGGGGCTAGGAAGCAGAATGGAACCAGAGGGCAAGGGGCTAGGAAGCAGAATGGAACCAGGGAGCAAGGGGCTAGGAAGCAGAATGGAACCAGGGAGCAAGGGGCTAGGAAACAGAATGGAACCAGGGAGCAAGGGGCTAGGAAGCTGAATGGAACCAGGGAGCAAGGGGCTAGGAAGCAGAATGGAACCAGAGGGCAAGGGGCTAGGAAGCAGAATGGAACCAAGGGGCAAGGGGCTAGGAAGCTGAATGGAACCAGGGAGCAAGGGGCTAGGAAGCTGAATGGAACCAGGGAGCAAGGGGCTAGGAAGCAGAATGGAACCAGAGGGCAAGGGGCTAGGAAGCAGAATGGAACCAGGGAGCAAGGGGCTAGGAAACAGAATGGAACCGGGGGCAAGGGGCTAGGAAGCAGAATGGAACCAGGGGGCAAGGGGCTAGGAAGCAGAATGGAACCAGAGGGCAAGGGGCTAGGAAGCAGAATGGAACCAGGGAGCAAGGGGCTAGGAAGCTGAATGGAACCAGGGAGCAAGGGGCTAGGAAGCAGAATGGAACCAGGGAGCAAGGGGCTAGGAAACAGAATGGAACCAGGGGGCAAGGGGCTAGGAAGCAAAATGGAACCAGGGAGCAAGGGGCTAGGAAGCAGAATGGAACCAGAGGGACTTGGCATAGAGTGATAGCTTGGGACCAATACCAGCCCACCAAGTGCATCCCAAATGCACCCTTTTCCCTATAACAGCACACTACCTTTGACCATGGCAAGACCCATGTGTGGAATGTCTTCCGCTTGCTCTCCCCACACCTACTCTTGTCTGTCTGTGTTTATACCTGTCACCGTTCACCGTTATTAAACCCTTCCGTCATAACGGCGCACTGAGCACTTCCTGTAATAAACTACACAGCATGGCCTGAGGGGTCCCGCAGCGGAATCAGAGTAACCATGGTGACAACACTTTCTATAATACACCCTCCCACACACACACACACACACACACACACACACACACACACCCTCCCCCCCCCCACACACACACACACACACACACACACACACACACACACACCCTCCCCCACACACACACACACACACACACACACACACACACACACCCTCCCACACACACACACACACACACACCCTCCCTCCCACACACACACACACACACACACACACACCTTCACACACACACACACACACACACACACACACACACACACACACACACACACACACACACACACACACACACACACACACAGACACACACACAGACACACACACACACACACACACACACAGAAGCTCACAGACACACACACCCTCCCCCACACACACACACCCTCCCACACACACACACCCTCCCCCACACACACGAGTGTGGGCAGAGTGAGTGTGGGTAGACCATACTCCCCCCTCTCTTTCTCTCTTTCTCTCTTTCTCTCCCTCTCTCCCTCCTCCATCTCTCTCCACAGTTAACACCAAGCAGAGCGAGAGAGAGAGAGAGAGAGAGAGAGAGAGAGAGAGGAGGGGAGACAGAGACAGAGAGAGAGAGAGAGAGAGAGAGAGAGAGGAGGGGAGACAGAGAGAGGGAAGAGAGAGAGAGAGAGAGAGAGGGAGGGAGACAGAGAGAGGGAAGAAGAGAGAGAGAGAGAGAGAGAGAGAGAGAGAGAGAGAGGGAGGAGGCCCAAAATGAAGCCTGGCCCTAAATTTCAGTTGCTTTTGGGAGAGAGCGGGAGAACCGTTAGGGTTAGAAGCACAATTCGACCTCAGGAACATTCCTGATGAACCTGTCTTTGATGACAATCCATCAGGCCACTATGAGGTCTACCGGTGTCGATGCTAAGCTTCCTGGAGCAACCCTAAGTTGCCTTCCTGGAGCAACCCTGAGTTGCCTTCCTGGAGCAACCCTGAGTTGCTTTCCTGGAGCAACCCTGAGTTGCCTTCCTGGAGCAACCCTAAGTTGCCTTCCTGGAGCAACCCTAAGTTGCCTTCCTGGAGCAACCCTAAGTTGCCTTCCTGGAGCAACCCTAAGTTACCTTCCTGGAGCAACCCTAAGGTGCCTTCCTGGAGCAACCCTAAGTTGCCTTCCTGGAGCAACCCTAAGTTGCCTTCCTGGAGCAACCCTAAGTTACCTTCCTGGAGCAACCCTAAGTTGCCTTCCTGGAGCAACCCTAAGTTGCCTTCCTGGAGCAACCCTAAGTTGCCTTCCTGGAGCAACCCTAAGTTGCCTTCCTGGAGCAACCCTAAGTTGCCTTCCTGGAGCAACCCTAAGTTGCCTTCCTGGAGCAACCCTAAGTTGCCTTCCTGGAGCAACCCTAAGTTGCCTTCCTGGAGCAACCCTAAGTTGCCTTCCTGGAGCAACCCTAAGTTGCCTTCCTGGAGCAACCCTAAGTTGTGTAAATCAGTCAGTTCTAAATGGAGGGATGCAATGGAACAGATAACAGCACTTCCTAGTTGGATTTTCCTCAGGTTTTCGCCTGCAATATCAGTTCTGTTATCACAGACAATATTTTGAAAGTTTTGGAAACTTTAGAGCGTTTTCTATCCTAATTATATATCCTAATTACAGTATATGCACATTCTACCTTCTAGGCAGTTTCATTTGGGCACGTTTTTCATCCAAACATCAAAACCCCCTAGTCTCTAGAGGTTAACATACTAACTTACAACTCAGGATTCTATGAGGTCTACCTGTGTCGATTCTAAGCTTCCTGAAGCAACCGGAAGTGGTTAAAACCACCCTAAAAGTGTTTTTCCCAACCTGCAGTTTGATAGACATAGTGCATTCAACCCTGTGTAAATCGGTCAGTTCTTAACGAAAACACTTAACTCAGGATTCTGCCCAATGAGGATATGTCTTTACTTTTAGCTTCCTGTGCCAACCGGACAGTTAATTGGTGTTGTTTCAAAGGGTTAAAAAAAGTCACATCAAATGCAAAACTTCAAATGTGTGTTTAGGTAACCCTCATGAACTGTAAATCAGTCATTTCTGCAATCAGATTTCCGAGAAATACTCTCTCTCACACACACACACACACACACACACACACACACACACACACACACACACACACACACACACACACACACATCAAGTATGGAGTGACAGTGGGGCGTAGAGACACACAGAGCATAGTTACCATAGTTACCATAGTTACCTTCGTTCAAACTGTCAAAGAACAGTCCGACCTAGAGCTCTAAAACTCTAGAAACCTGTTCTAGAGCTCAAGTCGATAGTGCGTGGTGAGTTATTTTGGCTCTAGAAGGTTCTCAGACCGAGAAACAGCCTCGTACATTTGCAATAACTTCAATTCATTTTTGACCATTACGAAAATGACGACATTTAGAAATGTCCCAGAGTCACAAGACTAGGTCCATTGAAACAGCCTCGGCCCAAAGAGACGGACCCTAAAGTTCCTGTCCGATAGCTCATTCAGGGACCTCGTAGCAATGCCCAGAAAAAGTGGATTTTCAGCACCAATTAAGGTCGCTGCTCAGGCTCCAAATGATCTATCGAGCCGAAACTTGGGTTTCGGGGTCACCTACAGATAATGTCTGTAATGGACCCGCAGCTAGAACGTAAATTTGTGTTTTATGTTTTTACAAGAACAGAAGGTGCTGTGAATTTTGGGCCTGGTCTGAAATATGTGATAGTTGGCTTCTAAACGAGTTGGAAAAAATGGGTGTGGTGTCAGTTTGTATCAGTTTGGTGTCAGAATGATATCTACTTGACTGATGGACGGTGACTTGCTGGCTGACTTTCGTCCATTTGCAATATGTTTAAACAGACCATAACCAAAATTACATTCTGAAATCAACACCAATGAGCGATGGAGAGGAACCAGAATCACTGCCCGGCCATCCCGAGTTCATCGGGCCAGTCAATTTTGCATTTCTGCAGTATTTTTTGAGCATGTCAATTTCGTGATGGTAAATGACTGGAAAGCACTTTTTTAAGGGGGCAATACGTTTTTGGAAAACAAATTCACATTTTCTTGATTTTTCATTTGACATATGACATTTTACGGTGGTGTTATGGAAAATAAAAATAAATAATAATGACACTTTTGACTTAAACTTTTGACTTCTATGAAATCATATTGTAAATGGACAAAACATATGCCTTATGGACAAGTAAAATAAATATAACAATACAATATGACAAAAGTATGTTCATACAGTTCTTATAAATGTAGAATTGACAAAATAAATCGAAAGAATTTCGAATTTTTTTCCAGAAAGCACTTTTTAAAACTCGTTTTTCAACCACTCAACAAATCTCTTGTTAACCAGCTGTAGTTGTGGCAAGTTGGTTAGGACATCTACTTTGTGCATGACACAAGTCATTTTTCCAACAATTGTTTACAGACAGATTATTTCACTTATAATTCACTGTATCCCAATTCCAGTGGGTCAGAAGTTTACATACACTAAGTTGACTGTGCCTTTAAACAGCTTGGAAAATTCCAGAAAATGATGTCATGGCTTTAGAAGCTTCTGATAGGCTAATTGACATCATTTGAGTCAATTGGAGGTGTGCCTGTGGATGTATTCAAGGCCTACCTTCAAACTCAGTGCCTCTTTGCTTGACATCATGGGAACATAAAAAGAAATCAGCCAAGACCTCAGAATACAAATTGTAGACCTTCACAAGTCTGGTTCATCCTTGGGAGCAATTTCCAAACGCCTGAAGGTACCACGATCATCTGTACAAACAATAGTACGCAAGAATAAACACCATGGAACCACGCAGCCGTCATACTGCTCAGGAAGGAGACGTGTTCTGTCTCTTAGAGATGAACGTACTTTGGTGCAAAAAGTGCAAATCAATCCCAGAACAACAGCAAAGGACCTCAGGGAGGAAAATTATGTGGATATATTGAAGCAACATCTCAAGACATCACTCTGGAAGTTTAGTCGCAAATGGGTCTTGCAAATGGACAATGACCCAAGCAAACTTCCGAAGGACAACAAAGTCAAGGTATTGGAGTGGCCATCACAAAGCCCTGACCTCAATCCAAAAGAAAATGTGTGGGCAGAACTGAAAAAGCTTGTGTGAGCAAGGAGGCCTACAAACCTGACTCCGTTACACCAGCTCTGTCAGGAGGAATGTGCCAAAATTCACCCAATTTATTGTGGAAGGCTACCTGAAAAGTTTGACCCAAGTTATACAATTTAAAGGCAATGCTACGAAATACTAAATTAGTGTATGCAAATGGGAATGTGATGAAATAAATAAATGCTGAAGTAAATCATTATCTCTACTATAATTCTGACATTTCACATTCTTAAAAATAAAGTTGTGATCCTAACTGACCTAAAACAGGGAATTTTTACTAGGATTAAATGTCAGGTATATTGCCAAGAACTGAGTTGAAATGTATTTAGCTAAGGTGTATGTAAACATCCGACTTCTACTGTATATGTTGTGTAAATATTGATTGAAACATTTGTTGGTAAACTATCCAAATTGCTTATATTTGCGTCCTTAAATTGAATTATGCGAGAAATGTTGGTGGAAATGTTTTTATGCGTAAATATTGATATAATAGCCATCATTTTGAAGTAAACACCACATTACGACAACCGTTAACAGATTAAATACAAAAAAGAGTGAAAGTGCACAGGGACCTTCTTCTTCTTCTTCCTATAAATATCCTTATTCTAGTACTTATGTAACGGATGTGAAACGACTAGCTAGTCAGCGGTGGTGCAGCGCTAAATAGTGTTTCAATCGGTGACGTCACTTGCTCTGAGACCTTGAAGAAGTAGTTCCCCTTTCCTCTGCAAGGGCCGCGGCTTTTGTGGAGCGATGGGCAACGATGCTTCGTGGGTGACTGTTGTTGATGTGTGCAGAGGGTCCCTGGTTCGCGCCCGGGTATGGGCGAGGGGACGGTCTAAAGTTATACTGTTACAGTGACATGATGATCAATGCTTCGGCTTTCTTCTTGACAGGTAAACAAATAAAAATAAATCTTGCTCTTTTGGCCATAATAAATGTCTCATCATTACACCTGGGAGTCAGCAAGCAAGTACAGGGAGTGAATTTAATAATAAATGAAACATGGAACAGAACGAGAACCACCAGTAGCGCACAGACATGAAACTCAGTAACAGAATCAATAACACCTGAGGAAACAACCAAAGGGGAGTGACAGATAGGTGGGATGTAATCAGGAAGGTGGGATGTAATCAGGAAGGTGGGATGTAATCAGGAAGGTGGGATGTAATCAGGAAGGTGGGATGTAATCAGGAAGGTGGGATGTAATCAGGAAGGTGGGATGTAATCAGGAAGGTGGGATGTAATCAGGAAGGTGGGATGTAATCAGGAAGGTGGGATGTAATCAGGAAGGTGGGATGTAATCAGGAAGGTGGGATGTAATCAGGAAGGTGGGATGTAATCAGGAAGGTGGGATGTTGGGATGTAATCAGGAAAGGTGGGATGTAATCAGGAAGGTGGGATGTAATCAGGAAGGTGGGATGTAATCAGGAAGGTGGGATGTAATCAGGAAAGTGGGATGTAATCAGGAAGGTGAGATGTAATCAGGAAGGTGGGATGTAATCAGGAAGGTGGGATGTAATCAGGAAGGTGATTAGAGTCCAGGTGAGTCTCACGAGGCGCTGGTGCGCGTAACGATGGTGACACGTGTGCGTAATAATGAGTTAACTAGCGACAACGAGCGCCGGAGTGGAGGAGCAGGATTAGTCTTGACAATCATGTAGACTATACTCTGTTGACTAGTGCACGTGCCAATACCAGATTTGGCAAATTGATGGTGGGAAAACGCGCATATGGTTTTCATACAGATTTTTGAATATTCACATGAAAATCCGTCACACTCAGATGGAAAACTAGCAAGTGAAAAGGTATGAAATAGTTATGTTTAAATTAGGTTCAGGTCCAAAATTAACCATGTGCTCCCACAGGGCTAACTCAGCTGTCTCTTCCGTGGGAAAGAAGTACTACTAGTGACTACTAACTACTACTAGCAACTATTAGCTACTACTAGCTACTAGTAGCTACTACTAGCAACTATTAGCTACTACTAGCTACTACTAGTTACTACTAGTTACTACTAGCAACTTCTTGCTACTACTAGTGACTACTATTGACTACTAGCTACTACTAGCTTGCCTCCATGGATTGATGAAGTATTCTCCAACATGTCCAACATTCCTTACCTTACACATATTGTTCCTGTGTTGTACCTAGGTTTATCTGTCTCCTCATCTCTCACTCCTCTTCCTCCTCCTCTTCATCCTCCTCTTCCTCCTTCACACTACTCTTCCTCCTCCTCTCCCTCCTCTTTCCTTCCTCTCATCCTCCTTTCATCCTCCTTCTCTCTTCCTCCCCCTCTCACTCCTCTTCCTCCTCTTCCTCCTCCTCTCCCTCCTTCTCACTACTCTTGCTCCTCCTCTCACTCCTCTCCCTCCTCTTCCTCCTCTTCCTCCTCCTCTCTTCCTCCTCCTCTCCCTCCTCTCTTCCTCATCTCCCTCCTCTCTTCCTCCTCCTCTCCCTCCTTCTCACTCCTCTACCTCCACTCCCTCCTCTCTCTTTCCTCTTCCTCCTCCTCTCCCTCCTCCTCTCATCCAACTCTTCCTCCTCCT
>NC_056441.1:2761541-2771541 GCF_018296145.1 Oncorhynchus tshawytscha | reverse complement strand
TTTTTGGAACACCATTATTTTGGTCTTACTGAGATTTACTGTTAGGGCCCAGGTCTGACAGAATCTGTGCATAAGATCTAGGTGCTGCTGTAGGCCCTCCTTGGTTGGTGACAGAAGCACCAGATCATCAGCAAACAGCAGACATTTGACTTCGGATTCTAGTAGGGTGAGGCCAGGTGCTGTAGACTTTTCTAGTGCCCGCGCCAATTCGTTGATATATATGTTGAAGAGGGTGGGGCTTAAGCTGCATCCCTGTCTCACCCCACGACCCTGTGTGAAGAAATGTGTGTGTTTTTTGCCAATTTTAACCGCACACTTGTTGTTTGTGTACATGGATTTTATAATGTCGTATGTTTTACCCCCAACACCACTTTCCATCAGTTTGTATAGCAGACCCTCATGCCAAATTGAGTCGAAGGCTTTTTTGAAATCAACAAAGCATGAGAAGACTGCCTTGGTTTTGTTTTGTTTGTTTGTCAATTAGGTTGTGCAGGGTGAATACATGGTCTGTTGTACGGTAATTTGGTAAAAAGCCAATTTGACATTTGCTCAGTTCATTGTTTTCATTGAGGAAATGTACGAGTCTGCTGTTAATGATAATGCAGAGGATTTTCCCAAGGTTACTGTTAACACATATTCCATGGTAGTTATTGGGGTCAAATTTGTCTCCACTTGTGGATTGGGCTGATCAGTCCTTGGTTCCAAATATTGGGGAAGATGCCAGAGCTAAGGATGATGTTAAAGAGTTTTAGTATAGCCAATTGGAATTTGTTGTCTGTATATTTGATCATTTCATTGAGGATACCATCAACACCACAGGCCTTTTTGGGTTGGAGGGTTTTTATTTTGTCCTGTAACTCATTCAATGTAATTGGAGAATCCAGTGGGTTCTGATTCCCTCCCCTCCTCTCTCTCTCTTCAACCCTTCAGTACCATGTGGTGGTAATCTGGCCCAGCGGACCGGTACCATCCTGTCTCCTGGTTTTCCTGAGCCCTATCTCAACAGTCTCAACTGTGTCTGGAAGATCACGGTCCCGGAAGGATCAGGAATACAGGTATAAACCTTCAACTGTCTGGACTGTCCTCTAGACTGTCCTCTAGACTGTCCACTAGACTGTCCTCTAGACTGTCCGCTAGACTCTCCTCTAGACTGTCCGCTAGACTGTCCTCTAGACTGTCCTCTAGACTCTCCTTTAAACTCTTCTCTAGACTGTCCTTTAGACTCTCCTCTAGACTGTCCGCTAGACTGTCCTCTAGACTGTCATCTAGACTGTCCTCTAGACTGTCCTCTAGATATTTAATACAGTCACACTCCTCTACAAGCTTTTTATCAGCTTGTCACGAGTCTCTCTTTTTATCAGACTTTCATTCATCAAAAGTTACCTGAAGCTGGATTTTACTCCTAGTTGATGCATTAGAAGTCGGCAACCGTCCACCTGTCACTGTTCTTCCACTGTGTTCTGGCTGTCACCACAAAAACATCATCAGGACAAAAAAATATAATGTTTTGCTGAGTTTATATGAGTCACCAACAGAGTTTTCCAGACGTTTTTGTTCCTCAAAAGTGTTCTGAGGACAAGCTCCTGCAGTCTTTCATCCACTGTAACATTTTACTAAAGTGACATTCATTTTAAGTGTTATAAAACATTATGAATGTACTACAAGATGAGAGTATCACAAAACTTTTTCTTTTAAAGATCTCAAAGAAAAGTAGGCAAATGGGAGCACAAATGTACTTAGGCTTTCATTTATTTTTTCAAAGGACACAACTTGTGTCAACAACTTGCCAAGAAACCACAAACATGTTGAAAGAAAACTACAACGTCAACGTTGGGCCCAGCAGGATAAAACTACAACAACAACGTTGCTGGGCCCAGCAGGATAAAACTACAACGTCAACGTTGGGCCCAGCAGGATAAAACTACAACGTCAACGTTGGGCCCAGCAGGATAAAACTACAATGTCAACGTTGGGCCCAGCAGGATAAAACTACAACAACAACGTTGCTGGGCCCAGCAGGATAAAACTACAATGTCAACATTGCTAGGGCCCAGCAGGATAAAACTACAACAACATTGCTGGGGCCCAGCAGGATAAAACTACAACGTCAACGTTGGGCCCAGCAGGATAAAACTACAATGTCAACGTTGCTGGGACCCAGCAGGATAAAACTACAATGTCAACGTTGCTGGGACGCAGTAGGATAAAACTACAAAGTCATCGTTGCTGGGACCCAGCAGGATAAAACTACAACGTCAACGTTGGGCCCAGCAGGATAAAACTACAATGTCAACGTTGCTGGGACCCAGCAGGATAAAACTACAACGTCAACATTGCTGGGGCCCAGCAGGATAAAACTACAACATCAACGTTGGGCCCAGCAGGATAAAACTACAATGTCAACGTTGCTGGGGCCCAGCAGGATAAAACTACAACATCAACATTGGGCCCAGCAGGATAAAACTACAATGTCAACGTTGCTGGGACCCAGCAGGATAAAACTACAATGTCAACGTTGCTGGGACCCAACAGGATAAAACTACAACGTCAAAGTTGGGCCCAGCAGGATAAAACTACAACAACAATGTTGCTGGGACCCAGCAGGATAAAACTACAACGTCAACGTTGCTGGGGCCCAGCAGGATAAAACTACAACATCAACGTTGGGCCCAGCAGGATAAAACTACAATGTCAACGTTGCTGGGACCCAGCAGGATAAAACTACAACGTCAATGTTGCTGGGCCCAGCAGGATAAAACTACAACAACAACGTTGCTGGGGCCCAGCAGGATAAAACTACAACGTCAACGTTGCTGGGGCCCAGCAGGATAAAACTACAACATCAACGTTGCTGGGGCCCAGCAGGATAAAACTACAACATCAACGTTGCTGGGGCCCAGCAGGATAAAACTACAACGTCAACGTTGGGCCCAGCAGGATTTGCTGTTAAAATAGGAAGATGTGCAGGCTACAGCAACATTGTCAGCTATATTATGAAAAAAAATGTAGTTAATCAGTTAAAAGTATCTAGTTGATGTTGCAATTTCAATTACTTTACAATCATTTTTTAAACTTTTGTTTAACAAAACTTGTTTAAACTTGTTCATTTACATGTGATTTAAATCAAGCTAACTAACGTTATTGTTATTTGCAGTAGATAGCTATGTTTGCCACATGATGAGCTGACATCACTTCTCCCATTTTATGTTAATCTTCTTCCTATTTCAGCTATATTATTTGCTGGCACGAGCTCTCAATATCATCCCATTGGCTCTCCAAACTGTCCATGAAATTTCAGCTACCGTGCATTCAGAAACTATTCAGACCCCTTGACTTTTTCCATATTTTGTTATGTTAGAGCCTTTTTATAAAATATATTACATTGTTTATCCCCCTTATAAATCTACACACAATATCCCATAATGACGGAAATACCTTATTTACATAAGTATTCAGACCCTTTTCTATGAGACTTGAAATGGAGCTCAGGTGTATACTGTTTCCATTGATCATCCTTGATGTTTCTACAACTTGATTGGAGTCCACCTGGGGTAAATTCAATTGATTGGACATGATATGGAAAGACACACACCTGTCTATATAAGGTCCCACAGTTGATAGTGCATGCCAGAGCGAAAACCAAGCTGTGAGGTCAAAGGAATTGTCGATAGAGCTCAGAGAGGCACCTAAAGACTCTCAGACCATGTGAAACAATATTCTCTGGTCTGATGAAACCAAGATTGCACTCTATGGTCTGAATGCCAAGGATCACGGTTAGATGAAACCTGACACCATCACTACGGGGAAGCATGGTGGTGGCAGCATCATGCTGTGGGGATGTTGTTCAGCTGCAGGGACTGGGAGACTAGTCAGGATCGAGGGAAAGCTGAACAGAGCAAAGTACAGAGAGATCCTTGCTGAAAACCTGCTCCAGAGCGCTCAGGACCTCAGACTGGGGTGAAGGTTCACCTTCCAACAGGACAGCAACCCTAAGCACACAACCAAGACAACGCAAGAGTGGCTTCGGGAATGTCCTTGAGTGGCCCAGCCAGAGCCCGGACTTGAACCCGATCTAACATTTCTGGAGAGACCTGAAAATAGCTGTGAAGTGACTCTCCTCTCATCCATCATATTAAACCGATACCCGCTAGGTATATAAAATTCATATAATTCAGAAAAGAGCCGTTAAATTCTACAACCACCTAAAAGGTGGTGATTCCCAAAACTTCCATAACAAAGCCATCACCTACAGAGAGATGCACCTGGAGAAGAGTCCCCTAAGCAAGCTGGTCCTGGGGCTCTGTTCACAAACACAAACACCCCCCACAGAGCCCCAGGACAGCAGCACAATTAGACCCAACCAAATCATGAGAAAACAAAAAGATAATTACTCGACACATTGGAAAGATTTTTTTTTTTAAACAGAGCAAATTAGAATGCTAAATTAGAATGCTAGAGAGCCCTAAACAGAGAGTACACAGCAGCAGAATACCTGACGACTGTGACTGACCCAAACTTAAGGAAAGCTTTGACTATGTACAGACTCAGTGAGCATAGCCTTGCTATTGAGAAAGGCCGCCGTAGGCAGACATGGCTCTCAAGAGAAGACAGGCTATGTGCTCACTGCCCACAAAATGAGGTGGAAACTGAGCTGCACTTCCTAACCTCCTGTCCAATGTATGACCATATTAGAGACACATATTTCCCTCAGATTACACAGATCCACAAAGTATTTTGAAAACAAATCCAATGTTGATAAACTCCCATATCTACTGGGTGAAATACCACGAAATAGAACCAAAACCGCACCCTAATCCCTATATAGTACACTGCTACCCCTTAGGCCAGAATTAGTGCAGTATGTAGTGAATAGTGTGTCATTTGGGATGTATGTGCAGTGTTTGGTCAACTAAAGCTTCTCTCATCCCCAGACTAGAGGGAGGGAATTATATTGTTCATGTTGTTATTAGTTTCTATTCCCTGTGTTTCTGTACAGTCTTGGCCCTTCGTCTCTCCTCTATTCTAGGTGATTTTAATATCTTGTTGTTTCTGTACAGTCTTGGCCCTTCGTTCTCTCCTCTATTCTAGGTGATTTTAATATATATATTTAATATATTTTTGTTTCTGTACAGTCTTGGCCTTTTGTCTCTCCTCTGATCTAGGTGATTTTAATATCTTGTTGTTTCTGTACAGTCTTGGCCCTATGTCTTGCATTTGATGATAAGCCAGCAGTTTAACAGCAGTACAGACGGTCTTTAGAATAATAGAGATAGTGGTTTTGTGGGGGAAGAAGCTTTTATGCCCAGTGGTTGAGGAGAGAAATAATAATCAGAGCTGCATTTTAGCATCTCCACAGTTAATTACATTAGGCACACTATCAAATCACATTGTATTTGTCACATATTCCGAACAAAACAGGTGTAGAACCTTACCGTGAAATGTTGACTTACAAGCCCCTTAACCAACAATGCAGTTAAAGAAATAGAGTTAAGAAAATATTTACTAAATAAATTAAAGTAAAAATACATTTTAAAAAGTAACACAAGAAAATTACATGACAGTAACGAGGCTATATATATATGTCCCGGTACTGAGTCAGGTTAGTTGAAGTAATTTGCATATGACTTTCCCGAATTGGAATTTATACCAGAGGCTGCTCCACCGGCAGAAAAGAGGTATTCGGTGTGGACTTGTCCAACCCAGCAGGCGGGAACACCATCCATCGCTTCCGAGTATACTACTTGCTAATGTTCAGTCTCTGGACAATGAAGTAGACGAGCTCAGGACGAGGATCTCCTTCCAGAGAGACATCATGGACTGTAAACTCTATTTCACGGAATCATGGCTCTCTCTCTACTGTCCTCAGTCAGTCAATAAAGCAAAGGCAAGCTTTTTCAAGCAGAAATTTGCATCCTGTACCTCTAACTCATAAAAATAGTTATTGCTCACTGTAAAGTCCATGGAGAACAAGAGCACCTCCTCTCAGCTGCCCACTGCACTGAGGCTAGGTAACACGGTCACCACTGATAAATCCATGATTATCGAAAACTTCAACAAGCATTTCTCAACGGCTGGTCATGCCTTCCTCCTGGCTACTCCAACCTCGGCCAACAGCTTCCCCCCCCCCGCAGCTACTCGCCCAAGCATCCCCAGCTTCTCCTTTACCAAAATCCAGGTAGCAGATGTTCTTAAAGAGCTGCAAAACCCGTACAAATCAGCTTGACCCAAACTGTTACAGACCTATATCCATCCTGCCCTGCCTATCTAAGGTCTTCGAAAGCCTAGTCAACAAACAGGTCACTGACCATCTCGAATCCCACCGTACCTTCTCCGCTGTGCAATATGGTTTCCGAGCTGGTCATGGGTGCACCTCAGCCACGCTCAAGGTACTAAACAATATCATAACCGCCATCGATAAAAGACAATACTGTGCAATACTGTGCATCTGTATTCATTGACCTGTCCAAGGCTTTCAACTCTGTCAATCACCATATTCTTATCGGCAGACTCAGTAGCCTCGGTTTTTCTAATGACTGCCTTGCCTGTTTCACCAACTACTTTGCAGACCGAGTTCAGTGTGTCAAATCGGAGGGCATGTTGTCCGGTCCTCTGGCAGTCTCTATGGGAGTGCCACAGGGTTCAATTCCAGACTCTTTTCTCTGTATATATCAATGATGTTGCTCTTGCTGCGGGCGATTCCCTGATCCACCTCTACGCAGACGACACCATTCTGTATACTTCTGGCCCTTCCTTGGACACTGTGCTATCTAACCTCCAAACGAGCTTCAATGCCATACAACATTCCTTCCGTGGCCTCCAGCTGCTCTTAACCGCTAGTAAAACCAAATGCATGCTTTTCAACCATCACCACCCTGGATGGTTCCGACCTTGAATATGTGGACATCTATAAGTACCTAGGTGTCTGGCTAGACTGTAAACTCTCCTTCCAGACTCATATCAAACATCTCCAATCGAAAATCAAATCTAGAGTCGGCTTTCTATTCCGCAACAAAGCCTCCTTCACTCACGCCGCCAAACTTACCCGAGTAAAACTGACTATCCTACTGATCCTCGACTTCGGCGATGTCATCTACAAAATAGCTTCCAATACTCTACTCAGCAAACTGGATGCAGTTTATCACAGTGCCATCCGTTTTGTTACCAAAGCACCTTATACCACCCACCACTGCGACCTGTATGCTCTAGTCGGCAGGTCCCCGCTACATATTCGTCGCCAGACCCACTGGCTCCAGGTCATCTACAAGTCCATGCTAGGTAAAGCTCCGCCTTATCTCAGTTCACTGGTCACAATGGCAACACCCACCGTATCTCACTGATCATCCCTAAAGCCAACACCTCATTTGGCCGCCTTTCCTTCCAGTTCTCTGCTGCCTGTGACTGCCAAAAATCGCTGTGAGACTTTAAACTTTAAAAATCTGCTGTCTGAGCAGTTAACCGATCGCTGCAGCTGTACATAGTCCATCGGTAAATATCCCACCCAATTTACCTACCTCATCCCCATACTGTTCATATTTATTTACTTTTCTGGTCTTTTGCACACCAGTATCTCTACCTGCACATGACCATGATCCATCAGTGTTAATCTCATTCTGACCATGCCTTTTCTGATAGACTCTTTTTTTTCTACTGTGTTATTGACTTGTTAACTGTTTACTCCATGTGTAACTCTGTGTTGTCTGTTCACACTGCTATGCTTTATCTTGGCCAGGTCGCAGTTGTAAATGAGAACTTGTTCTCAACTAGCCTACCTGGTTAAATAAAGGTGAAATAAAAATAAATAAATACACAGAGAGCGATATAGATACAGAGAGAGATACAGAGAGAGAGATACTGAGAAAGAGATAAAGAGAGAGAGATACAGAGAGATAAAGAGTGAGATACAGAGAGAGAGAGATAAAGAGAGAGAGAGATACAGAGAGATAAAGAGTGAGACAGAGAGATAAAGAGGTAGAGGGAGATACAGAGAGAGAGAGAGAGAGAGACAGAGAGAAACAGAGAGAGAGAGAGAGACAGAGAGAGAGATTGAGAGAGAGAGAGAGAGAGAGAGACAGAGACAGAGAGAGAGATTGAGAGAGATTGAGAGACAAGAGAGGCAAATTGAGTTCACATACTGACTGGTCTTCTGATCCACGCACCTACTTTTTTTTAAGGTATAATTTAAGGTGACCAACAGCATATTTGTATTCTAAGTCATTAGAAATCCATAGATTCATTTTTTTTTCAATTGACTGATTTCCTTATAGGAAATAGTTATAGGAATTAATGTAATGAATAAAATCGTAGCAATTGTTTCCTGTTGCATTTATATTTCTGTTCTGTGTATAATTTCTAATCTCAAGTGCCATAGAGCCAAAACATTTTTGGGAAGAAAACTTAGACACGTTGGGACCTTTGTCTCTGAACCTCTTTTTTTTGCTCTGCTCTTGTTAAGGTTTAGGAGAAAGAGGAGACGAGAGGAGAGGAGAGATGACAGTAAAGAGGAGGATGGGGGAGAGCGACTTCTCCTCTCCTCTCCTCTCGTTTCCTCTCCTCTCGTCTCCTGTCCTCTCGTCTCCTCTCGTCTCCTCTCCTCTCTTCACCTCTCCTCTCCTCTACTCTCCTCTACTCTCTTCACCTCTCCTCTCCTCTCGTCTCCTCTCCTCTCCTCTCTTCTCCTCCCTTCACCTCTCCTCTCCTCTCTTCTTCTCTCCCATATCCCCTCTTTCTCTCTCCTATCCTCTCTTTTCTTCTCTTCCCTTCTCCTCTCCTCTCCTCCCCTCTCCTCTCTTCTCTTATCTTCTCTTCTCTTCTCTTCTCCTCTCTTCTCCTCCCTCATATCCCCTCTTTCTCTCTCCTCTCCTCTCCTCTCCTCTCCTCTCCTCTCCTCTCCTCTCCTCTCCCTCTCCTCTCCTCTCCTCTCCTCTCCTCTCCTCTCCCCTCTCCTTCCTCTCCTCTCCTCTCCTTCATCCCCCTCTCTCTCTCCTCTCTTCACCTCTCCTCTCCTCTATTCTCCTCTCCTCTCCTTTCTTCTCCTCTCCTCTCATCTCTTCTCCTCTCCTGTCCTCACATCTCCTCTTTCTCTCTCCTCTCCTCAGATCCAGGTGATCAGTTTTGTGACTGAACAGAACTGGGATTCTCTAGAGGTGTTTGATGGAGGAGACAACAGCGACACCATGCTGGGGAGCTTCTCAGGTGAGTCACTCCTTCTCTATTTCTGTCTCTTTCTCTCTCTCTCTTTCTATGTGTGATGGTGGAGTGTTGCACCATGCTGTTTAACTGTGGGGATGGTTAAAGTATTTTTCTTTTCAAAACCACCAAATACAACTCCTCAATACACTAACGTCCACCACAGCCTGTCCGTTACCAGTGAGTAACCCCCTGTTACTCTGCTGCTCAATAGATGAAACAGAGAGAAGCAGCGAGTCACTATTGATCTGCGTTACAGACGGTTGAGTGTATCAATACTCACTCGAGCTCAAAGAGAGGAGAAGCAGGTGTATTAGAATGTAGAATGCGTACCGTTGAAAAGGTTTATTTTAGAGATCAAGTGACTCATTAGTTTATCCTGTGTAATGTTTAACCTCGTCACGTAACGACACTATAGGGCTCTTCCTTTTCGGTTCTCATTTTGGGAACAGGGTTGCCATGGTGAAACACACAGGAATCACAGATGAAAACTTCACCATGGTGTTAAGCCAATCACAGTGATTCAGAGCAGGCCATGTGACCAGGGTGTAGTAGAACCAGGTAGTATGAACCGAAGCCAAGGATTCCATCAGTCATATGGCTTCAGTGATCATTTCACTGTAAAGTCTATAGCTGTTATATTAGATGTGACAAATATCATGTTTAATTTAACATTTTATTTAACTAGGCAAGTCAGTTAAGAACAAATTCTTATTTTCAATGACGGCCTAGGAACAGTGGGTTAACTGCCTTGTTCAGGCTACCTGCTCTAACCACTAGACTACCTGCCTCTAACCACTAGACTACCTGCTCT
>NC_056441.1:2734041-2754041 GCF_018296145.1 Oncorhynchus tshawytscha | reverse complement strand
TAGTAGTAGTAGTGGTAGTAGTAGTAGTCGTAGTAGCAGGAGTAGTACTGGTGGTAGTAGTAGTAGTAGTAGTATTAGCAACATCCGTTCGTTAGGCTTGGGGGAGCCTTGGTTCCAGATTGGGTAGTTATAGAAGACAAAACAGGAGACTATAAGGAGAGGAGACTGTAGGGAGAGGAGACCGTAGGGAGAGGAGACGGTAGGGAGAGGAGACTGTAGGGAGAGGAGACGGTAGGGAGAGGAGACTGTAGGGAGAGGAGACTGTAGGGAGAGGAGACGGTAGGGAGAGGAGACTGTAGGGAGAGGAGACTGTAGAGAGAGGGGAGTTTAGGGAAAGGAGACTGTAGGGAGAGGAGTCTGTAGGGAGAGGAGACGGTAGGGAGAGGAGACTGTAGGGAGAGGAGACTGTAGAGAGAGGAGACTGTAGATAGAGGAGACTGTAGAGAGAGGGGAGTTTAGGGAGAGGAGACTGTAGAGACAGGAGACTAGGGAGAGGAGACGGTAGGGAGAGGAGACGGTAGGGAGAGGAGACTGTACGGAGAGGAAACTGTAGAGAGAGGAGACTGTAGATAGAGGAGACTGTAGAGAGAGGGGAGTTTAGGGAGAGGAGACTGTAGAGAGAGGGGAGTGTAGGGAGAGGAGACTGTAGAGAGAGGGGTGTTTAGGGAGAGGAGACTGTAGAGAGAGGGGAGTGTAGGGAGAGGAGACTGTAGAGAGAGGAGACTGTAGAGAGAGGGGAGTGTAGGGAGAGGGGAGTTTAGGGAGAGGAGACTGTAGAGAGAGGGGAGTGTAGGGAGAGGAGACTGTAGAGAGAGGGGAGTGTAGGGAGAGGAGACTGTAGAGAGAGGGGTGTTTAGGGAGAGGAGACTGTAGAGAGAGGGGAGTGTAGGGAGAGGAGATAGAGGGGAGAGCGTGTAAGGAGAGAAGAGATTTGAGTGTTAAAGAATTATGTGACAGTAAAGTGACAATGGAAAGAGGCTAATGTTCTTTTATGTGTGTGTGCGTGTGCGTGTGTGTGTGTTATTTTCCTAGGGAACCTCTCACATCTCCTGCATGCCAGGGACGGTCAGGCGATGGAATTACCCTCCTCCACTCTGCATCGGTAAAAACCTTTTCACTATTCCTTTTCATACTTCTCCTTCCCTCTCTACTGGGGACACTTCATTCATTTACATTTCATTCCAAGGGCTTTATGGGAAACATTGCCAAAGCAAATGTAAAAAAAAGTGAAATAACTAATTAAAAATAAACACAAAAGTTCCAAAGGTGTTGATGTTCAAATAGTTAAAGTACTAAAAAAAAAAAAAAAAACTTAAAAAAAATAAACATAAATATAAATATAAATAAATAAATAAAAAATAATAATAAAAAATAAACATAAATATGGGTTGAATTTACAATGGTGTTTGTTCTTCACTGGTTGCCCTTTTCTCGTTGCAACAGGTCACAAATCTTTATGCTGTGATGGCACACATTTCACCCAGTAGATATGATAGTTTATCACAATTGGGTTTGTTTTCGAAATATGTCTCTCTAATATGGTCATACGTTGGACAGGAGGTTAGGAAGTGCAGCTCAGTTTCCACCTCATTTTGTGGGCAGTGAGCACATAGCCTGTCTTCTCCTGAGAGCCAGGTCTGCCTACGGCGGCCTTTCTCAATAGCAAGGCTATGCTCACTGAGTCTGTACATAGTCAAAGCTTTCCTTAATTTTGGGTCAGTCACAGTGGTCAGGTATTCTGCCGCTGTGTACTCTCTGTTTAGGGCCAAATAGCATTCTAGTTTCCTCTGTTTTTTTTTGTTAATTCTTTCCAATGTGTAAAGTAATTATCTTTTTGTTTTCTCATGATTTGGTTGGGTCTAATTATGTTGCTGTCCTGCTGCTCTGTAGGGTGTGTTTGTGTTTGTGAACAGAGCCCCAGGATCAGTTTGCTTAGGGGACTCTTCTCCAGGTTCATCTCTCTGTAGGTGATGGCTTTGTTATAGAAGGTTTGGGAATCGCTTCCTTTTCGGTGGTTATAGAATTGAACGGCTCTTTTCTGGATTTTGATAATTAGTGGGTATCGGCCTAATTCTGCTCTGCATGCATTATTTGGTATTCTACGTTGTACACTGAGGATATTTTTCCAGAATTCTGAGTGCAGAGTCTCAATTTGGTGTTTGTCCCATTTTGTGAAGTCTTGGTTGGTGAGCGGACCCCAGACCTCACAACCATAAAGGGCAATGGGCTCTATGACTGATTCAAGTATTTTTAGCCAAATCCTATTTGGTATGTTGAAATTTATGTTCCTTTTGATGGCATAGAATGCCCTTCTTGCCTTGTCTCTCAGATCGTTCACAGCTTTGTGGAAGTTACCTGTGGCGCTGATGTTTAGGCCGAGGTATGTATAGTTTTTTGTGTGCTCTAGAGCAACGGTGTCTAGATGGCATTTGTATTTGTGGTCCTGGTGACTGGACCTTTTTTGGAACACCATTATTTTGGTCTTACTGAGATTTACTGTCAGGGCCCAGGTCTGACAGAATCTGTGCAGAAGATCTAGGTGCTGCTGTAGGCCCTCCTTGGTTGGTGACAGAAGCACCAGATCATCAGCAAACAGCAGACATTTGACTACGGATTCTAGTAGGGTGAGGCCGGGTGCTGCAGACTTTTCTAGTGCCCGCCCCAATTCGTTGATATATATGTTGAAGAGGGTGGGGCTTAAGCTGCATCCCTGTCTCACCCCACGACCCTGTGTGAATAAATGTGTGTGTTTTTTGCCAATTTTAACCTCACACTTGTTGTTTGTGTACATGGATTTTATAATGTTGTATGTTTTACCCCCAACACCACTTTCCATCAGTTTGTATAGCAGACCCTCATGCCAAATTGAGTCGAAGGCTTTTTTGAAATCAACAAAGCATGAGAAGACTTTGCCTTGGTTTTGTTTTGTTTGTTTGTCAATTAGGGTGTGCAGGGTAAACATGGTCTGTTGTACTGTAATTTGGTAAAAAGCCAATTTGACATTTGCTCAGTATATTGTTTTCATTGAGGAAATGTACGAGTCTGCTGTTAATGATAATGCAGAGGATTTTTCCAAGGTTACTGTTAAAGCATATTCCACGGTAGTTATTGGGGTCAAATTTGTCTCCACTTTTGTGGATTGGGGTGATCAGTCCTTGGTTCCAAATATTGGAGAAGATGCCAGAGCTAAGGATGATGTTAAAGAGTTTTAGTATAGCCAATTGGAATTTGTTGTCTGTATATTTGATCATTTCATTGAGGATACCATCAACACCACAGGCCTTTTTGGGTTGGAGGGTTTTTATTTTGTCCTGTAACTTGTTCAAGGTAATTGGAGAGTCCATTGGGTTCTGGTAGTCTTAACTAGTTGATTCTAAGATCTGCATTTGGTCATGTATATGTTTTTGCTCTTTATTCTTTGTTATAGAGCCAAAAAGATTGGAGAAGTGGTTTACCCATACATCTCCATTTTGGATAGATAATTCTTTGTGTTGTTGTTTGTTTAGTGTTTTCCAATTTTCCCAGAAGTGGTTAGAGTCAATGGATTCTTCAATTGCATTGAGCTGATTTCTGATGTGCTGTTCCTTCTTTTTCCGTAGTGTATTTCTGTATTGTTTCAGTGATTCACCATAGTGAAGGCGTAGACAGATAGAAGAGAGAGAGAGAGAGCGAGAGAGAGAGCGAGAGAGAGAGAGAGAGAGAGATAGAGAGAGAGAGAAGAGAGAGAGAAGAGAGAGATGGACTCACTGGCTGCCCTACAGAGAGCTGGTTGTCCCATCCACCATCCAACGTAGACTCTCTATCTCTCTTTCTCTCTCTCTCGTTCTCTTGTTTCCGTTCTCTCACCTTTTGTCTTTTCATCTTTTCATTATCTCTCCCTCTCCCCTCTCTCTCCTCTCTCCTCTCTTTCTCTCTCTTCTCTCTCTCCTCTCATCTTCTCTCTCTCTCTTTCTCTCTCTCCTCTCTCCTCTCTTTCTCTCTCTTCTCTCTCTCCTCTCTCCTCTCTCTCATCTTCTCTCTCTCTCTTTCTCTTGTTTATGTTCTCTCACCATTTGTCTTTTTAACTTTCATTATCTCTCCCTCTCCCCTCTCTCTCCCGCTTGCCATCTTCCTCTCCTCTTTCTTCCTCTCTCCATATCTCCCTCTCTCTCTCTCCTCTCTCCTCTCTCCTCTCTCCTCTCTCCTCTCTCTCTCTCATCGTATTCCCTTTAAGCCCTGTTTCTTCGCTTCAATCAAAGTGGCATTTGAATCAATCAGTGGTTTAAGCTCAAAGAACGCTGTGATGGAGAGAGGGAGTAGAGACGCAAGGGAGCAGAGTAGAGAGAGGGTAAAGAGATGTTTCTCATCCCTCTGATATGGGCATTGCACATTGTAGGTGCTTGAGAGACCTTTGATGGTTTGGAGAGTGAAATTAACCTATTTCATGTATATACTTGCTTCTGCAGTGTCAATTTATTAAAGAGCAAAAGCATAATTTTTTGTGCTTTTCATGATAAAAAAATACTATATTTTCCAGGCCAGGTATTAGCAGAAGCTCATGCAAAACAAATAATTCATTTGAGCAAAGATTCTGTCTGTAAGGAGTTGCCATGATTACAGCTTGCCATGCTATTGATGGTAATTATTACCAATAAGCACCTCTCTTTTTGGTTATAATGGTTTATCCCAAATACATTGACCCCCCCTCTCCATTCTCACTATGCTTCGGTCCAGCTCAATGTGGAGGAATCCAGGGGGAGATGGAAGGCATGATCCTTAGCCCTGGTTTCCCTGGCAACTACCCTAGCAACAGTGACTGTACCTGGAGAATCTACCTGGCTGTGGGATACGGTGAGATAGAGCCCCCTTCACTAAGATGTTGTGATTGTTCTACAATACCAGAGGAACAGCAATAGAACGAGAGAAAATAGAAAGACAACTGATGTTAGTCTCTGGTTACCTGTCTCTAACCCTTACCTGTGTTCCTGAGGTTACCTGTGTTCCTGAGGTTACCTGTGTTCCTGAGGTTACCTGTGTTCCTGAGGTTACCTGTGTTCCTGAGGTTACCTGTGTTCCTGAGGTTATCTGTCTCTAACCCTTACCTGTGTTCCTGAGGTTACCTGTGTTCCTGAGGTTACCTGTGTTCCTGAGGTTACCTGTGTTCCTGAGGTTACCTGTGTTCCTGAGGTTATCTGTCTCTAACCCTTACCTGTGTTCCTGAGGTTATCTGTCTCTAACCCTTACCTGTGTTCCTGAGGTTATCTGTCTCTAACCCTTACCTGTGTTCCTGAGGTTATCTGTCTCTAACCCTTACCTGTGTTCCTGAGGTTATCTGTCTCTAACCCTTACCTGTGTTCCTGAGGTTATCTGTGTTCCTGAGGTTACCTGTGTTCCTGAGGTTATCTGTCTCTAACCCTTACCTGTGTTCCTGAGGTTATCTGTGTTCCTGAGGTTATCTGTGTTCCTGAGGTTATCTGTGTTCCTGAGGTTATCTGTCTCTAACCCTTACCTGTGTTCCTGAGGTTATCTGTCTCTAACCCTTACCTGTGTTCCTGAGGTTATCTGTGTTCCTGAGGTTACCTGTGTTCCTGAGGTTACCTGTGTTCCTGAGGTTACCTGTGTTCCTGAGGTTACCTGTGTTCCTGAGGTTATCTGTCTCTAACCCTTACCTGTGTTCCTGAGGTTATCTGTCTCTAACCCTTACCTGTGTTCCTGAGGTTATCTGTCTCTAACCCTTACCTGTGTTCCTGAGGTTACCTGTGTTCCTGAGGTTATCTGTCTCTAACCCTTACCTGTGTTCCTGAGGTTATCTGTCTCTAACCCTTACCTGTGTTCCTGAGGTTACCTGTGTTCCTGAGGTTATCTGTCTCTAACCCTTACCTGTGTTCCTGAGGTTATCTGTCTCTAACCCTTACCTGTGTTCCTGAGGTTATCTGTCTCTAACCCTTACCTGTGTTCCTGAGGTTATCTGTCTCTAACCCTTACCTGTGTTCCTGAGGTTATCTGTGTTCCTGAGGTTATCTGTCTCTAACCCTTACCTGTGTTCCTGAGGTTATCTGTCTCTAACCCTTACCTGTGTTCCTGAGGTTATCTGTCTCTAACCCTTACCTGTGTTCCTGAGGTTATCTGTCTCTAACCCTTACCTGTGTTCCTGAGGTTACCTGTCTCTAACCCTTACCTGTGTTCCTGAGGTTACCTGTGTTCCTGAGGTTACCTGTCTCTAACCCTTACCTGTGTTCCTGAGGTTACCTGTCTCTAACCCTTACCTGTGTTCCTGAGGTTATCTGTCTCTAACCCTTACCTGTGTTCCTGAGGTTATCTGTGTTCCTGAGGTTACCTGTGTTCCTGAGGTTATCTGTCTCTAACCCTTACCTGTGTTCCTGAGGTTATCTGTCTCTAACCCTTACCTGTGTTCCTGAGGTTACCTGTCTCTAACCCTTACCTGTGTTCCTGAGGTTACCTGTCTCTAACCCTTACCTGTGTTCCTGAGGTTATCTGTCTCTAACCCTTACCTGTGTTCCTGAGGTTATCTGTCTCTAACCCTTACCTGTGTTCCTGAGGTTACCTGTGTTCCTGAGGTTACCTGTGTTCCTGAGGTTATCTGTCTCTAACCCTTACCTGTGTTCCTGAGGTTACCTGTCTCTAACCCTTACCTGTGTTCCTGAGGTTATCTGTCTCTAACCCTTACCTGTGTTCCTGAGGTTATCTGTCTCTAACCCTTACCTGTGTTCCTGAGGTTACCTGTCTCTAACCCTTACCTGTGTTCCTGAGGTTATCTGTCTCTAACCCTTACCTGTGTTCCTGAGGTTATCTGTCTCTAACCCTTACCTGTGTTCCTGAGGTTACCTGTGTTCCTGAGGTTACCTGTCTCTAACCCTTACCTGTGTTCCTGAGGTTACCTGTCTCTAACCCTTACCTGTGTTCCTGAGGTTATCTGTCTCTAACCCTTACCTGTGTTCCTGAGGTTACCTGTGTTCCTGAGGTTACCTGTGTTCCTGAGGTTATCTGTGTTCCTGAGGTTACCTGTGTTCCTGAGGTTATCTGTCTCTAACCCTTACCTGTGTTCCTGAGGTTATCTGTGTTCCTGAGGTTACCTGTGTTCCTGAGGTTATCTGTCTCTAACCCTTACCTGTGTTCCTGAGGTTATCTGTCTCTAACCCTTACCTGTGTTCCTGAGGTTATCTGTCTCTAACCCTTACCTGTGTTCCTGAGGTTATCTGTCTCTAACCCTTACCTGTGTTCCTGAGGTTATCTGTCTCTAACCCTTACCTGTGTTCCTGAGGTTATCTGTCTCTAACCCTTACCTGTGTTCCTGAGGTTATCTGTGTTCCTGAGGTTACCTGTGTTCCTGAGGTTATCTGTGTTCCTGAGGTTATCTGTCTCTAACCCTTACCTGTATTCCTGAGGTTATCTGTCTCTAACCCTTACCTGTGTTCCTGAGGTTATCTGTGTTCCTGAGGTTATCTGTGTTCCTGAGGTTACCTGTCTCTAACCCTTACCTGTGTTCCTGAGGTTATCTGTCTCTAACCCTTACCTGTGTTCCTGAGGTTATCTGTCTCTAACCCTTACCTGTGTTCCTGAGGTTATCTGTGTTCCTGAGGTTACCTGTGTTCCTGAGGTTATCTGTGTTCCTGAGGTTATCTGTGTTCCTGAGGTTATCTGTGTTCCTGAGGTTATCTGTGTTCCTGAGGTTATCTGTGTTCCTGAGGTTACCTGTCTCTAACCCTTACCTGTGTTCCTGAGGTTATCTGTCTCTAACCCTTACGTGTGTTCCTGAGGTTATCTGTGTTCCTGAGGTTACCTGTGTTCCTGAGGTTATCTGTGTTCCTGAGGTTATCTGTCTCTAACCCTTACCTGTATTCCTGAGGTTATCTGTCTCTAACCCTTACCTGTGTTCCTGAGGTTATCTGTGTTCCTGAGGTTATCTGTGTTCCTGAGGTTATCTGTCTCTAACCCTTACCTGTATTCCTGAGGTTACCTGTCTCTAACCCTTACCTGTGTTCCTGAGGTTATCTGTCTCTAACCCTTACCTGTGTTCCTGAGGTTACCTGTCTCTAACCCTTACCTGTGTTCCTGAGGTTACCTGTCTCTAACCCTTACCTGTGTTCCTGAGGTTACCTGTGTTCCTGAGGTTACCTGTGTTCCTGAGGTTATCTGTCTCTAACCCTTACCTGTGTTCCTGAGGTTATCTGTGTTCCTGAGGTTATCTGTGTTCCTGAGGTTACCTGTGTTCCTGAGGTTATCTGTGTTCCTGAGGTTATCTGTCTCTAACCCTTACCTGTGTTCCTGAGGTTACCTGTGTTCCTGAGGTTATCTGTGTTCCTGAGGTTATCTGTGTTCCTGAGGTTACCTGTGTTCCTGAGGTTATCTGTCTCTAACCCTTACCTGTGTTCCTGAGGTTACCTGTGTTCCTGTGGTTACCTGTGTTCCTGAGGTTACCTGTCTCTAACCCTTACCTGTGTTCCTGAGGTTATCTGTCTCTAACCCTTACCTGTGTTCCTGAGGTTATCTGTCTCTAACCCTTACCTGTGTTCCTGAGGTTATCTGTCTCTAACCCTTACCTGTGTTCCTGAGGTTATCTGTCTCTAACCCTTACCTGTGTTCCTGAGGTTATCTGTCTCTAACCCTTACCTGTGTTCCTGAGGTTATCTGTCTCTAACCCTTACCTGTGTTCCTGAGGTTATCTGTGTTCCTGAGGTTACCTGTGTTCCTGAGGTTACCTGTCTCTAACCCTTACCTGTGTTCCTGAGGTTACCTGTCTCTAACCCTTACCTGTGTTCCTGAGGTTACCTGTGTTCCTGAGGTTACCTGTGTTCCTGAGGTTACCTGTGTTCCTGAGGTTATCTGTCTCTAACCCTTACCTGTGTTCCTGAGGTTATCTGTCTCTAACCCTTACCTGTGTTCCTGAGGTTATCTGTCTCTAACCCTTACCTGTGTTCCTGAGGTTATCTGTCTCTAACCCTTACCTGTGTTCCTGAGGTTATCTGTCTCTAACCCTTACCTGTGTTCCTGAGGTTATCTGTCTCTAACCCTTACCTGTGTTCCTGAGGTTACCTGTCTCTAACCCTTACCTGTGTTCCTGAGGTTACCTGTGTTCCTGAGGTTACCTGTCTCTAACCCTTACCTGTGTTCCTGAGGTTACCTGTCTCTAACTCTTACCTGTGTTCCTGAGGTTATCTGTCTCTAACCCTTACCTGTGTTCCTGAGGTTATCTGTCTCTAACCCTTACCTGTGTTCCTGAGGTTATCTGTCTCTAACCCTTACCTGTGTTCCTGAGGTTATCTGTCTCTAACCCTTACCTGTGTTCCTGAGGTTATCTGTCTCTAACCCTTACCTGTGTTCCTGAGGTTATCTGTCTCTAACCCTTACCTGTGTTCCTGAGGTTATCTGTGTTCCTGAGGTTACCTGTGTTCCTGAGGTTACCTGTCTCTAACCCTTACCTGTGTTCCTGAGGTTACCTGTCTCTAACCCTTACCTGTGTTCCTGAGGTTATCTGTCTCTAACCCTTACCTGTGTTCCTGAGGTTACCTGTCTCTAACCCTTACCTGTGTTCCTGAGGTTATCTGTCTCTAACCCTTACCTGTGTTCCTGAGGTTACCTGTGTTCCTGAGGTTATCTGTCTCTAACCCTTACCTGTGTTCCTGAGGTTACCTGTGTTCCTGAGGTTACCTGTGTTCCTGAGGTTACCTGTGTTCCTGAGGTTATCTGTCTCTAACCCTTACCTGTGTTCCTGAGGTTATCTGTGTTCCTGAGGTTACCTGTGTTCCTGAGGTTACCTGTGTTCCTGAGGTTATCTGTCTCTAACCCTTACCTGTGTTCCTGAGGTTACCTGTCTCTAACCCTTACCTGTGTTCCTGAGGTTATCTGTCTCTAACCCTTACCTGTGTTCCTGAGGTTATCTGTCTCTAACCCTTACCTGTGTTCCTGAGGTTATCTGTCTCTAACCCTTACCTGTGTTCCTGAGGTTATCTGTCTCTAACCCTTACCTGTGTTCCTGAGGTTACCTGTGTTCCTGAGGTTACCTGTGTTCCTGAGGTTATCTGTCTCTAACCCTTACCTGTGTTCCTGAGGTTACCTGTGTTCCTGAGGTTATCTGTCTCTAACCCTTACCTGTGTTCCTGAGGTTACCTGTGTTCCTGAGGTTACCTGTGTTCCTGAGGTTATCTGTCTCTAACCCTTACCTGTGTTCCTGAGGTTACCTGTGTTCCTGAGGTTACCTGTGTTCCTGAGGTTATCTGTCTCTAACCCTTACCTGTGTTCCTGAGGTTATCTGTGTTCCTGAGGTTACCTGTGTTCCTGAGGTTACCTGTGTTCCTGAGGTTATCTGTCTCTAACCCTTACCTGTGTTCCTGAGGTTACCTGTGTTCCTGAGGTTACCTGTGTTCCTGAGGTTACCTGTGTTCCTGAGGTTACCTGTGTTCCTGAGGTTATCTGTGTTCCTGAGGTTACCTGTGTTCCTGAGGTTACCTGTGTTCCTGAGGTTATCTGTCTCTAACCCTTACCTGTGTTCCTGAGGTTACCTGTGTTCCTGAGGTTACCTGTGTTCCTGAGGTTATCTGTCTCTAACCCTTACCTGTGTTCCTGAGGTTACCTGTGTTCCTGAGGTTACCTGTGTTCCTGAGGTTACCTGTGTTCCTGAGGTTATCTGTCTCTAACCCTTACCTGTGTTCCTGAGGTTACCTGTGTTCCTGAGGTTACCTGTGTTCCTGAGGTTACCTGTGTTCCTGAGGTTATCTGTCTCTAACCCTTACCTGTGTTCCTGAGGTTACCTGTGTTCCTGAGGTTATCTGTGTTCCTGAGGTTACCTGTGTTCCTGAGGTTACCTGTGTTCCTGAGGTTATCTGTCTCTAACCCTTACCTGTGTTCCTGAGGTTACCTGTGTTCCTGAGGTTACCTGTGTTCCTGAGGTTACCTGTGTTCCTGAGGTTATCTGTCTCTAACCCTTACCTGTGTTCCTGAGGTTACCTGTGTTCCTGAGGTTATCTGTCTCTAACCCTTACCTGTGTTCCTGAGGTTACCTGTGTTCCTGAGGTTACCTGTGTTCCTGAGGTTATCTGTCTCTAACCCTTACCTGTGTTCCTGAGGTTACCTGTGTTCCTGAGGTTATCTGTCTCTAACCCTTACCTGTGTTCCTGAGGTTACCTGTGTTCCTGAGGTTATCTGTCTCTAACCCTTACCTGTGTTCCTGAGGTTACCTGTGTTCCTGAGGTTACCTGTGTTCCTGAGGTTACCTGTGTTCCTGAGGTTACCTGTGTTCCTGAGGTTACCTGTGTTCCTGAGGTTACCTGTGTTCCTGAGGTTATCTGTCTCTAACCCTTACCTGTGTTCCTGAGGTTACATGTGTTCCTGAGGTTACCTGTGTTCCTGAGGTTACCTGTGTTCCTGAGGTTACCTGTGTTCCTGAGGTTACCTGTCTCTAACCCTTACCTGTGTTCCTGAGGTTACCTGTGTTCCTGAGGTTATCTGTCACTAACCCTTACCTGTGTTCCTGAGGTTACCTGTGTTCCTGAGGTTATCTGTCTCTAACCCTTACCTGTGTTCCTGAGGTTACCTGTGTTCCTGAGGTTATCTGTCTCTAACCCTTACCTGTGTTCCTGAGGTTACCTGTGTTCCTGAGGTTATCTGTCTCTAACCCTTACCTGTGTTCCTGAGGTTACCTGTGTTCCTGAGGTTACCTGTGTTCCTGAGGTTACCTGTGTTCCTGAGGTTATCTGTCTCTAACCCTTACCTATGTTCCTGAGGTTACCTGTGTTCCTGAGGTTATCTGTCTCTAACCCTTACCTGTGTTCCTGAGGTTACCTGTGTTCCTGAGGTTATCTGTCTCTAACCCTTACCTGTGTTCCTGAGGTTACCTGTGTTCCTGAGGTTACCTGTGTTCCTGAGGTTATCTGTCTCTAACCCTTACCTGTGTTCCTGAGGTTACCTGTGTTCCTGAGGTTACCTGTCTCTAACCCTTACCTGTGTTCCTGAGGTTACCTGTGTTCCTGAGGTTATCTGTCTCTAACCCTTACCTGCGTTCCTGAGGTTACCTGTGTTCCTGAGGTTACCTGTGTTCCTGAGGTTATCTGTCTCTAACCCTTACCTGTGTTCCTGAGGTTACCTGTGTTCCTGAGGTTATCTGTCTCTAACCCTTACCTGTGTTCCTGAGGTTACCTGTGTTCCTGAGGTTATCTGTCTCTAACCCTTACCTGTGTTCCTGAGGTTACCTGTGTTCCTGAGGTTACCTGTGTTCCTGAGGTTACCTGTGTTCCTGAGGTTACCTGTGTTCCTGAGGTTACCTGTGTTCCTGAGGTTACCTGTGTTCCTGAGGTTATCTGTCTCTAACCCTTACCTGTGTTCCTGAGGTTACATGTGTTCCTGAGGTTACCTGTGTTCCTGAGGTTACCTGTGTTCCTGAGGTTACCTGTGTTCCTGAGGTTACCTGTCTCTAACCCTTACCTGTGTTCCTGAGGTTACCTGTGTTCCTGAGGTTATCTGTCACTAACCCTTACCTGTGTTCCTGAGGTTACCTGTGTTCCTGAGGTTATCTGTCTCTAACCCTTACCTGTGTTCCTGAGGTTACCTGTGTTCCTGAGGTTATCTGTCTCTAACCCTTACCTGTGTTCCTGAGGTTACCTGTGTTCCTGAGGTTATCTGTCTCTAACCCTTACCTGTGTTCCTGAGGTTACCTGTGTTCCTGAGGTTACCTGTGTTCCTGAGGTTACCTGTGTTCCTGAGGTTATCTGTCTCTAACCCTTACCTATGTTCCTGAGGTTACCTGTGTTCCTGAGGTTATCTGTCTCTAACCCTTACCTGTGTTCCTGAGGTTACCTGTGTTCCTGAGGTTATCTGTCTCTAACCCTTACCTGTGTTCCTGAGGTTACCTGTGTTCCTGAGGTTACCTGTGTTCCTGAGGTTATCTGTCTCTAACCCTTACCTGTGTTCCTGAGGTTACCTGTGTTCCTGAGGTTACCTGTCTCTAACCCTTACCTGTGTTCCTGAGGTTACCTGTGTTCCTGAGGTTATCTGTCTCTAACCCTTACCTGCGTTCCTGAGGTTACCTGTGTTCCTGAGGTTATCTGTCTCTAACCCTTACCTGTGTTCCTGAGGTTACCTGTGTTCCTGAGGTTACCTGTGTTCCTGAGGTTATCTGTCTCTAACCCTTACCTGTGTTCCTGAGGTTACCTGTGTTCCTGAGGTTACCTGTGTTCCTGAGGTTATCTGTCTCTAACCCTTACCTGTGTTCCTGAGGTTATCTGTCTCTAACCCTTACCTGTGTTCCTGAGGTTACCTGTGTTCCTGAGGTTACCTGTGTTCCTGAGGTTATCTGTCTCTAACCCTTACCTGTGTTCCTGAGGTTATCTGTCTCTAACCCTTACCTGTGTTCCTGAGGTTACCTGTGTTCCTGAGGTTACCTGTGTTCCTGAGGTTACCTGTGTTCCTGAGGTTACCTGTGTTCCTGAGGTTACCTGTGTTCCTGAGGTTATCTGTCTCTAACCCTTACCTGTGTTCCTGAGGTTACCTGTGTTCCTGAGGTTATCTGTCTCTAACCCTTACCTGTGTTCCTGAGGTTACCTGTGTTCCTGAGGTTATCTGTCTCTAACCCTTACCTGTGTTCCTGAGGTTACCTGTGTTCCTGAGGTTACCTGTGTTCCTGAGGTTACCTGTGTTCCTGAGGTTACCTGTGTTCCTGAGGTTACCTGTGTTCCTGAGGTTATCTGTCTCTAACCCTTACCTGTGTTCCTGAGGTTACATGTGTTCCTGAGGTTACCTGTGTTCCTGAGGTTACCTGTGTTCCTGAGGTTACCTGTGTTCCTGAGGTTACCTGTCTCTAACCCTTACCTGTGTTCCTGAGGTTACCTGTGTTCCTGAGGTTATCTGTCACTAACCCTTACCTGTGTTCCTGAGGTTACCTGTGTTCCTGAGGTTATCTGTCTCTAACCCTTACCTGTGTTCCTGAGGTTACCTGTGTTCCTGAGGTTATCTGTCTCTAACCCTTACCTGTGTTCCTGAGGTTACCTGTGTTCCTGAGGTTATCTGTCTCTAACCCTTACCTGTGTTCCTGAGGTTACCTGTGTTCCTGAGGTTACCTGTGTTCCTGAGGTTACCTGTGTTCCTGAGGTTATCTGTCTCTAACCCTTACCTATGTTCCTGAGGTTACCTGTGTTCCTGAGGTTATCTGTCTCTAACCCTTACCTGTGTTCCTGAGGTTACCTGTGTTCCTGAGGTTATCTGTCTCTAACCCTTACCTGTGTTCCTGAGGTTACCTGTGTTCCTGAGGTTACCTGTGTTCCTGAGGTTATCTGTCTCTAACCCTTACCTGTGTTCCTGAGGTTACCTGTGTTCCTGAGGTTACCTGTCTCTAACCCTTACCTGTGTTCCTGAGGTTACCTGTGTTCCTGAGGTTATCTGTCTCTAACCCTTACCTGCGTTCCTGAGGTTACCTGTGTTCCTGAGGTTATCTGTCTCTAACCCTTACCTGTGTTCCTGAGGTTACCTGTGTTCCTGAGGTTACCTGTGTTCCTGAGGTTATCTGTCTCTAACCCTTACCTGTGTTCCTGAGGTTACCTGTGTTCCTGAGGTTACCTGTGTTCCTGAGGTTATCTGTCTCTAACCCTTACCTGTGTTCCTGAGGTTATCTGTCTCTAACCCTTACCTGTGTTCCTGAGGTTACCTGTGTTCCTGAGGTTACCTGTGTTCCTGAGGTTATCTGTCTCTAACCCTTACCTGTGTTCCTGAGGTTATCTGTCTCTAACCCTTACCTGTGTTCCTGAGGTTACCTGTGTTCCTGAGGTTACCTGTGTTCCTGAGGTTACCTGTGTTCCTGAGGTTACCTGTGTTCCTGAGGTTACCTGTGTTCCTGAGGTTACCTGTGTTCCTGAGGTTATCTGTCTCTAACCCTTACCTGTGTTCCTGAGGTTACATGTGTTCCTGAGGTTACCTGTCTCTAACCCTTACCTGTGTTCCTGAGGTTACCTGTGTTCCTGAGGTTACCTGTGTTCCTGAGGTTATCTGTCTCTAACCCTTACCTGTGTTCCTGAGGTTACCTGTGTTCCTGAGGTTATCTGTCACTAACCCTTACCTGTGTTCCTGAGGTTACCTGTGTTCCTGAGGTTATCTGTCTCTAACCCTTACCTGTGTTCCTGAGGTTACCTGTGTTCCTGAGGTTATCTGTCTCTAACCCTTACCTGTGTTCCTGAGGTTACCTGTGTTCCTGAGGTTACCTGTGTTCCTGAGGTTACCTGTGTTCCTGAGGTTACCTGTGTTCCTGAGGTTACCTGTGTTCCTGAGGTTATCTGTCTCTAACCCTTACCTGTGTTCCTGAGGTTATCTGTCTCTAACCCTTACCTGTGTTCCTGAGGTTACCTGTGTTCCTGAGGTTACCTGTGTTCCTTTACCCCAGGAGCCCACGTCCAGTTCTTAAACTTCTCCACCGAGGCCAACCATGACTTCCTGGAGATTCGGAACGGGCCCCTGGATACCAGCACTGTGATTGGTCGATTTAGTGGACAGGATGTCCCGCCCTCCCTTCTCACCACCTCCCACGAGACCACAGTGTATTTCCATAGCGACCACTCCCAGAACAGGCCAGGCTTCAGGTTTGAGTACCAGGGTAAGAAAATGAAGATACTGTAATGGAATGGATGCTCATACATTTCAGGTTGATTTTCAATAGACAGGTTCCATCCATAATTCTGAATTTAGACAGTGCCTGTTGTTCTCCGGTTTGGGAATGAGGCACACTGCTTGGTCAAACACGGACGTCTGAAAACATCTCACGAAACTAAACCTGGAGTGAACTCTTCCTGTGAAAACGACAACAAGATATCTCTCCACCTGTCTGACTCATTTTGTCCCTGGATATATTTTTATTGACCACATTCCTCCACGACAATGTCATCAGAGAATGAACAGTCACCTAACTCGTAAACGTAAAATGATGAATCTGGATCCATGGATTTGTCTTTGTTGCGTTACACCAGTAGTATTTCACTGATCTTGGATGTAAACCTGTCATAGGCTGAGGTCTTAAAACACTTAAAAGACACACCCTCGTCCACTTACCCTCGCCTTATGCCCTTGGGGGAATCACCGTCGCCCTCTTGGAGGGCGATCCAAATGATTAGCCAAGCAGGGAAGTTTACAACGTCAGTCCCTCAGCCCCTGTTGTTAGCCGTCTTTGTGAGTGTACAGTAACGTTTACTCCGGGGCCTGAAGCATTATTCAATTCATAAAGTCAGTTCATCCGCTAAGAAAAGTCAGTTCATCCGCTAAGAAAAGTCAGTTCATCCGCTAAGAAAAGTCAGTACATCCGCTAAGAAAAGTCAGTACATCCACTAAGAAAAGTCAGTACATCCGCTAAGAAAAGTCAGTACATCCGCTAAGAAAAGTCAGTTCTTCCGCTAAGAAAAGTCAGTTCATCCGCTAAGAAAAGTCAGTACATCTGCTAAGAAAAGTCAGTTCATCCGCTAAGAAAAGTCAGTTCATCCGCTAAGAAAAGTCAGTTCATCCGCTAAGAAAAGTCAGTTCATCCGCTAAGAAAAGTCAGCGATAACTTAATAAAAACAACATCAATGGAGAAGTCAACATACAAGTGGAAGTAAAAACAGACACGTTAGAAATTGTTCTACTACAAGACAACACAAACACGTCTAGTAAAAAGTTATTGTGTTGTGGTTTGATTATCTTTTGGAAATTGTAGAAATAGAAAACAGAAACCCCTCCCTCCTCTACCCCAGAAAACAGAAACCCCTCCCTCCTCTCTCCACCCCAGAAACCCCTCCCTCCTCTCTCCGCCCTAGAAGGCAGAAACCCCTCCCTCCTCTCTCCACCCCAGAAGGCAGAAACCCCTCCCTCCTCTCTCCACCCCAGAAGACAGAAACCCCTCCCTCCTCTCTCCACCCCAGAAAACAGACACCCCTCCCTCCTCTCTCCACCCCAGAAGACAGAAACCCCTCCCTCCACTCTCCACCCCAGAAGGCAGAAACCCCTCCCTCCTCTCTCCACCCCAGAAGACAGAAACCCCTCCCTCCTCTCTCCACCCAGAAGACAGAAACCCCTCCCTCCTCTCTCCACCCCAGAAGACAGAAACCCCTCCCTCCTCTCTCCACCCCAGAAGACAGAAACCCCTCCCTCCTCTCTCCACCCCAGAAACCCCTCCCTCCTCTCTCCACCCCAGAAACCCCTCCCTCCTCTCTCCACCCCGAAGACAGAAACCCCTCCCTCCTCTCTCCACCCCAAAGACAGAAACCCAACCCTCCTCTCTCCACCCCAGAAAACAGAAACCCCTCCCTCCTCTCTCCACCCCAGAAAACAGAAACCCCTCCCCTCTCTCCACCCCAGAAGACAGAAACCCCTCCCTCCTCTCTCCACCCCAGGAGACAGAAACCCCTCCCTCCTCTCTCCACCCATGAAAACAGACACCCCTCCCTCCTCTCTCCACCCCAGAAAACATAAACCCCCCCCTCTCTCCACCCCAGAAGACAGAAACCCCTCCCTCCTCTCTCCACCCCAGAAGACAGAAACCCCTCCCTCCTCTCTCCACCCCAGAAGACAGAAACCACTCTCTCCTCTCTCCACCCCAGAAAACAGAAACCCCTCCCTCCTCTCTCCACCCCAGAAGGCAGAAACCCCTCCCTCCTCTCTCCACCCCAGAAGGCAGAAACCCCTCCCTCCTCTCTCCACCCCAGAAGACAGAAACCCCTCCCTCCTCTCTCCACCCCAGAAGACAGAAACCCCTCCCTCCTCTCTCCACCCCAGAAGGCAGAAACCCCTCCCTCCTCTCTCCACCCCAGAAGACAGAAACCCCTCCCTCCTCTCTCCACCCCAGAAGACAGAAACCCCTCCCTCCTCTCTCCACCCCAGAAGACAGAAACCCCTCCCTCCACTCTCCACCCCAGAAGGCAGAAACCCCTCCCTCCTCTCTCCACCCCAGAAGACAGAAACCCCTCCCTCCTCTCTCCACCCCAGAAGACAGAAACCCCTCCCTCCACTCTCCACCCCAGAAGACAGAAACCCCTCCCCCTCTCTCCACCCCAGAAGACAGAAACCCCTCCCTCCTCTCTCCACCCCAGAAGACAGAAACCCCTCCCTCCTCTCTCCACCCCAGAAGACAGAAACCCCTCCCCTCTCTCCACCCCAGAAGACAGAAACCCCTCCCCCCTCTCCACCCCAGAAGGCAGAAACCCCTCCCTCCTCTCTCCACCCCAGAAGACAGAAACCCCTCCCTCCTCTCTCTACCCCAGAAACCCCTCCCTCCTCTCTCCACCCCAGAAGACAGAAACCCCTCCCTCCTCTCTCCGCCCCAGAAACCCCTCCCTCCTCTCTCCACCCCAGAAAACAGACACCCCTCCCTCCTCTCTCCACCCCAGAAGACAGAAACCCCTCCCTCCACTCTCCACCCCAGAAGGCAGAAACCCCTCCCTCCTCTCTCCACCCCAGAAGACAGAAACCCCTCCCTCCTCTCTCCACCCCAGAAACCCCTCCCTCCTCTCTCCACCCCAGAAGACAGAAACCCCTCCCTCCTCTCTCCACCCCAGAAGACAGAAACCCCTCCCTCCTCTCTCCACCCCAGAAAACAGAAACCCTCCCTCCACTCTCCACCCCAGAAAACAGAAACCCCTCCCTCCACTCTCCACCCCAGAAGACAGAAACCCCTCCCCCTCTCTCCACCCCAGAAGACAGAAACCCCTCCCTCCTCTCTCCACCCCAGAAGACAGAAACCCCTCCCTCCTCTCTCCACCCCAGAAGACAGAAACCCCTCCCCCTCTCTCCACCCCAGAAGACAGAAACCCCTCCCCCTCTCTCCACCCCAGAAGGCAGAAACCCCTCCCTCCTCTCTCCACCCCAGAAGACAGAAACCCCTCCCTCCTCTCTCTACCCCAGAAACCCCTCCCTCCTCTCTCCACCCCAGAAGACAGAAACCCCTCCCTCCTCTCTCTCCACCCCAGAAACCCCTCCCTCCTCTCTCCACCCCAGAAGACAGAAACCCCTCCCTCCTCTCTCCACCCCAGAAGACAGAAACCCCTCCCTCCTCTCTCCACCCCAGAAGACAGAAACTCCTCCCTCCTCTCTCCACCCCAGAAGACAGAAACCCCTCCTTCCTCTCTCCACCCAGAAAACAGAAACCCCTCCCTCCTCTCTCCACCCCAGAAGACAGAAACCCCTCCCTCCTCTCTCCACCCCAGAAGGCAGAAACCTCTCCCTCCTCTCTCTACCCCAGAAACCCCTCCCTCCTCTCTCCACCCCAGAAGACAGAAACCCCTCCCTCCTCTCTCCACCCCAGAAGACAGAAACCCCTCCCTCCTCTCTCCACCCAGAAAACAGAAACCCCTCTCTCCTCTCTCCACCCAGAAAACAGAAACCCCTCCCTCCTCTCTCCACCCCAGAAGACAGAAACCCCTCCCTCCTCTCTCCACCCCAGAAGGCAGAAACCCCTCTCTCCTCTCTCCACCCCAGAAGACAGAAACCCCTCCCTCCTCTCTCCACCCCAGAAGACAGAAACCCCTCCCCTCTCTCCACCCCAGAAGACAGAAACCCCTCCCCCTCTCTCCACCCCAGAAGGCAGAAACCCCTCCCTCCTCTCTCCACCCCAGAAGACAGAAACCCCTCCCTCCTCTCTCTACCCCAGAAACCCCTCCCTCCTCTCTCCACCCCAGAAGACAGAAACCCCTCCCTCCTCTCTCCACCCCAGAAACCCCTCCCTCCTCTCTCCACCCCAGAAGACAGAAACCCCTCCCTCCTCTCTCCACCCCAGAAGACAGAAACCCCTCCCTCCTCTCTCCACCCCAGAAGACAGAAACTCCTCCCTCCTCTCTCCACCCCAGAAGACAGAAACCCCTCCTTCCTCTCTCCACCCAGAAAACAGAAACCCCTCCCTCCTCTCTCCACCCCAGAAGACAGAAACCCCTCCCTCCTCTCTCCACCCCAGAAGGCAGAAACCTCTCCCTCCTCTCTCTACCCCAGAAACCCCTCCCTCCTCTCTCCACCCCAGAAGACAGAAACCCCTCCCTCCTCTCTCCACCCCAGAAGACAGAAACCCC
>NC_056441.1:2721541-2726541 GCF_018296145.1 Oncorhynchus tshawytscha | reverse complement strand
TCTAATGGAGGAGGCCATTCTGTGTCTACTACACTGTACACTGTCCTCTAATGGAGGAGGCCATTCTGTGTCTACTACACTGTCCTCTAATGGAGGAGGCCATTCTGTGTCTACCACACTGTCCTCTAATGGAGGAGGCCATTCTGTGTCTACTACACTGTCCACCAATGGAGGAGGCCATTCCGTATCTACTACACTGTACACTGTCCTCTAATGGAGGAGGCCATTCTGTGTCTACTACACTGTACACTGTCCTCTAATGGAGGAGGCCATTCCGTATCTACTACACTGTACACTGTCCTCTAATGGAGGAGGCCATTCTGTGTCTACTACACTGTCCTCTAATGGAGGAGGCCATTCTGTATCTACTACACTGTCCTCTAATGGAGGAGGCCATTCCGTATCTACTACACTGTCCTCTAATGGAGGAGTCCATTCTGTGTCTACTACACTGTCCTCTAATGGAGGAGTCCATTCTGTGTCTACTACACTGTCCTCTAATGGAGGAGGCCATTCCGTGCCTACTACACTGTCCACCAATGGAGGAGGCCATTCTGTGTCTACTACACTGTCCTCTAATGGAGGAGGCCATTCCGTATCTACTACACTGTCCTCTAATGGAGGAGGCCATTCTGTGTCTACTACACTGTCCTCTAATGGAGGAGGCCATTCTGTGTCTACTACACTGTCCTCTAATGGAGGAGGCCATTCCGTATCTACTACACTGTCCTCTAATGGAGGAGGCCATTCCGTATCTACTACACTGTCCTCTAATGGAGGAGGCCATTCTGTGTCTACTACACTGTCCTCTAATGGAGGAGGCCATTCTGTGTCTACTACACTGTCCTCTAATGGAGGAGGCCATTCCGTGCCTACTACACTGTCCACCAATGGAGGAGGCCATTCTGTGTCTACTACACTGTCCTCTAATGGAGGAGGCCATTCCGTATCTACTACACTGTCCTCTAATGGAGGAGGCCATTCTGTGTCTACTACACTGTCCTCTAATGGAGGAGGCCATTCTGTGTCTACTACACTGTCCTCTAATGGAGGAGGCCATTCCGTATCTACTACACTGTCCTCTAATGGAGGAGGCCATTCCGTATCTACTACACTGTCCTATAATGGAGGAGGCCATTCTGTGTCTACTACACTGTCCTCTAATGGAGGAGGCCATTCTGTGTCTACTACACTGTCCTCTAATGGAGGAGGCCATTCTGTGTCTACTACACTGTCCTCTAATGGAGGAGGCCATTCTGTGTCTACTACACTGTCCTCTAATGGAGGAGGCCATTCCGTGTCTACTACACTGTCCTCTAATGGAGGAGGCCATTCCGTATCTACTACACTGTCCTCTAATGGAGGAGGCCATTCCGTGCCTACTACACTGTCTCTAATGGAGGAGGCCATTCTGTGTCTACTACACTGTCCTCTAATGGAGGAGGCCATTCCGTATCTACTACACTGTCCTCTAATGGAGGAGGCCATTCCGTGCCTACTACACTGTCCTCTAATGGAGGAGGCCATTCCGTGCCTACCCCACTGGTTGCCAATGGAGGAGGCCATTCCGTATCTACTACACTGTCCACCAATGGAGGAGGCCATTCCGTATCTACTACACTGTCCACCAATGGAGGAGGCCATTCCGTATCTACTACACTGTCCACCAATGGAGGAGGCCATTCCGTGCCTACCCCACTGGTTGCCAATGGAGGAGGCCATTCCGTATCTACTACACTGTCCACCAATGGAGGAGGCCATTCCGTGCCTACCCCACTGGTTGCCAATGGAGGAGGCCATTCCGTATCTACTACACTGTCCACCAATGGAGGAGGCCATTCCGTGCCTACCCCACTGGTTGCCAATGGAGGAGGCCATTCCGTATCTACTACACTGTCCTCTAATGGAGGAGGCCATTCCGTATCTACTACACTGTCCACCAATGGAGGAGGCCATTCCGTGCCTACCCCACTGGTTGCCAATGGAGGAGGCCATTCCGTATCTACTACACTGTCCTCTAATGGAGGAGGCCATTCCGTGCCTACTACACTGTCCTCTAATGGAGGAGGCCATTCCGTGCCTACCCCACTGGTTGCCAATGGAGGAGGCCATTCCGTATCTACTACACTGTCCTCTAATGGAGGAGGCCATTCCGTGCCTACCCCACTGGTTGCCAATGGAGGAGGCCATTCCGTATCTACTACACTGTCCACCAAGGAGGAGGCCATTCCGTGCCTACCCCACTGGTTGCCAATGGAGGAGGCCATTCCGTATCTACTACACTGGTTGCCAATGGAGGAGGCCATTCCGTATCTACTACACTGGTTGCCAATGGAGGAGGCCATTCCGTATCTACTACACTGGTTGCCAATGGAGGAGGCCATTCCGTATCTACTACACTGGTTGCCAATGGAGGAGGCCATTCCGTATCTACTACACTGTCCTCTAATGGAGGAGGCCATTCCGTGCCTACCCCACTGGTTGCCAATGGAGGAGGCCATTCCGTATCTACTACACTGGTTGCCAATGGAGGAGGCCATTCCGTATCATTCTCAGTAAACAACATTCTCATGAACAAAGTGTTTCCTTCTGTTGTCTATGTCTGTCTCACAACATAATGCATTCTGCTCAGCCTCTTCCTGGTTCTGTATTGATGGTACCTCTTCCTGGTTCTGTATTGATGGTACCTCTTCCTGGTTCTGTATTGATGGTATCAAGATCACAAATTAAAACACTGCAACAACAGTATAGAAAGTCCGATGGTGTTATGCAGCATTTCTTCTCCTGTTTGACTGCTCTGTTTCTGTCTCTCTCTCTCATCTCTATCCCTCCCTCTTCCCCCTGTCTCTCTCTCTCCCATCTCTATCCCTCCCTCTTCCCTCTGTCTCTCTCTCTCCCATCTCTATCCCTCCCTCTTCCCTCTGTCTCTCTCTCTCCCATCTCTATTCCTCCCTCTTCCCTCTGTCTCTCTCTCTCCCATCTCTATCCCTCCCTCTTCCCTCTGTCTCTCTCTCCCATCTCTATTCCTCCCTCTTCCCTCTGTCTCTCTCTCTCCCATCTCTATCCCTCCCTCTTCCCTCTGTCTCTCTCTCTCCCATCTCTCTCCCTCCCTCTTCCCTCTGTCTCTCTCTCTTCCATCTCTATCCCTCCCTCTTCCCTCTGTCTCTCTCTCTCCCATCTCTCTCCCTCCCTCTTCCCTCTGTCTCTCTCCCATCTCTATTCCTCCCTCTTACCTCTGCCTCTCTCTCCCCTCTCTATTCATCCCTCCCTCTGTCTCTCTCTCTCCCATCTCTATCCCTCCCTCTTCCCTCTGTTTCTGTCTCTCTCTCCCATCTCTATCCCTCCCTCTTCCCTCTGTCTCTCTCTCTCCGATCTCTATCCCTCCCTCCTCCCTCTGTTTCTGTCTCTCTCTCCCATCTCTATCCCTCCCTCTTCCCTCTGTCTCTCTCTCCCATCTCTATCCCTCCCTCTTCCCTCTGTCTCTCTCTCTCCCATCTCTATCCCTCCATCTTCCCTCTGCCTCTCACTCCCCTTTCTATTCATCCCTCCCTCTGTCTCTCTCTCTCCCATCTCTATCCCCCTCTTCCCTCTGTTTCTGTCTCTCTCTCCCATCTCTATCCCTCCCTCTTCCCTCTGTCTCTCTCTCCCATCTCTATCCCTCCCTCTTCCCCGTGTCTCTCTCTCCCATCTCTATCCCTCCCTCATCCCTCTGTCTCTCTCTCTCCCATCTCTATTCCTCCCTCTTCCCTCTGCCTCTCTCTCTCCCATCTCTATTCCTCCCTCTTCCCTCTGCCTCGCTCTCTCCCATCTCTATCCCTCCCTCTTCCCTCTGCCTCTCTCTCTCCCATCTCTATCCCTCCCTCTTCCCTCTGTCTCTCTCTCTCCCATCTCTATCCCTCCCTCTTCCCTCTGTCTCTCTCTCCCATCTCTATCCCTCCCTCTTCCCTCTGTCTCTCTCTCTCTCCCATCTCTATCCCTCCCTCTTCCCTCTGTCTCTCTCCCATCTCTATTCCTCCCTCTTCCCTCTGTCTCTCTCTCCCATCTCTATTCCTCCCTCTTCCCTCTGCCTCTCTCTCCCCTCTCTATTCATCCCTCCCTCTGTCTCTCTCTCTCCCATCTCTATTCCTCCCTCTTCCCTCTGCCTCTCTCTCTCCCATATCTATTCCTCCCTCTTCCCTCCTCCCCAGCCTATGAGCTTAATGAGTGTCTGGACCCAGAGCCTTTCCATTATGGCGTTGTGGTGGGGGCAGGCTACAACGTGGGCCAGTCCATTTCGTTCGAGTGCCTCCCTGGCTACCAGCTAATGGGACATTCCATCCTGACCTGCGAACACGGGACCACACGCAACTGGGACCACCCCTTCCCTCGCTGTGAAGGTAAAACACTACAGACCGATTCCGATTCGCTAGCGCCACCTGTAATAGCACCTCATTGGTCCAATTAATTCCTGTTCAACTTTGAAATGAACCATTACTGGACTTAAGAGCTCTTCAGTGGAATCAATAACAATGCCAAGGAGATAGGGAACAAGATGGAGAGAGGGGAATAGGGAGAGTGTGTGGCTGGATGGTAAAAGACCAAAGAATAATGAGTGTGTGTGTGTGTGTGTGTGTGTGTGTGTGTGTGTGTGTGTGTGTGTGTGTGTGTGTGTGTGTGTGTGTGTGTGTGTGTGTGTGTGTGTGTGTGTGTGTGTGTGCGTTTATGTACACACCCACATCTGTGCCTGTGCTTTTCCACATCCAAATCAAGCCAGGATACACCAGCCCAGCTCTCCTGCGAGGATCTCTGACTGTGAACGTAATTAAATTGGCTTTAATGTAAGGGATAAAAGAGCAGAGAGAACTTCCACAAAGCTGTGAATGATCTGAGAGACAAGGCAAGAAGGGCCTTCTACACCATCAAAAGGAAAATAAAATTTGACATAGCAATTAGGATCCCTTTTATGGTTGTGAGGTCTGGAGTCCGCTCACCAACCAAGAAATCACAAAATGGGACAAACA
>NC_056441.1:2674041-2719041 GCF_018296145.1 Oncorhynchus tshawytscha | reverse complement strand
GAGGGAGGAGGACCTCCAGGCACAGAGAGAGAAAGTCCTGATGAGGGAGGAGGACCTCCAGGCACAGAGAGAGAAAGTCCTGATGAGGGAGGAGGACCTCCAGGCACAGAGAGAGAAAGTTCTGATGAGCGAGGAGGTCCTCCAGGCACAGAGAGAGAAATTAAAAATAAAGAAAACTAAACAGATACAAAACAGATGTATTTAAGACAGAGGGAGAGAGGATGCTGGAGGAAACAGGTACAAAAGCATCTATATCCACATTAAAATGATTCCTATATCGACATAACCTGAATGGCCGCTCAATAAGGAAGAAGCCACTGCTCCAATACCGCCATAAAAACGCCAGACTACGGTTTGCAACTGCACATGGGGACATAGATCGTACTTTTTGGAGAAATGTCCTCTGGTCTGATGAAACAAAAATACAACTGTTTGGACATAATAACCATCTTTATGTTTGGAGGAAAAAGGGGGAGGCTTGAAAGCCGAAGAACACCATCCCAACCGTAAAGCACGGGGGTGGCAGCATCATGTTGTGGGGGTGCTTTGCTGCAGGAGGGACTGGTGCACTTCACAAAATAGATGGCATCATGAGGACGGAAAATGATGTGGATATATTGAAACAACATCTCACGACATCAGTCAGGAAGTTAAAGCTTGGTCGCAAATGGATCTTCCAAATGGACAATGGCCCCAAGCATACTTCCAAAGTTGTGGCAAAATGGCTTAAGGACAACAAAGTCAAGGTATTGGAGTGGCCATTCACAAAGCCCTGACCTCAATCCTATAGAAAATGTGTGGGCAGAACTGAAAAAGCGTGTGCGAGCAAGGAGGCCTACAAACCTGACTCAGTTACACCAGCTCTGTAAGGAGGAACGGGACAAAATTCACCCAACTTATTGTGGGAAGCTTGTGGAAGGCTACCCGAAACGTTTGACCCAAGTTAAACAATTTAAAGGCAATGCTACCAAATACTATTTGAGTGTATGTAAACTTCTGTCCCACTGGGAAAGTGATGAAAGAATTAAAAGCTGAAATAAATCATTCTCTCTACTATTGTTCTGAGACTTCACATTCTTAAAATAAAGTAGTGATCCTAACTGACCTAATACAGGGAATTTTTACTATGATTAAATGTCAGCAATTGTCAAAAACTGAGTTTAAATTTAAATGTATTTGGCTAAGGTGTATGTAAACTTCCAACTTCAACTGTATATGGAGACAGAGGGAGTGTTATAAAGAAAGACAGAGTCAAATATATATATGAGATTCTTGAAACCCTAGCCGTCCATGATGGCATCTTTGCACAGTCTTGGCATTCTCTCAACCAGCTTGTTGAGGTGGTCACCTTGAATTCATTTCAATTAGGAGGTGTGCCTTGTTAAAATGTAATTTGTGGAATTGATTTCCTTCTTAGTGCGTTTGAGCCAATCATTTGTGTTGTGACAAGGTAGGGGTGGTATATAGAAGATAGCCCTATTTGGTAAAATACCAAGTCCATATTATGTCAAGAACAGCTCAAATAAGCAAAGAGAAACGACAGTCCATCATTACTTTAAGACATGAAGGTCAGTCAATACGAAACATTTCAGGAACTTTGAAAGTTTCTTCAAGTGCCGTCGCATAAACCACCAAGCGCCACAGGAAAGGAAGACCCAGAGTTACCTCTGCTGCAGAGGATAAGTTCATTAGAGTTACCAGCCTCAGACCCAGAGTTACCTCTGCTGCAGAGGATCAGTTCATTAGAGTTACCAGCCTCAGACCCAGAGTTACCTCTGCTGCAGAGGATACGTTCATTAGAGTTACCAGCCTCAGACCCAGAGTTACCCTCAGAGGATAAGTTCATTAGAGTTACCAGCCTCAGACCCAGAGGTACCTCTGCTGTAGAGGATAAGTTCATTAGAGTTACCAGCCTCAGACCCAGAGGTACCTCTGCTGTAGAGGATAGGTTCATTAGAGTTACCAGCCTCAGACCCAGAGGTACCTCTGCTGTAGAGGATGAGTTCATTAGAGTTACCAGCCTCAGACCCAGAGGTACCTCTGCTGTAGAGGATGAGTTCATTAGAGTTACCAGCCTCAGACCCAGAGTTACCTCTGCTGCAGAGGATAAGTTCATTAGAGTTACCAGCCTCAGACCCAGAGTTTGCAGGCCAAATGAATGCTTCATGGAGTTCAAGAAACAGACACACTTCATGATTGTGGCAAAAGGTCGCAAAGTTCAAGGGAGCCAAATACTTTCGCAAGGCACTGTATCTCAACATCAACTGTTCAGAGAAGACTATGTGAATCAGGCCTTCATGGTTGAATTACTGCAAAGAAACCACTACTAAAGGACACCAATAAGAAGAAGAGAATTGCTTGGCCCATGGAAAATAGAACGGTGGAAATCTGTCCTCTGGTGTGATGAGATTTTTGGTTCAAATCACCGTGTCTTTGTGAGACGAAGAGCAGGTGAATGGATGATCTCTGCATGTTTGGTTGGAAGGAGAAAGAGGTGTGATGGTGCTTTGCTGGTGACACTGTCAGTGATTTATTTACCATTCAAGGCATACTTAACCAGCATGTCCACCACAGCATTCTGCAGAGATGCGCCATCCCATCTGGTTTGCGTTTAGTGGGACTATCATTTGTTTCTCAACAGGACAATGACCTAACACACCTCCAGGCTGTGTAAGGGCTATTTGACCAAGAAGGAGAGAGATGGAGTGCTGCATCAGATAACCTGGCCTCTACAATCACCCAACCTCAATCCAATTGAGATGGTTTGGGATGAGTTGGACCGCAGAGTGAAGGAAAAGCAGCCAACAAGTACTCAGCGTATGTGGGAACTCCTTCAAGACTGTTGGAAAAGCATTCCTCATGAAACGGGTTGAGAGAATGCCAAGATTGTGCAAAGCTGTCATTAAGGCAAAATATGTTTGAATTTGTTTAACACTTTTTTGATTACTACATGATTCCATATTTGCCATTTCATAGTGTAGATGTCTTCACTATTATTCTACAATGTAGAAAACAGTCAAAATAAAGAAAACCTTTGAATGAGTCGGTGTCCCCAAACCTTTGAATGAGTAGGTGTCCCCAAACCTTTGAATGAGTAGGTGTCCCCAAACCTTTGAATGAGTAGGTGTCCCCAAACCTTTGAATGAGTAGGTGTCCCCAAACCTTTGAATGAGTAGGTGTCCCCAAACCTTTGAATGAGTAGGTGTCGCCAAACATTCGACAGGTACCATTGCTGCTCCTGAATAATATTATCATAAACTAAAACTATTTTGTAAGTTGTCTGTGATTCTATTCCTCTATTCCACTCAGGGTCTCTCCTCTCCCAGCAGTCAGAGGGGTTTAGGAGGGACATTAGGAGAACATGTTAGTGAATGCGAGGAGGGGGTTCAACATCATTCAGCGTTATTTCAGGACCGCCTGTGTGTTCTGGGGACATTTGAAACATCCATATAAATGCAAAGCACCCCCTTAGAGGGGTTTAGAAGACGTGTGTGTGGGAAGGAGGGAGGGAGGGGAGGGAGGGGGGAGGGGGAGGACAGAGGTGGGGGGTGGGAGGTGGAGGAGTAGGAGGAGTGAGGTGGAGGAGTAGGAGGATTGAGGTGGGGGGGAGGAGGGAGGGCCAATCTGTCAGTTATTGGGGAAGGGGGACTATGAAGTCCCAGAGCAAATGCTCTGTCATGGGGCTATGAGAGTCAGAGACGAGGGGAGGAGGAGGGGGAGGGTGCAGTGGGCTCAGAGACGAGGGGTAGGAGGAGGGGGAGGGTGCAGTGGGGTCAGAGACGAGGGGTAGGAGGAGGGGAGGGTGCAGTGGGGTCAGAGACGAGGGGTAGGAGGAGGGGGAGGGTGCAGTGGGGTCAGAGACGAGGGGTAGGAGGAGGGGAGGGTGCAGTGGGGTCAGAGACGAGTGGGAGGGTGCAGTGGGGTCAGAGATGAGGGGTAGGAGGAGGGGGAGGGTGCAGTGGGGTCAGAGACGAGGGGGAGGAGGAGGGGGGAGGGTGCAGTGGGGTCAGAAACGAGGGGTAGGAGGAGGGGGAGGGTGCAGTGGGGTCAGAGACGAGGGGGAGGAGGAGGGGGAGGGTGCAGTGGGGTCAGAGACGAGGTGGAGGAATAGGGGGTCAGAGACGATTGTCACACAGAAAGTGTCCTCTACTGCCCAGCAAGACTACTACCCCCTAACACATACAGCTAGTGCCCTCCACAGCCCCATATCCTCTACTCCTTCATCCCTCCATCCATAACTCCATTCCTCCCTCCACTGGGATCGGGGTTATGGCCTTATCTTCCTGGAACACTCCAACCGAGTCCTCACTCACTAACAGGCTTCCTGGGTAATCTTCAGCCCTGATGTGTGTGTGTGTGTGTGTGTGTGTGTGTGTGTGTGTGTGTGTGTGTGTGTGTGTGTGTGTGTGTGTGTGTGTGTGTGTGTGTGTGTGTGTGTGTGTGTGTGTGTGTGTGTGAGTGTGAAAGACAGAGAGACAGAGACAGACAGAGAGAGACAGCGAGAGAGACAGCGAGAGAGACAGCGAGAGAGACAGCGAGAGAGACAGCGAGAGAGACAGCGAGAGAGACAGAGAGAGACAGAGAGAGAGACAGAGAGAGAGAGACAGAGAGAGAAACAGAGACAGACAGAGAGAGAGACAGAGAGAGAGAGAGAGAGACAGAGAGAGAGAGAGAGAGAGACAGAGAGAGAGAGACAGACAGCGAGAGAGACAGAGAGAAAGAGAGAGAGAAAGAGAGAGAGACAGAGAGAAAGAGAGAGAGACAGAGAGACAGACAGAGAGAGACAGAGAGAGAGAGAGAATCATTTTGTCACTGATTCCCCTGGATAAAGACTTCTGTATGGTTTTATTCAGTCTGTGGTATTTATTCACCCCCCCATCTCCCCAGTGCCTTGTGGGGGTAACATCACGTCAGACAACGGGACTATCTTCTCTCCTGGTTATCCAGAGGAGTACCCCAGCTCTGCTGACTGTACCTGGCTGATCACCGTAGCAACAGCCCTGGGTGTCAGACTCAACTTTACCCTACTGCAGGTCCATGGGCCACATGACTTCATCACTGTCTGGTGAGTATTTATATATATATAAACCTTTATTTAACCAGGGAAAGTCAGAGTTCATCAGGAAACATCAGACATACAACAGAAGCACACAGATAATCTGTAGGCATAACAGATTCATCAAATGATATGCTGTTCCAGACTTAGTGCACTACTGTTGACCAGGGTCTCTGATAAACAGCAGCAGTGTAAAAAGAGGGGTTGGGAGGGGGCACATAATGTTAATAGTCTGGGTAGCCATTTGATGAGCTGTTCAGGAGTCTTATGACTTTGTGGGTAGAAGCTGTTTAAAAGCCTCTTGGTCATAGACTTGGCGCTCCGGTACCCCTTGCCATGTGGTAGTAGAGAGAAAGAGAGAACCGTCTATGACTGGGGTGGCTGGGTTCTTTGACAATTTTTAGGGCGTTCCTCTGACACCGCCTGGTGTAGAGGTCCTGGATGGCAGGCAGCTTAGCCCCAGTGATGTACTGGGCCGTACACACTACCCTCTATAGCGCCTTGCGGTCGGAGACCGAGCAGTTGCCATACCAGGCAGTGATGCAACCGGTCAGGATGCTCTCGATGGTGCAGCTAAAGAACCTTTTGAGGATCTGAGGACCCATACCAAATCTTTTTAGTTTCCTGAGGGGGAATAGGCTTTGTTGTGCCCTCTTCACGACTGTCTTGGTGTGTTTGGACCGATCCAGTTTGTTGGTGATGTGGACACAAGGAATTTGAAGGAATTTGAAGCTCTCAACCTGCTCCACTACAGCCCCGTCGATGAGAATGTGGACGTGCTCGGTGCTCCTTTTTCTGTAGTCCACAATCATCTCCTTAGTCTTGGTTACGTTGAGGGAGAGGTTGTTATTCTGGCACCACCCGGCCAGGTCACTGACCTCCTCCCTATAGGCTGTCTCATCGTTGCCGGTGATCAGGCCTACCACTGTTGTGTCGTCTGCAAACTTAATGATGGTGTTGGAGTCGTGCCTAGCCATGCAGTCATGGGTAAACAGGGAGTACAGGAGGGGACTGAGCACACACCCTTGTGGAGCTCCGGTGTTGAGGATCAGCGTGGCAGATGAGGGTACTATGGTGTTGATACATCAGCTCTCTCTCTATTCATATATCCTTATGTACATATTCTTTATCCCTTTACACTTGTGTGTATAAGGTAGTAGTTTTGGAATTGTTAGGTTATATTACTCGTTGGTTATTACTGCATTGTCGGAACTAGAAGCACAAGCATTTCGCTACACTCGCATTAACATCTGCTAACCATGTGTATGTGACAAATAAAATTTGATTTGATTTGTTGAACGCTGAGCTGTGGTGCTTTGATGGCACCCAGTAGATAAGGGAGTTAATATCAATTAAGTTAGTTTTTTTATAACTTTGCCAAGGGAAATATGTGTCTCTAATATGGTCATACATTTGGCAGGAGGTTAGGAAGTGCAGTTCAGTTTCCACCTCATTTTGTGGGCAGTGAGCACATAGCCTGTCTGAAAAAATAAATTCTATGAAGTTGAACAGAATGTAAAAATGCTGTGAAGTAAAAAAAAATGTAAATATATTTTTTTTTTATACCAAGTTGCACTTCTCAAAACAAAAGGAATTGGTGGAATTCCCTAAATCTCAACGCCACTGAGCCACTGACTGGGCGTTTCAACCTCTTCATCACAATGCTGATATGATATGAATTGAACCTCTCACAACACTCATGAATGTATTGAGAGAACCAAGAGAGAACCATGACAAAATTCAAATTAAATTACAAATGAATCATGAAAATAATAGTGATGAGAAAAAAAGAAAAGAGAACAAGAAGTGACAAATACTGGAGATTTAGCCGACTAGCTCAAAAATTATACAGCGATATTGTAAAATATAATATTGTGCTGTATACCCCAAAATAATATCCCTGTAAATGTATCGATCCCCCCCCTCCATCACTAATTTTAACCTCTGACCTCTGACCCCTTACCTGTCATCCCTTAGGGACGGCCCCCAGGTGACAGCCAGGAAGCTAGGTGTGTTTATGGAAGGAGAGCCCAACGAACCAGCCAGCAGCACGTCCAATCAGATCCTGGTGCGTTTCCGTAGCAACACAGAGAAAGGTGGACTATTCCAAATCAACTATCAAGGTATGTACAGTATCATCTCCATCAGCTCTCTCTTTCTCTCCCTCTCTCTCTCTCTCTCTCTCTCTCTGTCTCTCTCTCAATTTTTCAATTCAACTTCAATTCAAGGGCTTTATTGGCATGGGAAACATGTGTTAACATTGCCAAAGCAAGTGAGGTAGATAATATGTCTCTCTCTCTCTCTCTCTATCTCTCTCTCTCTCTCTCTCTCTCTCTCTCTCTCTCTCTCTCTCTCTCTCATCTCTCTCTCTATGTCTCTCTCTCACTCTCTGTCTCTCTCTCTCCCTCTCTCTGTATCTCTCTCTGTCTCTCTCTCTGTCTCTCTCTCTCTCTCTCTCTCATCGCTCTCTCTATGTCTCTCTCCCTCTCTCTGTATCTCTCTCTGTCTCTCTCTCTGTCTCTCTCTCCCCCTCCTAACAATATCTAGAAGATAACTTGTCTGTATTTTAATTTGTCTCCAGCATATAGACTCCAGTTCTGCCTGCCTCCCCCTATCATACCCAATGCTGAGATCTTAATGGCCAGCAAGGAATTTAAAATTGGTGAGTCACCACACACACACAGACACACGCATACACACACACACACACACACACACACACACACACACACACACACACACACACACACACACACACACACACACACACACACACACACACACACACACACACACACACACATATTGTACATCTAATATTGTGGGGACACACAATTCAGTACCGTTCAAAATCCTATTTTTGCAAACCCTAAACCTAGACCTAATCTATAACTCTAATCCTAATCTATAACCCTAATCCTAAACCTAGACCTAATCTATAACCCTAAACCTAGACCTAATCTATAACTCTAATCCTAATCTATAACCCTAAACCTAGACCTAATCTATAACTCTAATCCTAAACCTAGACCTAATCTATAACCCTAAACCTAGACCTAGACCTAATCTATAACCCTAAATCTAGACCTAATCTATAACCCTAAACCTAGACCTAATCTATGACCGTAAACCTAGACCTAATCTATAACTCTAATCCTAATCTATAACCCTAAACCTAGACCTAATCTATAACTCTAATCCTAATCTTAACCCTAACCCTAAACCTAGACCTAATCTATAACCCTAAACCTAGACCTAATCTATAACTCTAATCCTAATCTTAACCCTAACCCTAAACCTAGACCTAATCTATGACCGTAAACCTAGACCTAATCTATAACTCTAATCCTAATCTATAACCCTAAACCTAGACCTAATCTATAACTCTAATCCTAATCTTAACCCTAACCCTAAACCTAGACCTAATCTATAACTCTAATCCTAACCCTAACCCTAACCCTAAACCTAGACCTACCCTAGCTCTTAACCCTTACTTCCGGCGCCGACAGAGATGGCCGCCTCGCTTCGCGTTCCTAGGAAACTATGCAGTTTTTTGTTTTTTTTACGTGTTATTTCTTACATTAGTACCCAAGGTCATCTTAGGTTTCATTACATACAGTCGAGAAGAACTACTGAACATAAGAGCAGCGTCAACTCACCATCAGTATGACCAAGAATATGACTTTCGCGAGGCGGATCCTGAGTTCTGCCTTTCACCCAGGACAACGGAATGGATCCCAGCCGGCGACCCCATAAAACGACTTCGAAAAAGGGAAAAACGAAGCAGTCTTCTGGTCAGACTCCGGAGACGGGCACTCCGTGCACCACTCCCTAGCATTCTCCTCGCCAATGTCCAGTCTCTTGACAACAAGGTTGATGAAATCCGAGCAAGGGTAGCATTCCAGAGGGACATCAGAGACTGTAACGTTCTTTGCTTCACGGAAACATGGCTCACTGGAGAGACGCTATCGGAGACGGTGCAGCCAGCTGGTTTCTCCACGCATCGCGCCGACAGAAACAAACATCTTTCTGGTAAGAAGAGGGGCGGGGGCGTATGCTTTATGGTTAACGTGACGTGGTGTGATCATGACAACATACAGGTACTCAAGTCCTTCTGTTCACCTGATTTAGAATTCCTCACAATCAAATGTAGACCGCATTATCTACCAAGGGAATTCTCTTCGATTATAATCACAGCCGTATATATTCCCCCCAAGCAGATACATTGATGGCTCTGAACAAACTTTATTTGACTCTTTGCAAACTGGAATCCATATATCCGGAGGCTGCATTCATTGTAGCTGGGGATTTTAACAAAGCTAATCTGAAAACAAGACTCCCTAAATTTTATCAGCATATCGATTGCGCAACCAGGGCTGGAAAAACCTTGGATCATTGCTATTCCAACTTCCGCGACGCATATAAGGCCCTGCCCCGCCCTCCTTTCGGAAAAGCTGACCACGACTCCATTTTGTTGATCCCTGCCTACAGACAGAAACTAAAACAAGAAGCTCCCGCGCTGAGGTCTGTTCAACGCTGGTCCAACCAATCTGATTCCACACTCCAAGACTGCTTCCATCACGTGGACTGGGAGATGTTCCGTATTGCGTCAGATGACAACATTGACGAATACGCTGATTCGATGTGCGAGTTCATTAGAACGTGCGTTGAAGATGTCGTTCCCATAGCAACGATTAAAACATTCCCAAACCAGAAACCGTGGATTGATGGCTGCATTCGCGTGAAACTGAATGCGCAAACCACTGCTTTTAATCAGGGCAAAGTGACTGGAAACATGACAGAATACAAACAGTGTAACTACTCCCTCCGCAAGGCAATCAAACAAGCTAAGCGTCAGTATAGAGACAAAGTAGAATCTCAATTCAACGGCTCAGACACAAGAGGTATGTGGCAGGGTCTACAGTCAATCACGGATTACTAAAGGAAAACCAGCACCGTCACGGACCAGGATGTCTTGCTCCCAGGCAGACTAAATAACTTTTTTGCTCGCTTTGAGGACAATACAGTGCCACTGACACGGCCCGCAACTAAAACATGCGGACTCTCCTTCACTGCAGCCGACGTGAGGAAAACATTTAAACGTGTCAACCCTTGCAAGGCTGCAGGCCCAGACGGCATCCCCAGCCGCGCCCTCAGAGCATGCGCAGACCAGCTGGCTGGTGTGTTTACGGACATATTCAATCAATCCCTATCCCAGTCTGTTGTTCCCACATGCTTCAAGAGGGCCACCATTGTTCCTGTTCCCAAGAAAGCTAAGGTAACTGAGCTAAACGACTACCGCCCGTAGCACTCACTTCTGTCATCATGAAGTGCTTTGAGAGACTAGTCAAGGACCATATCACCTCCACCCTACCTGACACCCTAGACCCACTCCAATTTGCTTACCGCCCAAATAGGTCCACAGACGATGCAATCTCAACCATACTGCACACTGCCCTAACCCATCTGGACAAGAGGAATACGTATGTGAGAATGCTGTTCATCGACTACAGCTCGGCATTTAACACCATAGTGCCCTCCAAGCTCGTCATCAAGCTCGAGACCCTGGGTCTCGACCCCGCCCTGTGCAACTGGGTACTGGACTTCCTGACGGGCCGCCCCCCCAGGTGGTGAGGGTAGGCAACAACATCTCCACCCCGCTGATCCTCAACACTGGGGCCCCACAAGGGTGCGTTCTGAGCCCTCTCCTGTTCTCCCTGTTCACCCACGACTGCGTGGCCACGCACGCCTCCAACTCAATCATCAAGTTTGCGGACGACACAACAGTGGTAGGCTTGATTACCAACAACGATGAGACGGCCTACAGGGAGGAGGTGAGGGCCCTTGGAGTGTGGTGTCAGGAAAATAACCTCACACTCAACGTCAACAAAACTAAGGAGATGATTGTGGACCTAATCTATAACTCTAATCCTAATCTTAACCCTAACCCTAATCCTAAACCTAAGTCTAACCCTAACCCTAGTTCCTAGCTCCTAACCCTAGCTCCTAACCCTAACCCTAACCCTAGCTCCTAACCCTAGCTCCTAACCCTAACTCTAACCCTAACCCTAACTCCTACCCTAGCTCCTAACCCTAGCTCCTAACCCTAGCTCCTAACCCTAGCTCCTAACCCTGGCTCCTAACCCTAACCCTAACCCTAACTCCTACCCTAGCTCCTAACCCTAGCTCCTAACCCTAACTTTAACCCTAACCTAACCCTAACTCCTACCCTAGCTCCTAACCCTAGCTCCTAACCCTAACCCTAGCTCCTAACCCTAGCTCCTAACCCTAGCTCCTAACCCTAGCTCCTAACCCTAGCTCCTAACTCCTAACCCTAGCTCCTAACCCTAGCTCCTAACCCTAGCTCCTAACAGTAGCTCCTAACCCTAGCTCCTAACCCTAGCTCCTAACCCTAGCTCCTAACCCTAGCTCCTAACAGTAGCTCCTAACCCTAGCTCCTAACCCTAGCTGCTAACCCTAGCTCCTAACAGTAGCTCCTAACCCTAGCTCCTAACCCTAACCCTAGCTCCTAACCCTAGCTCCTAACCCTAACCCTAGCTCCTAACCCCAACACCTAACCCTAGCTCCTAACCCTGGCTCCTAACACACACACACACACACACACACACTACACACCTACACGCACACACACTACACACACACACACACACACACACACACACACACACACAGAGACACTGGCACAAATCCCCTGTTATTCAGTGTGTGTAGGAAGGTTATGTAAGCAGAACAGAGCTCATTAATAATGTGCTCAGAATACTGAGAGCCAGCTGTATACTATGTTCTAACACACACACACACACACACACACACACACACACACACACACAGAGAGATCTCCACTATTCTCCCCTATTCTCCAGCTCCAGGAGAAACGTCTCTTCCATTGCAAGGACTACACATCCAATTGGGCCATAGGCCAGTGCTGATTCACTGCCAAACTACAGTACCCAGAGGGCCGTCGGTGAACAGGAAATTAATAATGACAAATATAGCCAGAGGAACTCACAGCAGGTGCTTCTGTTGCATTGGAAATGACAGATCATGTTAACTGTGAATAATGTTAATCCCCAAATGCACCCTATTCCCTATATAGTACACTAATATAGACCAGAGCCGTATAGAACCCTATTCCCTATATAGTGGAAGGGCCCTTCAGCCAATACAGAGAGATGGGGCCCTTCAGCCAATACAGAGAGATGGGGCCCTTCCAGCCAATACAGAGAGATGGGGCCCTTCCAGCCAATACAGAGAGATGGGGTCCTTCCAACCAATACAGAGAGATGGGGCCCTTCCAGCCAATACAGAGAGATGGGGCCCTTCCAGCCAATACAGAGAGATGGGGCCCTTCCAGCCAATACAGAGAGACAGGGCCCTTCCAGCCAATACAGAGAGATCGGGCCCTTCCAGCCAATACAGAGAGATGGGGCCCTTCCAGCCAATACAGAGAGATGGGGCCCTTCCAGCCAATACAGAGAGATGGGGTCCTTCCAGCCAATACAGAGAGACAGGGCCGTTCCAGCCAATACAGAGAGATGGGGTCCTTCCAGCCAATACAGAGAGATGGGGTCCTTCCAGCCAATACAGAGAGATGGGGCCCTTCCAGCCAATACAGAGAGATGGGGCCCTTCCAGCCAATACAGAGAGATGGGGCCCTTCCAGCCAATACAGAGAGATGGGGCCCTTCCAGCCAATACAGAGAGACAGGGCCCTTCCAGCCAATATAGAGAGACAGGGTCCTTCAGCCAATACAGAGAGATGGGGTCCTTCCAACCAATACAGAGAGATGGGGCCCTTCCAGCCAATACAGAGAGATGGGGCCCTTCCAGCCAATACAGAGAGATGGGGCCCTTCCAGCCAATACAGAGAGACAGGGCCCTTCCAGCCAAAACAGAGAGAGGGCCCTTCCAGCCAATACAGAGAGATGGGGCCCTTCCAGCCAATATAGAGAGATGGGGCCCTTCCAGCCAATACAGAGAGATGGGGCCCTTCCAGCCAATACAGAGAGACAAGGCCCTTCCAGCCAATACAGAGACAATACAGTGCCACTGACACGGCCCGCAACTAAAACATGCGGACTCTCCTTCACTGCAGCCGACGTGAGGAAAACATTTAAACGTGTCAACCCTTGCAAGGCTGCAGGCCCAGACGGCATCCCCAGCCGCCCCCTCAGAGCATGCGCAGACCAGCTGGCTGGTGTGTTTACGGACATATTCAATCAATCCCTATCCCAGTCTGTTGTTCCCACATGCTTCAAGAGGGCCACCATTGTTCCTGTTCCCAAGAAAGCTAAGGTAACTGAGCTAAACGACTACCGCCCCGTAGCACTCACTTCTGTCATCATGAAGTGCTTTGAGAGACTAGTCAAGGACCATATCACCGGGGCCCTTCCAGCCAATACAGAGAGATGGGGCCCTTCCAGCCAATATAGAGAGATGGGGCCCTTCCAGCCAATACAGAGAGATGGGGCCCTTCCAGCCAATACAGAGAGATGGGGCCCTTCCAGCCAATACAGAGAGATGGGGCCCTTCCAGCCAATACAGAGAGATGGGGCCCTTCCAGCCAATATAGAGAGACAGGGTCCTTCAGCCAATACAGAGAGATGGGGTCCTTCCAACCAATACAGAGAGATGGGGCTCTTCCAGCCAATACAGAGAGACAGGGCCCTTCAGCCAATACAGAGAGATGGGGCCCTTCCAGCCAAAACAGAGAGAGAGGAGAAAGACAGAAATCAATGATATGTACGATAACGGGGTACCAGTACCGAGGCCATGTACGATGTCACGGAGAGGGAGATGAAAGTTTGGGATCCGTTGTTGTTGTCTTCCATTTTGGGTTTTGTGGACCGTGTGGTCTGGATGTTACAGATTCACTTTCAGTTTATGTGGAAGACGTGAAGAAGACAAATTCACTATAGTTATTTCATGTGTATTCACTCTCTCTTTCCCTCCCTCCCTCCCTCCTCCAGGTGATATAGTGCGTTACCGGTGTCTACCAGGGTACCAGTTGAGTGGGAACAACATTCTGACCTGTCGTCTGGGGACTCACCTGGAGTTTCAGGGACCTCCTCCCTCCTGTGAAGGTAAGACCTTCCCTGATCTGCTGTTAATAGGAGTTAGACCCTTATCCACACAGTGTCTCAGAGTAGGGGTGCTGATCTACCATCAGGATTACGTGGACAGGGTTGACCTGATTCTAGATCAGCACTGAAATACCATCAGGATGACGTGGACAGGGTTGACCTGATTCCAGATCTGCACTGATCTACTCTGACACTTCAGTTCGAGCCCTGACCTGCCTCATTGGAGCTATCCTTCACTCCAAAAAATGGAAGCTTTACAGATCTTGACAGAAACTGGTGCACCTGGCACCTACTACCATTCCCCTGTTCAGAGGCACATACATATTTCAAATCAAATCAAATCAAATGTTATTTGTCACATACACATGGTTAGCAGATGTTAATGCGAGTGTAGCGAAATGCTTGTGCTTCTAGTTCCGACAATGCAGTAATAACCAACGAGTAATCTAACTAACAATTCCAAAACTACTGTCTTATACACAGTGTAAGGGGATAAAGAATATGTACATAAGGATATATGAATGAGTGATGGTACTGAGCAGCATAGGCAAGATACAGTAGCTGATATCGAGTACAGTATATACATATGAGATGAGTATGTAAACCAAGTGGCATAGTTAAAGTGGCTAGTGATACATGTATTACATAAGGATGCAGTCGATGATATAGAGTACAGTATGAGTACCATGACTAGTCTCTCAAAGCACTTCATGATGACGGATGTGAGTGCTACGGGGCGGTAGTCGTTTAGCTCAGTTACCTTAGCTTTCTTGGGAACAGGAACAATGGTGGCCCTCTTGAAGCATGTGGGAAGTATTTAGTCTTGTCCAACTGTCTCAAAGGATGAACGCGGTGCCCAAAGTAAACTGCCTGTTACTCAGGCCCAGAAGCTAGGATATGCATGTGTATACATATTAGATAGAAAACACTCTAAAGTTTTTAGAAAACTGTTAAAATAATGTCTGTGAGTAAGTATAACAGAACTGATATGGCAGGCGAAACCCTGAGGACAAACCATCCAGGATTTTTATTTTGAGGTCATTGGACTTTTCAATGCTTTTCTATGTGCCTAATTATTATTTCTATGGAGAAGCCAACGTATTAGGACCCATATTGCAGTTCCCATGGCTTCCACTAGATGTCAACAGTCTTTAGAAATTGTTTGATGTTTTTAAAAAAAAAAAAAAAATTACAAAGAAATATTCGTATTCTTTTTAAGTGTCAGAAGGACTCTAGTCTTTTGGTGCTCGTTGTTTTCCTCTGGTATTTTAAACAGTTTATTCGTCTTAAATTATATTGATTATTTACATTTTATTTACATTTTAGGGTACGTGAGGTTGGATTAGGTTGTTTGAAATGTTTGGACCAAGTTTACAGGTAACTTATTAGATCCTTTGTAGGGCGAGTTGGAACCGGTGTATTTATGAATCAAATGCGCCAAATAAACGGATATGTTTAGGTTATAAAGAAGGACTTTATCGAACAAAAGGACCATTCATTGTGTAGCTGGGACCCTTGTGACAGAGGAAGATCTTCAAAGGTAAGTGATTTATTTTAGCGCTATTTCTGACTTTCGTGATGCATCTGCTTGGTTGGAAAATGTTTTTCTTGCTTTTGGAAAGCGTGACGCTGTCCTCAGATAATCGTGGTTTCGCCGTAAAGCCTTTTTGAAATGTGACAAAGCGGTTGGATTAACAAGATGTTAAACTTTTTTTTTTTTTGTATAACATCAACAACATAATATTTTGTTAATTTAAATAAATTAATGTTTAATATTACGAATGTACTATTTTTGAATTTCACGCTCTGCCGGATGTTGTTAAAGTCGATCCTGTTAACAGGATTCTAGCAGTAAGGGATCCCTACTTAACCTTTAACCCTTTTAACTCCTCCCCTTCATCTGATTGAAGTGGATTTAACAGGTGACATCAATAAAGGATCTTTCACCTGGTCAGTCTGTCATGGAGAGAACATGTTTTGTGTATGTGCCTTTTAAGTGCAAATAAATCATGTGTTGGTTTGGTGTTTGGTAGGAACGTTCAGTTACTCAAATCTGATTGTATTTGGCTCTAAGAGTGCTGCGTCATCACAACTGACCCGATCCAAAGCTGTGTCAGTTAAACCTTACAACACCTACCCGACAGAGGTGCCTTTGTTCTCTATCTCTCTCTCTCTCTCTCTCTCTCTGTCTCTCTCTCTCTCTCTCTCTCTCTCTCTCTCTCTCTCTCTCTCTCTCTCTCTCTCTCTTGTCGGAGTGCATGCTGGGAGTGAGTCGTCAAACAGTAGTGTTTGTGAGAGCGAATGGAATTTCTTTTCACTCTATCGGGTTTTGGTATGTATATATATATATATATATATGATTAGTTTAGTTGTTTTAAGGGTATCTTGTTTAAACTATCACTAAGCACGTATAGGGGTGGTGGGATCTTTGAGGTTGGTTTTTCGCGAGGGCACAACCAGCGGGTGGGGCTGGTTGCTATGGCCACTCGTGGAAATGGAGAGTTTGAAAAACTTAGTCGGAGGCATGGAGTAAAGATTCCTGCTGCGGCCGGGTGTTCAGTGGAAGAATATAGCTTGGCTGTGGGTGCTATCATTGGGTATGATAGCATCAAATCAACCTCAAGGATGAATAGCGCTGTAGTGATATTCTTAGATTCAATTGAAAAGGTGAATAAAATAGTTGAGAGCGGTGTTGTGTTAAGGGAGACACAGACGCTGGTATTTCCGCTTATGAATCCTGCGAAGAAAGTCATGCTTTCTAACGTGCCACCATTTGTTAGAGATGAAGTGTTGGAGCGAGAGTTATCTCGTCATGGTCAAATTGTATCTACAATAAAGAAGGTTCTTTTTTTGATGCAAATCTCCGTTGTTGAAACATGTCGTGTCTCATAGGAGACAAGTGCATATGATTTTAAAAAAGGAAGGAGATGAACTGAATTTAGCGTTTAGCTTTAAGATTGATGGATTTGATTATGTCTTCTATGCATCTACTGAATCAATGAAATGCTTTGGATGTGGAAGAGAGGGGCATTTGGTGCGTAGTTGTCCCGAAAATGAGCGCGCTGAGCCTGGTAGTAGTTTTAGTGCGAGTGCAACTAACGCACCACCGCGAAGGGATGAACATAATAAGGGTACAGGAGAAGAGAGAAGGTGGGCAGATGTGGTTGGAAAAGCAGGAGAGTAAGGCAGTGTGGATACGGGGGCAATTGTGGTAGATCAGAACAAAGAGGGAGGGGAAACAGTAGGTGAGATTGCGACTGCCGTCGCTGAGGTGGTGCTGGAAAATGAAATTGGAAGTCAAGAGGAGATTGAAATAATGGAAAAGGAAGCAGATGTTTTCAAAATACCGAGGAGTAAAAGGAAGAATTTAAGGGGTGGTGAAGGGTCTAATTCTAAGAGAAAGGTAGAGAGTGATAAAGCAGTTGAAGATGAACAAGGTGTAGAGATGGTGGAGTATTCTTCTGGGGAGGATAGTGAGAGTGAGTCATCTGACGCGTCACAACAATATAGTGAGATAAATGGGGTGGAAGGGAGGTATGGGATCGAGAGGATACGTCAATTTTTGAAGTTGACAAAAGGAAAGAAATATATGCAGGATTACAATGTAACTGATTTTTTCCCTGAACGTGAATTGTTTATTGAATCAGCAAAGTTTCTGATGTCAAATTTACAGGGGGAAGTTTGAAAAGCCCTGAAATTGCTAGACTCAAGAAAGTGGTCACGAGAGTGATAAGTGATGTAAATTCTAAAGAAAATGAAAGAGTTCAGCTGCAGTCTTAACTCTGTAAAGAGATGTGGTGGCTGTATCTTCCTCTGTATATTTTTTTTATCCATGAGCAGTTTTAAGATCTCTTCTTTAAACGTAAATGGGGCAAGAGATGTTAAAAAAAGAGCCATGGGGTATGAGTTAATTAGGGGAAAGGGAAGTGACAATCTTTCTACAAGAAACGCATAGTAATTTGGAAAATGAAGTTATGTGGCAACAGGAGTGGGGGGGGACAGTGGTGTGTAGTCATAAAAACTCAAAAAGTGGGGGTGTGGTTATCTTGTTCTCAAAAGGGTTTTTGCCGTTGTCATATGAGGTTGAAGAGGTAGTTGAGGGGAGGTTAATAAAAGTTAGAGCAAGGTATGAAAACATCACTATGTGTCTGATAAATGTATATGCCCCAGTGGTGACAGTTGAGAGGGTATGTTTTTTAGAGACATTATCAAATACCATTGAGAAATGTAACAAAGAAGATTATTTATTTATTGCTGGGGATTTTAACTGCACAGTTAGTGATTTAGATAGAAATCACCAAGAACCTCATATAGCCTCAAGGATGTTTTTAAAACGCCTCATTGTAACAAATGAATTGTGTGATATTTGGCGGAGTCAACATGGAGGAACAAGGCAGTACACCTGGGCGCATGTGAGAGAGAACATCATCTCTATGGCCAGGTTAGATAGGTTTTATGTTTTTGAGCATCAATCTCAGGTCTGTAAATCAAGTGTGATAACTCCAGTGGGATTTTCTGATCATTGTTTAATAACAGAGGTGGTGTTCATTAACGATGTAAAACCCAAAAGCGCATACTGGCATTTTAATATAACTTTATTGAGTGATGCTCACTTCAGGAACTGTTTCAGTTTGTTTTGGGAGAGATGGAGGTCTCAAAAGGCCAGTTTTGTATCCCTTCAACAGTGGTGGGATATAGGGAAAATCCAGATTCAGCAATTTTGTAATCAATACACGAGGAATGTCACCAAGGATATCACCAGATCAATGAAAGCACTAGAGATTGAAATAGTGGAACTCATGATGTTGGTTGAGACCACAGGAGATCGAGGCCATATTCAGGCCCTCAAGAGGAGAAAAACTGCATTGGCAGACCTGCTGGGTATCAGAGAACAGGGGGCACTGGTGAGAAGTAAGTTTCAGGGAATATCTGAAATGGATGCCTCATCTAAAACCTCTATTGGAAATGCTGGAATCTTTGTTTAAAGCTGTAGGGGAATTTTTCAATAACACTGTTTTTATTTTGGGGTTTCAATATAGTAAACAACAGAAAAGAAAATGTCAAATGTTAAATTTTATTTTGGGACAAGCTAAGATGTCAAATTTTCTGAGTAGAAAACATAAGATAGAAACGGGATATGGGCAGGATGTAAGATGTGTTTTTAAAGGATTAGTGAAAGCAAGAATAAAAGTAGATTTTGAGTTCTTTTCAGCTGTAAAAGATCTCCTATTATTTGAGGAGAAGTGGGCCTACGAAGGAGTGCTTTGTTTTGTAGAGGGGAAATTATTTTTTGCTGATGAAATAAGTTGAATGTATATGTTATGTATTTATTTTTGTTTAGGAATTACATTTGTTGTTTCATTTCTGAAAAGGCAGTGTGTCATTTTTTTTTAATGTTAACAATTGAGTAAAAAATAAAGGTTTTATAAAAATTCAAACTCTCTCTCTCTCTCTCTCTCTCTCTCTCTCTCTCCAACTCTCTCCCTTCATCTCTGTCCTCTCTTTCCCTCCCTCTATCTGTCTCTTTCTATCACCCTCTCTCTCTCTCTCTCTGTCTCTCTATCTCTCTTTCTCTCTCTCTCTCTCTCTCTCTGAATCTCTCCCATCATCTCTGTCCCTCCCTCCCTCCCTCCCTCCCTCCCTCCCTCCCTCCCTCCCTCCCCCCCTCCCTCCCCCTCCCTCCCTCCCTCCCTCCCTCCCTCCCTCCCTCCCTCCCTCCCTCCCTCCCTCCCTCCCTCTCTTTCTCTCACTCTCTCTCTGACTCTCTCCCATCATCTCTGTTCTCTCTTTCCCTCCCTCCTTCCCTCCCTCCCTCCCTCCCTCCCTCCCTCCCTCCCTCCCTCCCTCCCTCCCTCCCTCCCTCCCTCCCTCCCTCCCTCCCTCCCTCCCTCCCTCCCTCCCTCCCTCCCTCCCTCCCTCCCTCTCTTTCTCTCACTCTCTCTCTGACTCTCTCCCATCATCTCTGTTCTCTCTTTCCCTCCCTCCCTCCCTCCCTCCCTCCCTCCCTCCCTCCCTCCCTCCCTCCCTCCCTCCCTCCCTCCCTCCCTCCCTCCCTCCCTCCCTCCCTCCCTCCCTCTCCCTCCCTCCCTCCCTCCTCTCTTTCTCTCACTCTCTCTGACTCTCTCCCATCATCTCTGTTCTCTCTTTCCCTCCCTCCCTCCCTCCCTCCCTCCCTCCCTCCCTCCCTCCCTCCCTCCCTCCCTCCCTCCCTCCCTCCCTCCCTCCCTCCCTCCCTCCCTCCCCCTCTCTCTCTCACTCTCTCTCTCTCTCCCGTGGGTCCACTGGCTCCCTGGTTGTCTGTTCATAGATTCAGCAGCCACGTCGTAGTTCTCCTGGTGTATTGTTGTGCCTTCAGTCCCATGGGGGGTGGTGTTATACACAGAGTGAGGTCTGTAGCCTACAGAACTACGGTTCTGTGGTTTGTGACTGACGTGGAAGTTTAAGTTTTCTGTCTCTCTCTGTCAATTCAATTCAAGGGCTTTATTGTCATGGGAAACATGTGTTAACATTGCCAAAGCAAGTGAGGTAGATAATATATAAAGTGAATATATAAAGTGAAATAAACAATACGAATGAACAGTAAACATTACACATACAGAAGTTTCAAAACAATAAAGACATTACAAATGTCATATTATATATATATATACAGTGTTCTAACAATGTACAAATGGTTAAAGGACACAAGATAAAATAAATAAGCATAAATATGGGTTGTATTTACAATGGTGTTTGTTCTTCACTGGTTGCCCTTTTCTCGTGGCAACAGGTCACAAAACTTGCTGCTGTGATGGCACACTGTGGAATTTCACCCAGTAGATATATGAAATATGTATCTCTAATATGGTCATACGTTGGACAGGAGGTTAGGCAGCTCAGTTTCTCAGAGTTTGTGGGCAGTGTGCACATAGCCTGTCTTCAGAATTCTGCCGACTGGACCTTTTTTGGAACACCATTATTTTGGTCTTACTGAGATTTACTGTCAGAGCCCAGGTCTGACAGAATCTGTGCATAAGATCTAGGTGCTGCTGCTGCTCCCCATCTCTTGGTTGGTGACAGAAGCACCAGATCATCAGAAAACAGTAGACATTTGACTTCAGATTCTAGTAGGGTGAGGCCGGGTGCTGCAGACTTTTCTAGTGCCCGCGCCAATTCGTTGATATATATGTTGAAGAGGGTTGTGCTTAAGCTGCATCCCTGTCTAACCCCACGACCCTGTGTGAAGAAATGTGTGTGTTTTTTGCCAATTTTAACCGCACACTTGTTGTTTGTGTACATGGATTTTATAATGTCGTATGTTTTACCCCCAACACCACTTTCCATCAGTTTGTATAGCAGACCCTCAGGCCAAATTGAGTCAAAGGATTTTTTGAAATCAACAAAGCATGAGAAGTCTTTGCCTTTGTTTTGGTTTGTTTGCTTGTCAATTAGGGTGTGCAGGGTGAATACATGGTCTATTGTACGGTATTTTGGTAAAAAGCCAATTTGACATTTGCTCAGTACATTGTTTTCATTGAGGAAATGTACGAGTCTGCTGTTAATGATAATGCAGAGGATTTTCCCAAAGTTACTGTTATTCCACTGTAGTTATTGGGGTCCATTTGTCTCCACTTTTGTGGATTGGGGTGATCAGTCCTTGGTTCCAAATATTGGAGAAGATGCCAGAGCTAACGATGATGTTAAAGAGTTTTAGTATAGCCAATTGGAATTTGTTGTCTGTATATTTGATCATTTCATTCAGGATACCATCAACACCACAGGCCTTTTTGGGATGGAGGGCTTTTATTTTGTCCTGTAACTCATTCAATGTAATTGGAGAATCCAGTGGGTAAATGATAACATGGCCATGACTTCTTCACGTTTTGATCGCCTTCCCTACATCTGTTTCCTGTGTTTCATCCATATTATCGTTGTTTACGTTTTCTCCAGAAGCCGTCTGTGTTCCTGTCTGTTGTTTCATCCCTGTACATGCTTCTCATCTGCAGCCTCGATCCTTACAGAACGAAGCCTTCATAATAGATACTAGACAGTAGCAGCGTCATATGTGATGAGTCAAATAGGGTCAGATATACTATTTATTATTGTAGAAGCAGTTCAGGAGCCTTTTGGTCCCAGATTTGGTGCATCGGTACCACTGGCCTTGTGGTAGCAGAGAGTCTATGACTAGGATGGCTGGAGTCTTCGTTGGTCACCATTACCCTTTGAAGCTTCTTGCGGTTCTCCCTCCATAGTCTCCCCACGTCCTCGGTGGGATAACAGCTGTTTGGCAAATTAAACCACATGAAACATCACAAAATGGGAAATATAATGAAATGAAACTGGAGAAAATAGAAATGTCCCCAGCATGTGGGAAATAGGAAGAGGAGAATGTAGGGTGAGAGAAAGAAAGAAAAACAGAGAGCAAGAGAGAGAGGGAGAAAAGAGAGAGAAGAGAGAGAGGGAGAGAAAAGAGTGAGAGAGAGAAGAGAGAGAGAAGAGGGAGAGAGAAAAGAGAGAGAGAGAAAGAGAGAGAGAGAAGAGAGAGAGGGAGAAAAGGGAGAGAGAGAGAGAAGAGAGAGGGAGAAAAGAGAGAGAGAGAAAGAGAGAGATAGAGAAGAGAGAGAGAGGGGGAGAGAAGAGAGAGAGGGAGAGAGAGAAGAGAGGAAGAGGAGAGAGAGAGACAGAGAGGAGAGGAGAGGAGAGTGAGAAGGAGAGAAGAGATAAGGGGGAGGGAGAGAGGGGCTAGAGAGAGAGAGAGAGAGAGTAGAGAAAGAGAGAAAGAGAAAGAGGCTAGAGAAAGAGAGAGAGAGCGAGAAGAGAGAGAGAGAGAGAGAGAGAGAGACAGAGAGAGAGAGAGAAAGAGAAGAGAGGGGAGAGAAGGAAAATGGACAAGTAATTGTGTCTCCTGTTGAAGAGAACCTTTATCCCCAGGGACAACAGTTCCAACTGACACACTCCACAACCTGTCACTCAGAAAGAGAATAAAAAACCTGATAATGCAGTAAGAGGTTATGTAATAAGCAGAGGAGCAATGTGGAGCAGGGAGTGAGGGAATGAGAAAACAGAGGAAAGGAGGAGAGGAAAGCAGGGAAGTGAGGATCTAGATGGATGTGAAAGCTGGTGCCGAGCATTTTGTTGAGATGGAGAGAGAGAGAGAGACTGCCAAATGAGCAGAGGGATCAGGACTGGGGGTATGTAGGAGGGGGATCAAGAAGTCTTGGAGCTTTGAGACAGAGAGAGAGAGAAAGAGATAAAGCCCCTTGAATTGAAATTGAGAGAGAGAGAGAGACTCACGTCCTATCTCCTCTCTCCTCGCCTCCTTCTCAAAACCCATTGGAGGAGAAGGTCAGACGGGAGGGACCTCTGGCTTTCTCATGCAATTGAGATTCTCCCAGGGAGTTGGAGGACGGGAAGGGAGAGGAGGGGATAGGAGAGGCTCATTGAAATGCAGGGGATATCCAAGCAGCAGCTGCACCCATCAAATCACTGCTTTTAGTCCTGACAACTACACCACAAACAGAGACACGCCAACCACACACACACAGAGACACGCCAACCACACACACACAGAGAGACACGCCAACCACACACACATAGAGACACGCAAAGCACACACACACAGAGACACGCCAACCACACACACACAGAGACACGCCAACCACACACACACAGAGACACGCCAACCACACACACACAGAGACACGCCAACCACACACACACACAGAGACACGCCAACCACACACACACAGAGACACGCCAACCACACACACACAGAGACACGCCAACCACATACACACAGAGACACGCCAACCACATACACACAGAGACACGCCAACCACACACACACAGAGACACGCCAACCACACACACACACAGAGACACGCCAAGCACACACACACAGAGACACGCCAACCACACACACACAGAGACACGCCAACCACACACACACAGAGACACGCCAACCACACACACACAGAGACACGCCAACCACACACACACAGAGACACGCCAACCACACACACACAGAGACACGCCAACCACACACACACAGAGACACGCCAACCACACACACACAGAGACACGCCAACCACACACACACAGAGACACGCCAACCACACACACACAGAGAGACACGCCAACCACACACACATAGAGACACGCAAAGCACACACACACAGAGACACGCCAACCACACACACACAGAGACACGCCAGCCACACACAGAGACACGCCAACCACACACACACAGAGAGACACGCCAACCACACACACACAGAGACACGCCAACCACACACACACAGAGACACGCCAACCACACACACACAGAGACACGCCAACCACATACACACAGAGACACGCCAACCACATACACACAGAGACACGCCAACCACACACACACAGAGACACGCCAACCACACACACACACAGAGACACGCCAAGCACACACACACAGAGACACGCCAACCACACACACACAGAGACACGCCAACCACACACACACAGAGACACGCCAACCACACACACACAGAGAGACACGCCAACCACACACACACAGAGACACGCCAACCACACACACACAGAGACACGCCAACCACACACACACAGAGACACGCCAACCACACACACACAGAGACACGCCAACCACACACACACAGAGACACGCCAACCACACACACACAGAGACACGCCAACCACACACACACAAAGACACGCCAACCACACACACACAGAGACACGCCAACCACACACACACAGAGACACGCCAACCACACACACACAGAGACACGCCAACCACACACACATAGAGACACGCAAAGCACACACACACAGAGACACGCCAACCACACACACACAGAGACACGCCAACCACACACACACAGAGACACGCCAACCACACACACACAGAGAGACACGCCAACCACACACACACAGAGACACGCCAACCACACACACACAGAGAGACACGCCAACCACATACACACACACAGAGACACGCCAACCACACACACACAGAGACACGCCAACCACACACACACAGAGACACGCCAACCACACACACACAGAGACACGCCAACCACACACACAGAGACACGCCAACCACATACACACACAGAGAGACACGCATAACATGCATACGGTTGGGATGTCTGGTTCTTAGGTCCTTAATCCCTGTTATACTTCTATAGTGTATCTTTAGTCAGCCTACCCTGGTTCCTCCCTCCCTCCCTCCCTCCCTCCCTCCCTCCCTCCCTCCCTCCCCCTCCCTCCCCCTCCCTCCCTCCCTCCCTCCCTCCCTCCCTGTCTCCCTCCCTGTCTCCCTCCCCCTCCCTGTCTCCCTGTCTCTGTCTCTGTCTCTGTCTCTGTCTCTGTCTCTGTCTCTCTGTCTCTGTCTCTGTCTCTGTCTCTGTCTCTGTCTCTGTCTCTGTCTCTGTCTCTGTCTCTGTCCCTCCCTCCCTCCCTCCCTCAATCCCTCCCTCCCTCCCTCCCTCTCTCTCTCTCTCTCTCTCTCTCTCTCGCTGTCTCTGTCTCTCTCTCTCTCTCTCCCTCTCTCTGTCTCTCACTCACTCTCTCTCTCTCTCTCTCTGTGTCTTGTGTACAGTGTTGTGCTCCTACTACTGGTAGATGGAAAAGCCTGGTCTCACTCAGATCAGCTCGTTATCGCCCGGTGGATTATGCTAATCAAACAGCTTCCTCCACAGAGCACTGTGCTACGGTGTGTGTGTGTGTGTGTGTGTGTGTGTGTGTGTGTGTGTGTGTGTATGTGTGTGTGGGTGGGTGCAATATATTTAACGAGTGTGTGGTATGACTTGGTAAAATATATAATATTGTCTTCTCGTCTCTTCTCTGTCTCTCTCTCTGCCTCTCTTCTGCCTCTCTCTGTCTCTGTCTCTATTCTGTCTCTGTCTCTTCTCTATCTCTCTCTGTCTGTCTCTATTCTGTCTCTGTCTCTTCTCTGTCTCTCTTCTTTCTCTCTTCTGTCTCTTCTCTGTCTCTCTTCTGTCTCTTCTGTCTCTGTCTCTATTCTGTCTCTTCTCTGTCTCTTCTTTGTTTCTCTTCTCTCTACTCGGTCTCTTTTCTTCTCCGTCTCTTCTCTGTCTCTTCTCTGTCTCTGTCTCTGTCTCTTCCCTGTCTCTCTTCTGTCTCTTCTCCGTCTCTTCTCTGTCTCTTCTCCGTCTCTTCTCTGCCTCTTCTCCATCTCTTCTCTCTTCCCTGTCTCTCTTCTGTCTCTATTCTCTTCTCTGTCTCTGTCTCTTCTCTGTCTCTTCTCTGTCTCCGTCTCTTCCCTGTCTCTCTTCTGTCTCTTCTCCATCTCTTCTCTGTCTCTGTCTCTTCTCCGTCTCTGTCTCTTCTCCGTCTCTTCTCCATCTCTTCTCTGTCTCTGTCTCTTCTCCGTCTCTTCTCCATCTCTTCTCTGTCTCTGTCTCTTCTCCGTCTCTTCTCTGTCTCTGTTCTGTCTCAATTCTCTTCTCTGTCTCTTCTCCGTCTCTTCTCTGTCTCTCTTCTGTCTCAATTCTCTTCTCCGTCTCTTCTCTGTCTCTCTTCTGTCTCAATTCTCTTCTCCGTTTCTTCTCTGTCTCTTCTGTCTCTGTCTCTTCTCTGTCTCTGTCTCTGTCTCTGTCTCTCTTCTGTCTCTTCTCTCCTATTCTCTCTCTCTCTCTCTGTCTCTGTCTCTCTTCTGTCTCGTCTCTTCTATTCTCTCTCTCTCTCTGTCTCTGTCTCTCTTCTGTCTCGTCTCTTCTCTGTCTCTGTCTCTTCTCTTCTCTGTCTCTTCTCTGTCTCTGTCTCTCTTCTGTCTCTTCTCTTCTCTTCTCTTCTATTCTCTCTCTCTCTCTCTGTCTCTGTCTCTTCTCTGTCTCTGTCTCTGTCTCTGTCTCTTCTCTGTCTCTGTCTCTCTTCTGTCTCTGTCTCTTCTCTTCTCTGTCTCTTCTCTGTCTCTCTTCTGTCTATTTTCTCTTCTCTGTTTTCTATTCTTCTCTGTCTCTGTCTCTGTCTCACTTCTGTCTCTTCTCTTCTCTGTCTCTTCTCTGTCTCTTCTCTGTCTCTGTCTCTCTTCTGTCTATATTCTCTTCTCTGTCTCTGTCTCTTCTCTGTCTATATTCTCTTCTCTGTCTCTTCTCTGTCTCTTCTCTGTCTCTTCTCTGTCTCTTCTCTGTCTCTTCTCTGTCTATATTCTCTTCTCTGTCTCTGTCTCTCTTCTGTCTATTTTCTCTTCTCTGTCTCTGTCTCACTTCTGTCTCTTCTCTTCTCTGTCTCTTCTCTGTCTCTTCTCTGTCTCTGTCTCTCTTCTGTCTCTATTCTCTTCTCTGTCTCTGTCTCTCTTCTGTCTATATTCTCTTCTCTGTCTCTGTCTCTTCTCTGTCTATATTCTCTGTCTCTGTCTCTTCTCTGTCTCTTCTCTGTCTCTTCTCTGTCTCTTCTCTGTCTCTTCTCTGTCTATATTCTCTTCTCTGTCTCTGTCTCTCTTCTGTCTATTTTCTCTCTCTGTCTCTGTCTCACTTCTGTCTCTTCTCTTCTCTGTCTCTTCTCTGTCTCTTCTCTGTCTCTGTCTCTCTTCTGTCTATTTTCTCTTCTCTGTCTCTGTCTCTTCTCTGTCTATATTCTCTTCTCTGTCTCTGTCTCTCTTCTGTCTATTTTCTCTTCTCTGTCTCTGTCTCTGTCTCTGTCTCTCTCTCTCTCTCTGTCTCTCTTCTCTGTCTCTGTCTCTTCTCTGTCTCTTCTCTGTCTCTGTCTCTGTCTCTTCTCTGTCTCTCTCTCTGTCTCTCTCTCTCTCTGTCTCTTCTCTGTCTCTTCTCTGTCTCTTCTCTGTCTCTTCTCTGTCTATATTCTCTTCTCTGTCTCTGTCTCTCTTCTGTCTATTTTCTCTTCTCTGTCTCTGTCTTCTCTGTCTCTTCTCTTCTCTGTCTCTTCTCTTCTCTGTCTCTCTTCTCTGTCTCTTCTCTGTCTCTGTCTCTCTTCTGTCTCTATTCTCTTCTCTGTCTCTGTCTCTCTTCTGTCTATATTCTCTTCTCTGTCTCTGTCTCTTCTCTGTCTATATTCTCTGTCTCTGTCTCTTCTCTGTCTCTTCTCTGTCTCTTCTCTGTCTCTTCTCTGTCTCTTCTCTGTCTATATTCTCTTCTCTGTCTCTGTCTCTCTTCTGTCTATTTTCTCTTCTCTGTCTCTGTCTCACTTCTGTCTCTTCTCTTCTCTGTCTCTTCTCTGTCTCTTCTCTGTCTCTGTCTCTCTTCTGTCTATTTTCTCTTCTCTGTCTCTGTCTCTTCTCTGTCTATATTCTCTTCTCTGTCTCTGTCTCTCTTCTGTCTATTTTCTCTTCTCTGTCTCTGTCTCTTCTCTGTCTCTTCTCTTCTCTGTCTCTTCTCTGTCTCTGTCTCTTCTCTCTCTCTTCTCTGTCTCTTCTCTCTCTCTTCTCTGTCTCTTCTCTCTGTCTCTTCTCTGTCTCTGTCTCTTCTCTGTCTCTTCTCTGTCTCTTCTCTGTCTCTTCTCTGTCTATCTTCTCTGTCTCTGTCTCTCTCTCTCTCTGTCTATTTCTCTTCTCTGTCTCTGTCTGTCTCTGTCTCTCTCTCTCTCTCTGTCTCTTCTCTGTCTCTTCTGTCTCTGTCTCTCTTCTGTCTATTTCTCTCTTCTCTGTCTCTGTCTCACTCTGTCTCTTGTCTCTTCTCTGTCTCTTTCTCTCTGTCTCTTCTCTGTCTCTCTCTCTGTCTCTGTCTCTCTCTCTGTCTCTATTCTCTTCTCTGTCTCTGTCTCTTCTGTCTATATTCTCTTCTCTGTCTCTGTCTCTTCTCTGTCTATATTCTCTGTCTCTGTCTCTTCTCTGTCTCTTCTCTGTCTCTTCTCTGTCTCTCTCTCTGTCTCTTCTCTGTCTATATTCTCTCTCTGTCTCTGTCTCTCTGTCTGTCTATTTTCTCTGTCTCTGTCTCTGTTCTCTGTCTCTTCTCTGTCTCTCTCTGTCTCTTCTCTGTCTCTGTCTCTCTTCTGTCTATTTTCTCTTCTCTGTCTCTGTCTCTTCTCTGTCTATATTCTCTTCTCTGTCTCTGTCTCTTCTGTCTATTTTCTCTTCTCTCTGTCTCTGTCTCTTCTCTGTCTCTTCTCTTCTCTGTCTCTGTCTCTCTTCTGTCTATTTTCTCTTCTCTGTCTCTGTCTCTTCTCTGTCTATATTCTCTTCTCTGTCTATATTCTCTTCTCTGTCTCTGTCTCTTCTCTGTCTATATTCTCTTCTCTGTCTCTGTCTCTTCTCTGTCTATATTCTCTTCTCTGTCTCTCTTCTGTCTATTTTCTCTTCTCTGTCTATATTCTCTTCTCTGTCTATATTCTCTTCTCTGTCTATATTCTCTTCTCTGTCTATATTCTCTTCTCTGTCTCTGTCTCTTCTCTGTCTATATTCTCTTCTCTGTCTCTGTCTCTCTTCTGTCTATATTCTCTCTCTTCTCTGTCTCTGTCTCTTCTCTGTCTATATTCTCTGTCTCTGTCTCTTCTCTGTCTCTTCTCTGTCTCTTCTCTGTCTCTTCTCTGTCTATATTCTCTTCTCTGTCTCTGTCTCTCTCTCTGTCTGTCTCTCTTCTCTGTCTCTCACTTCTGTCTCTTCTCTCTCTGTCTCTCTCTCTGTCTCTTCTCTGTCTCTGTCTCTGTCTCTGTCTCTTCTCTCTCTCTGTCTCTGTCTCACTTCTGTCTCTTCTCTTCTCTGTCTCTTCTCTGTCTCTCTCTCTGTCTCTGTCTCTCTCTCTGTCTCTATTCTCTTCTCTGTCTATATTCTCTTCTCTGTTTCTTCTCTGTCTCTCTTCTGTCTATATTCTCTTCTCTGTCTCTTCTCTGTCTCTCTTCTGTCTATATTCTCTTCTCTGTCTCTTCTCTGTTTCTCTTCTGTCTATATTCTCTTCTCTTCTCTGTCTCTTCTCTGTCTCTGTCTGTCTCTGTCTATTCTCTTCTCTCTCTCTTCTCTGTCTCTGTCTCTTCTCTGTCTCTCTTCTGTCTATATTCTCTTCTCTGTCTCTTCTCTGTCTCTCTTCTGTCTATATTCTCTTCTCTGTCTCTGTCTCTCTTCTGTCTATATTCTCTTCTCTGTCTCTTCTCTGTCTCTGTCTCTCTCTGTCTCTCTTCTGTCTATATTCTCTTCTCTGTCTCTTCTCTGTCTCTCTTCTGTCTGTCTATTCTCTTCTCTGTCTCTGTCTCTTCTCTGTCTCTCTTCTGTCTATATTCTCTTCTCTGTCTCTGTCTCTCTTCTGTCTCTATTCTCTGTCTCTGTCTCTCTTCTGTCTATATTCTCTTCTCTGTCTCTTCTCTGTCTCTGTCTCTTCTCTGTCTCTTCTGTCTATATTCTCTTCTCTGTCTCTTCTCTGTCTCTCTTCTGTCTATATTCTCTTCTCTGTCTCTTCTCTGTCTCTCTTCTGTCTATATTCTCTTCTCTGTCTCTGTCTCTTCTCTGTCTCTCTTCTGTCTATATTCTCTCTGTCTCTGTCTCTCTTCTCTGTCTCTGTCTCTCTTCTGTCTATATTCTCTGTCTCTGTCTCTCTTCTGTCTATTCTCTGTCTCTGTCTCTCTTCTGTCTATATTCTCTTCTCTGTCTCTGTCTCTTCTCTGTCTATATTCTCTTCTCTGTCTCTGTCTCTCTTCTGTCTATTTTCTCTTCTCTGTCTCTGTCTCTCTCTCTGTCTCTCTCTCTTCTCTGTCTCTTCTCTGTCTCTGTCTCTTTCTGTCTGTCTTCTCTGTCTCTTCTCTGTCTCTTCTCTGTCTCTTCTCTGTCTGTCTCTGTCTCTGTCTCTTCTCTGTCTCTTCTCTGTCTCTGTCTCTTCTCTGTCTCTTCTCTGTCTATATTCTCTTCTCTGTCTCTGTCTCTCTTCTGTCTATTTTCTCTCTCTGTCTCTGTCTCTCTCTGTCTCTTCTCTCTCTCTGTCTCTTCTCTGTCTCTGTCTCTGTCTCTGTCTGTCTCTTCTGTCTTTTCTCTCTCTCTGTCTCTCTTCTTCTGTCTCTTCTCTCTCTGTCTCTTCTCTTTCTGTCTTCTCTGTCTCTTCTCTGTCTCTGTCTCTCTTCTGTCTCTCTCTCTCTTCTCTGTCTCTGTCTCTCTCTCTCTCTTCTCTTCTCTGTCTCTCTGTCTCTGTCTCTATTCTCTGTCTCTCTCTGTCTCTGTCTCTTCTCTCTCTCTCTCTCTGTCTCTTCTCTGTCTCTTGTCTGTCTCTTCTCTGTCTATCTGTCTCTTCTCTGTCTCTGTCTCTCTTCTGTCTATTTTCTCTTCTCTGTCTCTGTCTCACTTCTGTCTCTTCTCTGTCTCTTCTCTGTCTCTTCTCTCTCTGTCTGTCTCTCTCTTCTGTCTATTCTCTTCTCTGTCTCTGTCTCTTCTCTGTCTATATTCTCTTCTCTGTCTCTGTCTCTCTTCTGTCTATTTTCTCTTCTCTGTCTCTGTCTCTTCTCTGTCTATATTCTCTTCTCTGTCTCTGTCTCTCTTCTGTCTATTTTCTCTTCTCTGTCTCTGTCTCTTCTCTGTCTATATTCTCTTCTCTGTCTATATTCTCTTCTCTGTCTCTGTCTCTTCTCTGTCTATATTCTCTTCTCTGTCTCTGTCTCTTCTCTGTCTATATTCTCTTCTCTGTCTCTCTTCTGTCTCTTTTCTCTTCTCTGTCTATATTCTCTTCTCTGTCTATATTCTCTTCTCTGTCTATATTCTCTTCTCTGTCTATATTCTCTTCTCTGTCTCTGTCTCTTCTCTGTCTATATTCTCTTCTCTGTCTCTGTCTCTCTTCTGTCTATATTCTCTTCTCTGTCTCTGTCTCTTCTCTGTCTATATTCTCTGTCTCTGTCTCTTCTCTGTCTCTTCTCTGTCTCTTCTCTGTCTCTTCTCTGTCTCTCTCTGTCTATATTCTCTTCTCTGTCTCTGTCTCTCTTCTGTCTGTCTTTTTTCTCTGTCTCACTTCTGTCTCTTCTCTTCTCTGTCTCTTCTCTGTCTCTTCTCTGTCTCTGTCTCACTTCTGTCTCTTTCTTCTCTGTCTCTGTCTCACTTCTGTCTCTTCTCTTCTCTGTCTCTTCTCTGTCTCTTCTCTGTCTCTGTCTCTCTTCTGTCTCTATTCTCTTCTCTGTCTATATTCTCTTCTCTGTTTCTTCTCTGTCTCTCTTCTGTCTATATTCTCTTCTCTGTCTCTTCTCTGTCTCTCTTCTGTCTATATTCTCTTCTCTGTCTCTTCTCTGTTTCTCTTCTGTCTATATTCTCTTCTCTGTCTCTTCTCTGTCTCTGTCTCTCTTCTGTCTATATTCTCTTCTCTGTCTCTTCTCTGTCTCTGTCTCTTCTCTGTCTCTTCTGTCTATATTCTCTTCTCTGTCTCTTCTCTGTCTCTCTTCTGTCTATATTCTCTTCTCTGTCTCTGTCTCTCTCTCTGTCTATATTCTCTTCTCTGTCTCTTCTCTGTCTCTGTCTCTTCTCTGTCTCTCTCTGTCTGTATATTCTCTCTTCTCTGTCTCTTCTCTGTCTCTCTTCTGTCTATATTCTCTTCTCTGTCTCTGTCTCTTCTCTGTCTCTCTTCTGTCTATATTCTCTTCTCTGTCTCTGTCTCTCTTCTGTCTATTCTCTGTCTCTGTCTCTCTTCTGTCTATCTGTCTCTCTCTGTCTCTTCTCTGTCTCTGTCTCTTCTCTGTCTCTCTTCTGTCTCTCTTCTCTTCTCTGTCTCTTCTCTGTCTCTCTTCTGTCTATATTCTCTTCTCTGTCTCTTCTCTGTTTCTCTTCTGTCTATATTCTCTTCTCTGTCTCTGTCTCTTCTCTGTCTCTCTTCTGTCTATATTCTCTTTCTGTCTCTTCTCTGTCTCTGTCTCTCTTCTGTCTATATTCTCTGTCTCTGTCTCTCTTCTGTCTATATTCTCTGTCTCTGTCTCTCTTCTGTCTATATTCTCTGTCTCTGTCTCTCTTCTGTCTATATTCTCTGTCTCTGTCTCTCTCTCTGTCTCTCTTTCTGTCTATATTCTCTTCTCTGTCTCTGTCTCTGTCTCTCTTCTGTCTATCTTCTGTCTCTGTCTCTTCTCTGTCTCTTCTCTGTCTCTTCTCTGTCTCTCTTCTGTCTATATTCTCTTCTCTGTCTCTGTCTCTTCTCTGTCTCTTCTGTCTATATTCTCTTCTCTGTCTATTTCTCTGTCTCTGTCTCTTCTGTCTATATTCTCTGTCTCTGTCTCTGTCTCTTCTCTGTCTATATTCTCTGTCTCTGTCTCTGTCTCTCTTCTGTCTATATTCTCTTCTCTGTCTATATTCTCTTCTCTGTCTCTTCTCTGTCTCTGTCTCTCTTCTGTCTATATTCTCTGTCTCTGTCTCTGTCTCTTCTCTGTCTATATTCTCTGTCTCTGTCTCTGTCTCTCTTCTGTCTATATTCTCTTCTCTGTCTCTGTCTCTTCTCTGTCTCTCTTCTGTCTATATTCTCTGTCTCTGTCTCTCTTCTGTCTATATTCTCTGTCTCTGTCTCTTCTCTGTCTCTCTTCTGTCTCTATTCTCTTCTCTGTCTCTTCTCTGTCTCTTCTGTCTATATATCTTCTCTGTCTCTGTCTCTTCTCTGTCTCTCTTCTGTCTATATTCTCTTCTCTGTCTCTTCTCTGTCTCTGTCTCTCTTCTGTCTATATTCTCTGTCTCTGTCTCTGTCTCTTCTTCTGTCTATATTCTCTGTCTCTGTCTCTGTCTCTCTGTCTGTCTATATTCTATATTCTTCTCTGTCTATATTCTCTTCTCTGTCTATCTTCTGTCTCTGTCTCTTCTCTGTCTCTTCTCTGTCTCTTCTCTGTTTCTCTTCTGTCTATATTCTCTTCTCTGTCTCTGTCTCTTCTCTGTCTCTCTTCTGTCTATATTCTCTTCTCTGTCTCTTCTCTGTCTCTGTCTCTTCTCTGTCTATATTCTCTTCTCTCTGTCTCTGTCTCTCTTCTGTCTCTGTCTCTGTCTCTGTTCTGTCTCTGTCTCTTCTCTGTCTCTTCTCTGTTTCTCTTCTGTCTATATTCTCTTCTCTGTCTCTGTCTCTTCTCTGTCTCTATTCTCTGTCTATTCTCTTCTCTGTCTCTTCTCTGTCTCTGTCTCTTCTCTGTCTATATTCTCTTCTCTGTCTCTGTCTCTGTCTCTTCTCTGTTTCTCTTCTGTCTATATTCTCTTCTGTCTCTCTCTTCTGTCTATATTCTCTTCTCTGTCTCTTCTCTGTCTCTTCTCTGTCTCTGTCTCTGTCTCTGTCTCTGTCTCTGTCTCTGTCTCTGTCTCTGTCTCTGTCTCTGTCTCTGTCTCTTCTCTGTCTCTCTTCTGTCTATATTCTCTTCTCTGTCTCTGTCTCTGTCTCTTCTCTGTCTCTGTCTCTTCTCTGTCTCTCTTCTGTCTATATTCTCTTCTCTGTCTCTGTCTCTGTCTCTCTCTCTCTCTGTCTCTGTCTCTTCTCTGTCTCTTCTGTCTATATTCTCTTCTCTGTCTCTTCTCTGTCTCTGTCTCTTCTCTGTCTATATTCTCTTCTCTGTCTCTCTTCTGTCTATATTCTCTTCTCTGTCTATATTCTCTTCTCTGTCTCTCTTCTGTCTATATTCTCTTCTCTGTCTCTGTCTCTGTCTATATTCTTCTGTCTCTGTCTCTGTCTCTTCTCTGTCTATGTCTCTCTTCTCTGTCTCTGTCTCTGTCTCTTCTCTGTCTATATTCTCTTCTCTGTCTCTCTTCTGTCTATATTCTCTTCTCTGTCTCTGTCTCTGTCTATATTCTCTTCTCTGTCTCTGTCTCTGTCTCTTCTCTGTCTATATTCTCTTCTCTGTCTCTGTCTATATTCTCTTCTCTGTCTCTGTCTATATTCTCTTCTCTGTCTCTGTCTCTGTCTCTGTCTCTGTCTATATTCTCTTCTCTGTCTCTGTCTCTGTCTCTTCTCTGTTTCTCTTCTGTCTGTCTATTCTCTTCTCTGTCTCTTCTCTGTCTCTCTTCTGTCTATATTCTCTTCTCTGTCTCTTCTCTGTCTCTCTTCTGTCTATATTCTCTTCTCTGTCTCTTCTCTGTCTCTTCTGTCTATATTCTCTTCTCTGTCTCTTCTCTGTCTCTCTTCTGTCTATATTCTCTTCTCTGTCTCTGTCTCTGTCTCTTCTCTGTCTCTGTCTCTTCTCTGTCTCTGTCTCTTCTCTGTCTCTCTTCTGTCTATATTCTCTTCTCTGTCTCTCTTCTGTCTATATTCTCTTCTCTGTCTCTTCTCTGTCTCTGTCTCTTCTCTGTCTATATTCTCTTCTCTGTCTCTGTCTCTGTCTCTTCTCTGTCTCTGTCTCTTCTCTGTCTCTCTTCTGTCTATATTCTCTTTCTCTGTCTCTTTCTCTGTCTCTGTCTCTCTTCTGTCTATATTCTCTGTCTCTGTCTCTGTCTCTTCTCTGTCTATATTCTCTGTCTCTGTCTCTTCTCTGTCTCTCTTCTGTCTATATTCTCTTCTCTGTCTCTTCTCTGTCTCTGTCTCTCTTCTGTCTATATTCTCTGTCTCTGTCTCTGTCTCTTCTCTGTCTATATTCTCTGTCTCTGTCTCTTCTCTGTCTCTTCTCTGTCTCTTCTCTGTCTATATTTCTCTCTGTCTGTCTCTTCTCTGTCTCTTCTCTGTCTCTCTTCTGTCTATATTCTCTTCTCTGTCTCTGTCTCTTCTCTGTCTCTCTTCTCTGTCTATATTCTCTTCTCTGTCTCTTCTCTGTCTCTGTCTCTCTTCTGTCTATATTCTCTGTCTCTGTCTCTGTCTCTTCTCTGTCTATATTCTCTGTCTCTGTCTCTTCTCTGTCTCTTCTCTGTCTCTTCTCTGTCTATATTCTCTTCTCTGTCTCTCTCTCTCTTCTCTGTCTCTCTTCTGTATATTCTTTCTCTGTCTCTGTCTCTCTCTGTCTTCTCTGTCTCTATTCTCTTCTCTGTCTCTTTCTGTCTCTTCTCTGTCTCTTCTCTGTCTCTTCTGTCTATATTCTCTTCTCTGTCTCTGTCTCTCTCTCTTCTCTCTATATTCTCTTCTCTGTCTCTTCTCTGTCTCTCTTCTGTCTATATTTCTCTTCTCTGTCTCTGTCTCTTCTCTGTCTCTCTTCTGTCTATATTCTCTTCTCTGTCTCTTCTCTGTCTCTTCTCTGTCTCTCTTCTGTCTATATTCTCTTCTCTGTCTCTGTCTCTCTTCTGTCTATATTCTCTTCTCTGTCTCTTCTCTGTCTCTCTTCTGTCTATATTCTCTTCTCTGTCTCTGTCTCTTCTCTGTCTCTCTTCTGTCTATATTCTCTTCTCTGTCTCTTCTCTGTCTCTCTCTCTGTCTATATTCTCTTCTCTGTCTCTGTCTCTCTTCTGTCTATATTCTCTTCTCTGTCTCTTCTCTGTCTCTCTTCTGTCTATATTCTCTTCTCTGTCTCTGTCTCTTCTCTGTCTCTCTTCTGTCTATATTCTCTTCTCTGTCTCTTCTCTGTCTCTCTTCTCTGTCTCTTCTCTGTCTCTCTTCTGTCTATATTCTCTTCTCTGTCTCTGTCTCTCTTCTGTCTATATTCTCTTCTCTGTCTCTTCTCTGTCTCTCTTCTGTCTATATTCTCTTCTCTGTCTCTTCTCTGTCTCTCTTCTGTCTATATTCTCTTCTCTTCTCTGTCTCTCTTCTGTCTATATTCTCTTCTCTGTCTCTTCTCTGTCTCTCTTCTGTCTATATTCTCTTCTCTGTCTCTGTCTCTTCTCTGTCTCTCTTCTGTCTATATTCTCTTCTCTGTCTCTTCTCTGTCTCTCTTCTGTCTATATTCTCTTCTCTGTCTCTGTCTCTTCTCTGTCTCTCTTCTGTCTATATTCTCTTCTCTGTCTCTTCTCTGTCTCTTCTCTGTCTCTTCTCTGTCTCTCTTCTGTCTATATTCTCTTCTCTGTCTCTGTCTCTCTTCTGTCTATATTCTCTTCTCTGTCTCTTCTCTGTCTCTCTTCTGTCTATATTTCTTTCTCTGTCTCTTCTCTGTCTCTCTTCTGTCTATATTCTCTTCTCTGTCTCTGTCTCTCTTCTGTCTATATTCTCTTCTCTGTCTCTGTCTCTCTTCTGTCTATATTCTCTTCTCTGTCTCTGTCTCTCTCTCTGTCTCTCTTCTGTCTATATTCTCTTCTCTGTCTCTGTCTCTTCTCTGTCTCTCTTCTGTCTATATTCTCTTCTCTGTCTCTTCTCTGTCTCTTCTCTGTCTCTTCTCTGTCTCTCTTCTGTCTATATTCTCTTCTCTGTCTCTGTCTCTCTTCTGTCTATATTCTCTTCTCTGTCTCTGTCTCTCTTCTGTCTATATTCTCTTCTCTGTCTCTGTCTCTCTTCTGTCTATATTCTCTTCTCTGTCTCTGTCTCTCTTCTGTCTATATTCTCTTCTCTGTCTCTGTCTCTCTTCTGTCTATATTCTCTTCTCTGTCTCTGTCTCTCTTCTGTCTATATTCTCTTCTCTGTCTCTGTCTCTCTTCTGTCTATATTCTCTTCTCTGTCTCTGTCTCTCTTCTGTCTATATTCTCTTCTCTGGCTCTGTCTCTCTTCTGTCTCTTCTCTTTCTTTCTCTCTTTCTCTCTCTCTCTCTCTGTCTCTGTCTCTGTCTCTGTCTCTCTTCTGTCTCTATTCTCCTCTCTCTCTCTGTCTCTGTCGCTGTCTCTCTTCTGTCTCTGTCTCTTCTCTTCTCTGTCTCTTCTCTGTCTCTCTTCTGTCTATTTTCTCTTCTCTGTGTCTATTTTCTCTTCTCTGTCTCTGTCTCACTTCTGTCTCTTCTCTTCTCTGTCTCTTCTCTGTCTCTCTTCTGTCTCTATTCTCTTCTCTGTCTCTGTCTCTCTTCTGTCTATATTCTCTTCTCTGTCTCTGTCTCTCTTCTGTCTCTGTCTCTTCTCTGTCTCTCTTCTGTCTATATTCTCTTCTCTGTCTCTGTCTCTCTTCTGTCTATATTCTCTTCTCTGTCTCTGTCTCTCTTCTGTCTATATTCTCTTCTCTGTCTCTGTCTCTCTTCTGTCTATATTCTCTTCTCTGTCTCTGTCTCTCTTCTGTCTCTGTCTCTCTTCTGTCTATATTCTCTTCTCTGGCTCTGTCTCTCTTCTGTCTCTTCTCTGTCTCTTCTCTTCACTGTCTCATATCATCAACTTAATGGCTCAGAGAGCCAGACGTGAGATGCTTGCTGTCTGAAAAGGTCAAACTAACCATGAGTTTTATCCCTGTGTTGGAACAAACTGATCATTAGGTGATCTTTACTACAGGGATTAATAGACTGCTGTCTGTCACTCTGTAAAGTGAATCTGATCCTTTAATGAACTGCTGTCCGGTAATTAGAGGAGTAGACACGTAGATTTCAACCTGTAGAATCTGATCCTTTAATGAACTGCTGTCCGGTAATTAGAGGAGTAGACACGTAGATTTCAACCTGTAGAATCTGATCCTTTGACATTCAGGTTTGACAAATGTTCAGTTTACAGCCTCGTCATTCTAGGTATACTACATGTGTAACTAGAAAAGCATAAAGTACAAGTCTTCAGTTCACGGTAAGCTACTACCTTTATATATATATATATATACCTTTATATAGCCTGACGGATGACTTGTTTTCAGCCTTTTATGAAATGTGCAACAGACAGGCTGCGTACAATAAATCTTAGCTTTTTCTCAGTTGGAACCAGACATATAGTCACAGACAGACAGACAGACAGACAGACAGACAGACAGACAGACAGACAGACAGACAGACAGACAGACAGACAGACAGACAGACAGACAGACAGACAGACAGACAGACAGACAGACAGACAGACAGACAGACAGACAGACAGACAGAGCTCTTGATATTGCAGCTGTGAGAATGATGTTAGGACTCAGGACCCCTGTCACATGATGTTAGGACTCAGGACCCCTGTCACATGATGTTAGGACTCAGGACCCCTGTCACATGATGTTAGGACTCAGGACCCCTGTCACATGATGTTAGGACTCAGGACCCCTGTCACATGATGTTAGGACTCAGGACCCCTGTCACATGATGTTAGGACTCGGGACCCCTGTCACATGATGTTAGGACTCAGGACCCCTGTCACATGACGTTAGGACTCAGGACCCCTGTCACATGATGTTAGGACTCAGGACCCCTGTCACATGATGTTAGGACTCGGGACCCCTGTCACATGATGTTAGGACTCGGGACCCCTGTCACATGATGTTAGGACTCGGGACCCCTGTCACATGATGTTAGGACTCAGGACCCCTGTCACATGATGTTAGGACTCAGGACCCCTGTCACATGATGTTAGGACTCGGGACCCCCGTCACATGATTTTAGGACTCAGGACCCCTGTCACATGATGTTAGGACTCGGGACCCCCGTCACATGATGTTAGGACTCAGGACCCCTGTCACATGATGTTAGGACTCAGGACCCCTGTCACATGATGTTAGGACTCAGGACCCCTGTCACATGATGTCAGGACTCAGGACCCCTGTCACATGATGCACTACAAGGGTTTTGCTAAAGGGTGAAAACAAGGGCTTACATAAAGGTTGAAATTGTACATTGTTAATGAACAAGAGCCTTTAACAAGCAGTTAAGTGAGGACCTCTTTAGCAATCAGCTGGGTTCAAGCCTTTCCTGGAGTTTATCTATTCTCCAAAGCTTCTCCACCCATGAGACTCTCTTCCCTGGCCTCCCGTAGTCCATTCATCCATGAATGGAGGAGATCAGGAGAATTACTGTGGATTAAAAGTAAGAATGAAAGGGAGGGAGGGAGGGAGAGAAGGAGGGAGAGATGGAGGGAGAGATGGAGAGAGGGAGGGAGAGGGGGAGGGAGAGAAGGAGGGAGAGAGGGAGAGAGGGGGGAGAGAGAGGGAGGGAGAGAGGGAGGGAGAGAGGGAGGGAGGGAGGGAGAGAGGGAGGGAGAGATGGAGAGAGGGAGGGAGAGGGGGAGGGAGAGAAGGAGGGAGAGAGGGAGGGAGAGAGGGGAGAGAGGGAGGGAGAGAGGGAGGAGAGAGGGAGGGAGAGATGGAGAGAGGGAGGGAGAGAAGGAGGGAGAGATGGAGAGAGGGGAGGGAGAGAAGGAGGGAGAGAGGGAGGGAGGGGAGGGAGAGAGGGAGGGAGAGAGGGAGGGAGAGATGGAGAGAGGGAGGGAGAGGGGGAGGGAGAGAAGGAGGAGGGAGAGGGAGGGAGAGAGGGAGAGGGAGGGAGGGAGAGAGGGAGGGAGAGAGGGAGGGAGAGATGGAGAGAGGGAGGGAGAGGGGGAGGGAGAGAAGGAGGGAGAGAGGGAGAGAGGGAGGGAGAGAGGGAGGGAGAGATGGAGAGAGGGAGGGAGAGGGGGAGGGAGAGAAGGAGGGAGGAGGGAGGGAGGGAGGAGAGAGGGAGGGAGAGAGGGAGGGAGAGGGAGGGAGAGATGGAGAGAGGGAGGGAGAGAAGGAGGGAGAGATGGAGAGAGGGGGAGGGAGAGAAGGAGGGAGAGAGGGAGGGAGAGAGGGAGAGAGGGAGGGAGAGAGGGAGGGGAGAGAGGGAGAGAGAGAGACAGAGATATATATATATATATATAGAGAGAGAGAGGGGGAGAAGTAGAGATGTATAGAGACAGATCAAGAAGAATTGAAGGCAGCCAACAGATAATTCCTTGCTGTCTAAATCGGGGCTGAAAGGAAATGTCTGGGATGGAATTTATGGAATACCAATGATAGAGGGGAAAACACAGAGACGGGAGGACAGGCAGACACACAGGGTTCATACACACAGGGTTCAGACACACAGGGTTCAGACACACAGGGTTCAGACACACAGGGTTCAGACACATAGGGTTCAGACACATAGGGTTCAGACACACAGGGTTCAGACACACAGGGTTCATACACATAGGGTTCAGACACACAGGGTTCAGACACACAGGGTTCAGACACACAGGGTTCAGACACACAGGGTTCAGACACACAGGGTTCAGACACATAGGGTTCAGACACACAGGGTTCAGACACACAGGGTTCAGACACACAGGGTTCAGACACACAGGGTTCAGACACACAGGGTTCAGACACACAGGGTTCAGACACACAGGGTTCAGACACACAGGGTTCAGACACATAGGGTTCAGACACACAGGGTTCAGACACACAGGGTTCAGACACACAGGGTTCAGACACACAGGGTTCATACACACAGGGTTCAGACACACAGGGTTCATACACACAGGGTTCAGACACACAGGGTTCAGACACATAGGGTTTAGACACACAGGGTTCAGACACACGTGGCTCATGTTCAGATTTATCATTGGAGGTCCGTTGTAGTGTTTTGCAACAGCGCCTGTCTCTCAAAGAGTTAGTAGACAGAAGAGGGTCTGTGATTTATTACATTATGATGTGGACCTCCTGACAACTTGGTATCACTACGTTACGATGTGGACCTCCTGACAACCTGGTATCACTACGTTACGATGTGGACCTCCTGACAACTTGGTATCACTACGTTACGATGTGGATCTCCTGACAACCTGGTATCACTACGTTACGATGTGGACCTCCTGACAACCTGGTATCACTACGTTACGATGGGACCTCCTGACAACCTGGTATCACTACGTTACGATGTGGACCTCCTGACAACCTGGTATCACTACGTTACGATGTGGACCTCCTGACAACCTGGTATCACTACGTTACGATGTGGACCTCCTGACAACCTGGTATCACTACGTTACGATGTGGACCTCCTGACAACCTGGTATCACTACGTTACGATGTGGACCTCCTGACAACTTGGTATCACTACGTTACGATGTGGACTTCCTGACAACCTGGTATCACTACGTTACGATGTGGACCTCCTGACAACCTGGTATCACTACGTTACGATTTGGACCTCCTGACAACCTGGTATCACTACGTTACGATGTGGACCTCCTGACAACCTGGTATCACTACGTTACGATGTGGACCTCCTGACAACCTGGTATCACTACGTTACGATGTGGACCTCCTGACAACCTGGTATCACTACGTTACGATGTGGACCTCCTGACAACCTGGTATCACTACGTTACGATGTGGACCTCCTGACAACCTGGTATCACTACGTTACGATGTGGACCTCCTGACAACCTGGTATCACTACGTTACGATGTGGACCTCCTGACAACCTGGTATCACTACGTTACGATGTGGACCTCCTAACAACCTGGTTTCTGATGAGGGGGATGTAGCATTTCAAAGTCGAGTTGTAGCATTTAGGTTTTGTATCACGTTGTTCAACTGCATTGACCCTCTCCCTGACCCTTTCCCTGGCCCTCTCCCTGACCCTCTCCCTGACCCTTTCCCTGGCCCTTTCCCTGACCCTCTCCCTGACCCTCTCCCTGACCCTTTCCCTGACCCTCTCCCTGACCCTCTCCCTGACCCTCTTCCTGACCCTCTCCCTGACCCTCTCCCTGACCCTCTCCCTGACCCTTTCCCTGACCCTCTCCCTGACCCTTTCCCTGACCCTTTCCCTGACCCTCTCCCTGGCCCTTTCCCTGACCCTCTCCCTGGCCCTTTCCCTGGCCCTTTCCTGGCCCTCTCCCTGACCCTTTCCCTGACCCTTTCCCTGACCCTCTCCCTGACCCTCTCCCTGACCCTCTCCCTGACCCTTTCCCTGACCCTCTCCCTGACCCTTCCCTGACCCTTTCCCTGGCCCTCTCCCTGACCCTTTTTCTGACCCTCTCCCTGACCCTCTCCCTGGCCCTCTCCCTGACCCTTTCCCTGACCCTCTCCCTAACCCTCTCCCTTTCCCTCTCCCTGACCTTCTCCCTGGTCCTCTCCCTGACCCTGTCCCTGTCCCTCTCCCTGGCCCTCTCCCTGACCCTCTACCTGACCCTCTCCCTGGCCCTCTCCCTGGCCCTCTCCCTAACCCTCTCCCTGGCCCTTTCCCTGGCCCTCTCCCTAATCCTCTCCATTTCCCTCATCCTGACCCTCCCCCTCACCCTCTCCCTGACCCTCTCCCTGTCCCTCTCCCTGGCCCTCTCCCTGACCCTCTCCCTGGCCCTCTCCCTGACCCTCTCCCTGACCCTCTCCCTGGCCCTCCCCTGTCCCTCTCCCTGTCCCTCTCCCTAACCCTCCCCTGTCCCTCTCCCTAACCCTCTCCTTGTCCCTCTCCCTAACACTTTCCCTGTCCCTCTCCCTGGCCCTTCCCCTGACCCTCTCCCTGTCCCTCTCCCTAACCCTCTCCCTGTCCCTCTCCCTAACCCTCTCCTTATCCCTCTCCCTAACCCTTTCCCTGTCCCTCTCCCTGGCCCTTCCCTGACCGTCTCCCTGTCCCTCTCCCTGGCCCTTCCCCTGACCGTCTCCCTGTCCCTCTCCCTGGCCCTTCCCCTGACCGTCTCCCTGTCCCTCTCCCTGGCCCTTCCCCTGACCCTCTCCCTGTCCCTCTCCCTGGCCCTTTGTGATTGACTGTAACCAAGGTTACTGAGGATTCAACCTGGACTTGACTGTTACCAAGGTTACTGATGATTCAACCTGGACTTGACTGTTACCAAGGTTACTGAGGATTCTACCTGGACTTGACTGTTACCAAGGTTACTGAGGGTTCAACCTGGACTTGACTGTTACCAAGTTTACTGAGGGTTCAACCTGGACTTGACTGTTACCAAGGTTTTTAAGGATTCTGGCCACATGAGTCCCTCAAGATAAGATGACCTTCTGAAAGGACAAAATAGCCTGTTGACTGACTGTCGCTCTGTCTCCCCTCACAGTGACGTGTCCAGTGAACGAGGTCCTAACAGCCTCCACGGGTGTCATCATGAGCCAGTCCCCCGGTAGCGGCTTCCCCCACTTTGAGTCCTGTTCCTGGGTGGTCAAGGTAGAGCCGGGCTACAACATCACATTTACTATACAATACTTCCAGACCAGCCGGCAGTTTGACCAACTGGAGATCTTTGACGGTGAGCGTCTATTCCTTTTTTTATGTTTTAATGTTGTTTTAATGATGTTTTAATGTTGTTTTAATGTTTTAATGTTGTTTTAATGTTTTAACATTTAATTGTTGTTTTAATGTTATTTTAATGTTTTAATTGTTGTTTTACAACAGGAGCACTGTAGTCCAGAACAGGAGCACTGTAGTCCAGAACAGGAGCACTATAATCCAGAACAGGAGTACTGTAGTCCAGAACAGGAGCACTATAATCCAGAACAGGAGTACTATAATCCAGAACAGGAGTACTATAATCCAGAACAGGAGCACTATAATCCAGAACAGGAGTACTATAATCCAGAACAGGAGTACTATAATCCAGAACAGGAGCATTATAATCCAGAACAGGAGTACTGTAATCCAGAACAGGAGTACTATAATCCAGAACAGGAGTACTATAATCCAGAACAGGAGCACTATAATCCAGAACAGGAGTACTGTAATCCAGAACAGGAGTACTGTAATCCAGAACAGGAGTACTATAATCCAGAACAGGAGTACTATAATCCAGAACAGGAGCACTATAATCCAGAACAGGAGTACTATAATCCAGAACAGGAGTACTATAATCCAGAACAGGAGCACTATAATCCAGAACAGGAGTACTATAATCCAGAACAGGAGTACTATAATCCAGAACAGGAGCACTATAATCCAGAACAGGAGTACTATAATCCAGAACAGGAGCACTATAATCCAGAACAGGAGCACTATAATCCAGAACAGGAGACTATAATCCAGAACAGGAGACTATAATCCAGAACAGGAGACTATAGTCCAAACAGGAGCACTATAATCCAGAAAAGGAGACTATAATCCAGAACAGGAGACTATAATCCAGAACAGGAGACTATAATCCAGAACAGGAGACTATAATCCAGAACAGGAGACTATAATCCAGAACAGGAGACTATAATCCAGAACAGGAGACTATAATCCAGAACAGGAGTACTATAATCCAGAACAGGAGCACTATAATCCAGAACAGGAGTACTATAATCCAGAACAGGAGCACTATAAT
>NC_056441.1:2624041-2666541 GCF_018296145.1 Oncorhynchus tshawytscha | reverse complement strand
ACACCCGTACCCCTCTGCCAAGGTAAGGACATGGAGAACACCCGTACCCCTCTGCCAAGGTAAGGACATGGAGAACACCCGTACCCCTCTGCCAAGGTAAGGACATGGAGAACACCCGTACCCCTCTGCCAAGGTAAGTACATGGAGAACACCCGTACCCCTCTGCCAAGGTAAGGACATGGAGAACACCCGTACCCCTCTGCCAAGGTAAGGACATGGAGAACACCCGTACCCCTCTGCCAAGGTAAGGACATGGAGAACACCCGTACCCCTCTGCCAAGGTAAGGACATGGAGAACACCCGCCCCCCCTCTGCCAAGGTAAGGACATGGAGAACACCTGTACCCCTCTGCCAAGGTAAGGACATGGAGAACACCCGTACCCCTCTGCCAAGGTAAGGACATGGAGAACACCTGTACCCCTCTGCCAAGGTAAGGACATGGAGAACACCCGTACCCCTCTGCCAAGGTAAGGACATGGAGAACACCCGTAAGGACCCCTCTGCCAAGGTAAGGACATGGAGAACACCCGTACCCCTCTGCCAAGGTAAGGACATGGAGAACACCTGTACCCCTCTGCCAAGGTAAGGACATGGAGAACACCCGTGCCCCTCTGCCAAGGTAAGGACATGGAGAACACCCGTACCCCTCTGCCAAGGTAAGGACATGGAGAACACCCGTACCCCTCTGCCAAGGTAAGGACATGGAGAACACCCGTACCCCTCTGCCAAGGTAAGGACATGGAGAACACCCGTACCCCTCTGCCAAGGTAAGGACATGGAGAACACCCGTACCCCTCTGCCAAGGTAAGGACATGGAGAACACCCGTACCCCTCTGCCAAGGTAAGGACATGGAGAACACCTGTACCCCTCTGCCAAGGTAAGGACATGGAGAACACCCGTACCCCTCTGCCAAGGTAAGGACATGGAGAACACCCGTACCCCTCTGCCAAGGTAAGGACATGGAGAACACCCGTACCCCTCTGCCAAGGTAAGGACATGGAGAACACCCGTACCCCTCTGAAAACATCTACCAGCCATTTTTTCTGGTGTCTATTTTGATGGAAGTGAATTCCACAAGTCATGGTCTCCTTTAGGGCTTCAGTACAAGTGTTCACTTCTCCCTGGGCACTTAATTATTAATATAATTAATTAATTATTGGTTGAAATCAGTGGCTGAATGGAAACTTTAATACAGCTAACAGGGCTTTACATTGAAAAGGTTTAATGATTCTTCTGTTCTTTGTATTGATCAGATATTGATTGCCTTCTGGTACGTTTTCAAAAATCTCTAATTCTGTTGTTTAGAAATGCTCTTGGGAAATCGATTATGTCGTATTGTAAACAGGAAGTTAGTTGTTTGTTGACCGTGACTTTACTGAAGAGCCCAAGTTAAAAAAATGATGTTGTCACAGTCAAGTTACATTTGTTATTTCACCAAATGAATAGCCTGGAAATGATATATGGACTGACTGACGTTTTGAGAAGTGACATAATCTGAAGACTTGAGGGTCAATTATTGACGTGAAAAACATGATAATTATTATCTATGAACTGTTACTGGAGTTTAAAGGCTCAATTCTGAAGAGTAGTTCAGTCGTTGATGGAAGATATTGATTGTTTGATAAAAGACATAAAAATTATTTAACACACCAGGAAGTCATGTAGACATGACAACATTTGAAATCCCATCTACTCTTAAAGTGTAACGGTTTTCTTTAGGTGAAGGAGAGGAGGACCAAAATGCAGCGTGGTGGTTATTCATGTTCTTTAATAAAGGAACTAGACATGAAATAACTAACAAAACAATAAATGTGGAAAACCAAAAACAGCCCTATCTGGTGCAAACACAGAGACAGGAACAATCACCCACAAACACACAGTGAAACCCAGGCTACCTAAGTATGATTCTCAATCAGAAACAACTAATGACACCTGCCTCTGATTGAGGACCATATTAGGCCGAAACATAGAAATCCCCAAAACCTAGAAAAACAAACAGACTGCCCACCCCAACTCACGCCCCTGACCATACTAAATAAATACAAAACAAAGGAAATAAAGGTCAGAACGTGACATAAAGCCACTATATGCAGCAATCTATTAAACAACCCATTGTAAAAACACAGACAATTTCCTATAAACGCCTTTTCTCAGAAGCAAAACAAAGGTATTCAATCGCCTCACAGCCGTACTCAGGCGACCAGTTGCTGCAATGCTGTATCAACAACAGCAGTGCAGGTGGAAACTGGTAACAGCAGGGCGGCCATTTTGTGCTTCTAAAGTCTACTGCAGGTGTAATCTGTAGCTCTCTACTGACAGGGTCTGCGTCGCAAAGGTCGCCCTATTCCCTAAGTAGTGGACTACGTTGGACCAGTGCTCTGGAAAAGGGTATCTTTTTGAGACACATACAAGTAATGTTTAAATGTTTACCCGAGCACAGACAGGGGGTGGGCAAGCTTATGTTTACTCCATGATAATGCCGGTCAGGGTGAGGACATGTTGTGAGAGAAGCTCTATACATACAGAGATGATTACTCTAAAGCATTCTGGGTAGTTTTATGCTATGGGCTTTGTCACTGCCGATGCTTTGTCTGAGGGTAAAATGAATGCTTATTCCATCTTGGTTAAATCCATTCCCGACCCTACCTCTGTTTTCAATTTTGTAATGTTGTTTAAACTCTCTCTCTGTCTCTCTCTCTCTCTCTCTCTCTCTCTCTCTGTCTCTCTCTCTCTCTCTCTCTCTCTCTCTCTCGCTCTCTCTGTCTCTCTCTCTCTCTCTCTCTCTCTCTCTCTCTCTGTCTGTCTCTGTCTCTCTCTCTCTCTGTCTCTCTCTCTCTCTCTCTGTCTCTCTCTCCCTCCTCCTTCCTTCCTCTCTCCCTCCTTCTCTCTCCAGTGATGGCCTGTGGGATGCCTAAACCTCCAGTCAACGGTAGTATAGACGGGCAGGACTTCACTCTTGGTGCCAGGGCCATGTACCAGTGTAACCCTGGCTTCAGATTGGCCAGTCCTCTGGCCGTGTCAGTCGTCTGTCAGTTGTCTGGGAGGTGGAGCCCCAATGAGGCCCCGCCCCGCTGTATACGTGAGTAGTCCTCATTGGTTGGAGTTCACATTTGTGAGTCCTCGTTTGTTGGAGAACACGTATAGTGATGCCTCATTGGTTGGAGAACACGTATAGTGGTGCCTCATTGGTTGGAGAACACGTATAGTGATGCCTCATTGGTTGGAGAACATGTATAGTGATGCCTCATTGGTCCATTCTCATTGGAGCATGGGTTCCCAGAGGTAAAATGGAGGCTACATTTCCTCCAACGTTTGTACTGATTTAGAATACTTTTTATAACAAGTTTTGATTCAGCATTACAGTGAGTTGTGACAGGGTTCAGCCCCGGGACCATTTCAGATTATGCCTCTGCTTAATGTGTTAATAATGTAGGTAATTTGGGTTAATTTGATACCTTCTTCACTGTCCAAGAGTTAATAACAAGATTTGGATCTCATTTGGATTTGGATCTCTTCCTGTTGAGATCCAAGACTGAGGTATCACTGCCAAGCTCGTGCCATGTTTATCTTATAAATAATCTCACTTAGAAAATTATACTCTCTATTTATATTTATTTTTTCCAGACAAAATTACAACTTTACTGTGACCACAAAATAAAATGAAATAGAAACGTTTGTCACACGTTATGATAAACATGGCTGATACATCGTCTAACTAATAAAGCGTCTTGATGACAGAAAGTAGGAATTTCACATCTTACCAGTTCAGTTAGTCATTTCTGACCTGTGACCTATGTGTATCTGACCCCTGACCTTTGCAGCTGTGACTTGCCCTGACATCGGCCACGCTACGGTGGATCACGGGAGATGGAGGCTGATCTACGGGTCTCAGAGCCAGTACGACGCCATGATGATGCTCATCTGTGACCCCGGATACTACTACAAGGGTCAGAGGGTCATCCGTTGCCAGGCCAACAGCACCTGGGACTACCCAGAGCCCCGGCCGGCCTGCGAGAGTGAGTCGGAATCTACATCTTCCACAACGCATTGTAGAGCTGTAAAATCTGCCATTTTATTTTCAACCAAGTTATGCTTTAGTTGATTTCGCTTGTTCACGATTACAGTTACCATGGAAATGCTAATTCACCTGATCAATGGGTTTCTGTTGAGAGAGGAGAGAGAGAAAGATTAGCCTTGTTGAACGCAGAGGAGAGAAAGATTAGCCTTGATGAACTCAGAGAGGGGAGAGAGAAATATTAGCCTTGATGAACACAGAGAGATAAAGATTAGCCTTGATGAATGCAGAGAGAAAGATTAGACTTGATGAACACAGAGAGGAGGGAGAGAGAGATTGGCCTTGATGAACACAGAGAGGAGAGAGAGAAAGATTGGCCTTGATGAATGCAGAGAGGAGAGAGATACAGATTGTCATTGATGAACACAGAGAGGAGAGAGAGAGATTGGCCTTGATGAACACAGAGAGGAGAGAGAGAAAGATTGGCCTTGATGAACACAGAGAGGAGAGAGAGAAAGATTAGCCTTGATGAACACAGAGAGGAGAGAGAGAGATTGGCCTTGATGAACACAGAGAGGAGAGAGAGAAAGATTAGCCTTGATGAACACAGAGAGGAGAGAGAGGAAGATTGGCCTTGATGAACACAGAGAGGAGAGAGAGGAAGATTGGCCTTGATGAACACAGATAGGAGAGAGAGATTGGCCTTGATGAACACAGAGAGGAGAGAGAGGAAGATTGGCCTTGATGAACACAGAGAGGAAACCTTCATCCAACAAAAAGGATGACATCAAAACCATTACCCCAATGAAATAAACCAAGTTAAACATATGAATGTGTCCCTCCCCTCCTCTCGTCCCCTCTCTTCTCCTCCCATCTCCTCTCCTCTCCTCCCTTCTCCTCTCCTCCCTTTTCCTCTCCTCTCCTCTCTCCTCTCCTCTCCTCCCTTTTCCTCTCCTCTCCTCTCCTCTCCTCTCCTCCATTCTCCTCCCATCTCCTCTCCTCTCCTCAGTAATCTCCTGTGGGGACCTGGGCACTCCTCCGAATGGTAATAAGATCGGGACGCTGATGGTGTTCGGAGCGACAGCCATCTTCTCCTGTAACACAGGCTATACGCTGGTTGGTTCCCGGGTCAGAGAGTGCATGTCCAATGGCCTCTGGAGTGGATCTCAGGTCCAGTGTCTCGGTAAGAGAACCAGAACCAGCTAGAGACAGTTACAAACAAATTTAACGAGTTCAATCCCATTTTGTATTTTAGCTTCTCTTAATTAACATTAAGCTTTTTTCATGAAGAACCAGACATCGTGTTTGGTCAACCATTGTGTTTTATTAAGGCTATATATGTAGGACCTATTTATGACAAACAGAATCCCTGTATGCATATGTTTTTTCTTTGTCTCTCTCTGTTCTGTCCCTCGTCTCTAGCGGGTCACTGCGGTACCCCAGAACCAATAGTGAATGGTCAGATCATAGGAGAGAACTATAACTACAGAGGTAGTGTGGTCTACCAGTGTAACCCGGGATTCAGACTCATCGGGGTGTCTGTACGCATCTGTGAACAGGACCACCGCTGGTCTGGGCGCACCCCTGTCTGTGTCCGTAAGTACCCAGGGATAGGGGCTATGATATGGGTTAAACAGTACCCAGAGATAGTGGCTATGATATGGGTTAAACAGTACCCAGAGATAGTGGCTATGATATGGTACCCAGAGATAGGGGCTATGATATGGGTTAAACAGTACCCAGAGATAGTGGCTATGATATGGGTTAAACAGTACCCAGAGATAGTGGCTATGATATGGGTTAAACAGTACCCAGAGATAGTGGCTATGATATGGGTTAAACAGTACCCAGAGATAGTGGCTATGATATGGGTTAAACAGTACCCAGAGATAGTGGCTATGATATGGGTTAAACAGTACCCAGGGATAGTGGCTATGATATGGGTTAAACAGTACCCAGAGATAGTGGCTATGATATGGGTTAAACAGTACCCAGAGATAGTGGCTATGATATGGTACCCAGAGATAGTGGCTATGATATGGGTTAAACAGTACCCAGAGATAGTGGCTATGATATGGGTTAAACAGTACCCAGGGATAGTGGCTATGATATGGGTTAAACAGTACGCAGAGATAGTGGCTATGATATGGGTTAAACAGTACCCAGAGATAGTGGCTATGATATGGTACCCAGAGATAGTGGCTATGATATGGTTTAAACAGTACCCAGAGATAGTGGCTATGATATGGGTTAAACAGTACCCAGAGATAGTGGCTATGATATGGGTTAAACAGTACCCAGGGATAGTGGCTATGATATGGGTTAAACAGTACCCAGAAATAGTGGCTATGTTATGGGTTAAACAGTACCCAGAGATAGTGGCTATGATATGGTACCCAGAGATAGTGGCTATGATATGGGTTAAACAGTACCCAGAGATAGTGGCTATGATATGGGTTAAACAGTACCCAGAGATAGTGGCTATGATATGGGTTAAACAGTACCCAGAGATAGTGGCTATGATATGCTACCCAGAGATAGTGGCTATGATATGGGTTAAACAGTACCCAGGGATAGTGGCTATGATATGGGTTAAACAGTACCCAGAGATAGTGGCTATGATATGGGTTAAACAGTACCCAGAGATAGTGGCTATGATATGGTACCCAGAGATAGTGGCTATGATATTGGTTAAACAGTACCCAGAGATAGGGGCTATGATATGGGTTAAACAGTACCCAGAGATAGTGGCTATGATATGGGTTAAACAGTACCCAGAGATAGTGGCTATGATATGGGTTAAACAGTACCCAGAGATAGTGGCTATGATATGGTACCCAGAGATATTGCTATGATATGGATTAAACAGTACCCAGAGATAGTGGCTATGATATGGGTTAAACAGTACCCAGAGATAGTGGCTATGATATGGGTTAAACAGTACCCAGAGATAGTGGCTATGATATGGGTTAAACAGTACCCAGAGATAGTGGCTATGATATGGTTTAAACAGTACCCAGAGATAGTGGCTATGATATGGGTTAAACAGTACCCAGAGATAGTGGCTATGATATGGGTTAAACAGTACCTAGAGATAGTGGCTATGATATGGGTTAAACAGTACCCAGAGATAGTGGCTATGATATGGGTTAAACAGTACCCAGAGATAGTGGCTATGATATGGTACCCAGAGATAGTGGCTATGATATGGGTTAAACAGTACCCAGAGATAGTGGCTATGATATGGGTTAAACAGTACCCAGAGATAGTGGCTATGATATGGGTTAAACAGTACCCAGAGATAGATGGCTATGATATGGTACCCAGAGATAGTGGCTATGATATGGGTTAAACAGTACCCAGGGATAGTGGCTATGATATGGGTTAAACAGTACCCAGAGATAGTGGCTATGATATGGGTTAAACAGTACCCAGAGATAGTGGCTATGATATGGGTTAAACAGTACCCAGAGATAGTGGCTATGATATGGGTTAAACAGTACCCAGAGATAGTGGCTATGATATGGGTTAACAGTACCCAGAGATAGTGGCTATGATATGGGTTAAACAGTACCCAGAGATAGTGGCTATGATATGGGTTAAACAGTACCCAGAGATAGTGGCTATGATATGGGTTAAACAGTACCCAGAAATAGTGGCTATGATATGGATTAAACAGTACCCAGAGATAGTGGCTATGATATGGTACCCAGAGATGGTTCCTATGATATGGGTTAAACAGTACCCAGAGATAGTGGGTATGATATGGGTTAAACAGTACCCAGAAATAGTGGCTAAGATATGGGTTAAACAGTACCCAGAGATAGTGGCTATGATATGGGTCAAACAGTACCCAGAGATAGTGGCTATGATATGGGTTAAACAGTACCCAGAGATAGTGGCTATGATATGGGTTAAACAGTACCCAGAGATAGTGGCTATGATATGGGTTAAACAGTACCCAGAGATAGTGGCTATGATATGGGTTAAACAGTACCCAGAGATAGTGGCTATGATATGGGTTAAACAGTACCCAGAGATAGTGGCTATGATATGGGTTAAACAGTACCCAGAGATAGTGGCTATGATATGGATTAAACAGTACCCAGAGATAGTGGCTATGATATGGGTTAAACAGTACCCAGAGATAGTGGCTATGATATGGTACCCAGAGATAGTGGCTATGATATGGGTTAAACAGTACCCAGAGATAGTGGCTATGATATGGGTTAAACAGTACCCAGAGATAGTGGCTATGATATGGGTTAAACAGTACCCAGAGATAGTGGCTATGATATGGGTTAAACAGTACCCAGAGATAGTGGCTATGATATGGGTTAAACAGTACCCAGAGATAGTGGCTATGATATGGGTTAAACAGTACCCAGAGATAGTGGCTATGATATGGTACCCAGAGATGGTTGCTATGATATGGGTTAAACAGTACCCAGAGATAGTGGCTATGATATGGTACCCAGAGATAGTGGCTATGATATGGGTTAAACAGTACCCAGGGATAGTGGCTATGATATTGGTTAAACAGTACCCAGAGATAGTGGCTATGATATGGGTTAAACAGTACCCAGAGATAGTGGCTATGATATGGGTTAAACAGTACCCAGAGATAGTGGCTATGATATGGGTTAAACAGTACCCAGAGATAGTGGCTATGATATGGTACCCAGAGATGGTTGCTATGATATGGGTTAAACAGTACCCAGAGATAGTGGCTATGATATGGTACCCAGAGATAGTGGCTATGATATGGGTTAAACAGTACCCAGAGATAGTTGCTATGATATGGGTTAAACAGTACCCAGAGATAGTGGCTATGATATGGGTTAAACAGTACCCAGAGATAGTGGCTATGATATGGTACCCAGAGATAGTTGCTATGATATGGGTTAAACAGTACCCAGAGATAGTGGCTATGATATGGTACCCAGAGATGGTTGCTATGATATGGGTTAAACAGTACCCAGAGATAGTGGCTATGATATGGGTTAAACAGTACACAGAAATAGTGGCTAAGATATGGGTTAAACAGTACCCAGAGATAGTGGCTATGATATGGGTTAAACAGTACCCAGAGATAGTGGCTATGATATGGGTTAAACAGTACCCAGAGATAGTGGCTATGATATGGGTTAAACAGTACCCAGAGATAGTGGCTATGATATGGGTTAAACAGTACCCAGAGATAGTGGCTATGATATGGTACCCAGAGATGGTTGCTATGATATGGGTTAAACAGTACCCAGAGATAGTGGCTATGATATGGGTTAAACAGTACACAGAAATAGTGGCTAAGATATGGGTTAAACAGTACCCAGAGATAGTGGCTATGATATGGGTTAAACAGTACCCAGAGATAGTGGCTATGATATGGGTTAAACAGTACCCAGAGATAGTGGCTATGATATGGGTTAAACAGTACCCAGAGATAGTGGCTATGATATGGGTTAAACAGTACCCAGAGATAGTGGCTATGATATGGGTTAAACAGTACCCAGAGATAGTGGCTATGATATGGGTTAAACAGTACCCAGAGATAGTGGCTATGATATGGGTTAAACAGTACCCAGGATAGTGGCTATGATATGGGTTAAACAGTACCCAGAAATAGTGGCTATGATATGCTACCCAGAGATAGTGGCTATGATATGGGTTAAACAGTACCCAGAGATAGTGGCTATGATATGGTACCCAGAGATAGTGGCTATGATATGGGTTAAACAGTACCCAGAGATAGTGGCTATGATATGGGTTAAACAGTACCCAGAGATAGTGGCTATGATATGGGTTAAACAGTACCCAGAGATAGTGGCTATGATATGGTACCCAGAGATAGTGGCTATGATATGGGTTAAACAGTACCCAGGGATAGTGGCTATGATATGGGTTAAACAGTACCCAGAGATAGTGGCTATGATATGGGTTAAACAGTACCCAGAGATAGTGGCTATGATATGGGTTAAACAGTACCCAGAGATAGTGGCTATGATATGGGTTAAACAGTACCCAGAGATGGTTGCTATGATATGGGTTAACCAGTACCCAGAGATAGTGGCTATGATATGGTACCCAGAGATAGTGGCTATGATATGGGTTAAACAGTACCCAGAGATAGTGGCTATGATATGGGTTAAACAGTACCCAGAAATAGTGGCTATGATATGGATTAAACAGTACCCAGAGATAGTGGCTATGATATGGTACCCAGAGATAGTGGCTATGATATGGGTTAAACAGTACCCAGAGATAGGGGCTATGATATGGGTTAAACAGTACCTAGAGATAGTGGCTATGATATGGGTTAAACAGTACCCAGAGATAGTGGCTATGATATGGGTTAAACAGTACCCAGAGATAGTGGCTATGATATGGTACCCAGAGATAGTTGCTATGATATGGGTTAAACAGTACCCAGAGATAGTGGCTATGATATGGGTTAAACAGTACCCAGAGATAGTGGCTATGATATGGGTTAAACAGTACCCAGAGATAGTGGCTATGATATGGGTTAAAAAGTACCCAGAGATAGTGGCTATGATATGGTTTAAACAGTACCCAGAGATAGTGGCTATGATATGGGTTAAACAGTACCCGGAGATAGTGGCTATGATATGGGTTAAACAGTACCCAGAGATAGTGGCTATGATATGGGTTAAACAGTACCCAGAGATAGTGGCTATGATATGGGTTAAACAGTACCCAGAGATAGTGGCTATGATATGGGTTAAACAGTACCCAGAGATAGTGGCTATGATATGGGTTAAACAGTACCCAGAGATGGTGGCTATGATATGGGTTAAACAGTACCCAGAGATAGTGGCTATGATATGGGTTAAACAGTACCCAGAGATAGTGGCTATGATATGGGTTAAACAGTACACAGAAATAGTGGCTAAGATATGGGTTAAACAGTACCCAGAGATAGTGGCTATGATATGGGTTAAACAGTACCCAGAGATAGTGGCTATGATATGGGTTAAACAGTACCCAGAGATAGTGGCTATGAAATGGGTTAAACAGTACCCAGAGATTGTGGCTATGATATGGGTTAAACAGTACCCAGAGATATTGGCTATGATATGGTACCCAGAGATGGTTCCTATGATATGGGTTAAACAGTACCCAGAGATAGTGGGTATGATATGGGTTAAACAGTACACAGAAATAGTGGCTAAGATATGGGTTAAACAGTACCCAGAGATAGTGGCTATGATATGGGTCAAACAGTACCCAGAGATAGTGGCTATGATATGGGTTAAACAGTACCCAGAGATAGTGGCTATGATATGGGTTAAACAGTACCCAGAGATAGTGGCTATGATATGGGTTAAACAGTACCCAGAGATAGTGGCTATGATATGGGTTAAACAGTACCCAGAGATAGTGGCTATGATATGGTACCCAGAGATGGTTGCTATGATATGGGTTAAACAGTACCCAGAGATAGTGGCTATGATATGGTACCCAGAGATAGTGGCTATGATATGGGTTAAACAGTACCCAGAGATAGTTGCTATGATATGGGTTAAACAGTACCCAGAGATAGTGGCTATGATATGGGTTAAACAGTACCCAGAGATAGTGGCTATGATATGGTACCCAGAGATAGTTGCTATGATATGGGTTAAACAGTACCCAGAGATAGTGGCTATGATATGGTACCCAGAGATGGTTGCTATGATATGGGTTAAACAGTACCCAGAGATAGTGGCTATGATATGGGTTAAACAGTACCCAGAGATAGTGGCTATGATATGGGTTAAACAGTACACAGAAATAGTGGCTATGATATGGGTTAAACAGTACCCAGAGATAGTGGCTATGATATGGGTTAAACAGTACCCAGAGATAGTGGCTATGATATGGTACCCAGAGATGGTTGCTATGATATGGGTTAAACAGTACCCAGAGATAGTGGCTATGATATGGTACCCAGAGATAGTGGCTATGATATGGGTTAAACAGTACCCAGGGATAGTGGCTATGATATTGGTTAAACAGTACCCAGAGATAGTGGCTATGATATGGGTTAAACAGTACCCAGAGATAGTGGCTATGATATGGGTTAAACAGTACCCAGAGATAGTGGCTATGATATGGGTTAAACAGTACCCAGAGATAGTGGCTATGATATGGTACCCAGAGATGGTTGCTATGATATGGGTTAAACAGTACCCAGAGATAGTGGCTATGATATGGTACCCAGAGATAGTGGCTATGATATGGGTTAAACAGTACCCAGAGATAGTTGCTATGATATGGGTTAAACAGTACCCAGAGATAGTGGCTATGATATGGGTTAAACAGTACCCAGAGATAGTGGCTATGATATGGTACCCAGAGATAGTTGCTATGATATGGGTTAAACAGTACCCAGAGATAGTGGCTATGATATGGTACCCAGAGATGGTTGCTATGATATGGGTTAAACAGTACCCAGAGATAGTGGCTATGATATGGGTTAAACAGTACACAGAAATAGTGGCTAAGATATGGGTTAAACAGTACCCAGAGATAGTGGCTATGATATGGGTTAAACAGTACCCAGAGATAGTGGCTATGATATGGGTTAAACAGTACCCAGAGATAGTGGCTATGATATGGGTTAAACAGTACCCAGAGATAGTGGCTATGATATGGGTTAAACAGTACCCAGAGATAGTGGCTATGATATGGTACCCAGAGATGGTTGCTATGATATGGGTTAAACAGTACCCAGAGATAGTGGCTATGATATGGGTTAAACAGTACACAGAAATAGTGGCTAAGATATGGGTTAAACAGTACCCAGAGATAGTGGCTATGATATGGGTTAAACAGTACCCAGAGATAGTGGCTATGATATGGGTTAAACAGTACCCAGAGATAGTGGCTATGATATGGGTTAAACAGTACCCAGAGATAGTGGCTATGATATGGGTTAAACAGTACCCAGAGATAGTGGCTATGATATGGGTTAAACAGTACCCAGAGATAGTGGCTATGATATGGGTTAAACAGTACCCAGGGATAGTGGCTATGATATGGGTTAAACAGTACCCAGAAATAGTGGCTATGATATGCTACCCAGAGATAGTGGCTATGATATGGGTTAAACAGTACCCAGAGATAGTGGCTATGATATGGTACCCAGAGATAGTGGCTATGATATGGGTTAAACAGTACCCAGAGATAGTGGCTATGATATGGGTTAAACAGTACCCAGAGATAGTGGCTATGATATGGGTTAAACAGTACCCAGAGATAGTGGCTATGATATGGTACCCAGAGATAGTGGCTATGATATGGGTTAAACAGTACCCAGGGATAGTGGCTATGATATGGGTTAAACAGTACCCAGAGATAGTGGCTATGATATGGGTTAAACAGTACCCAGAGATAGTGGCTATGATATGGGTTAAACAGTACCCAGAGATAGTGGCTATGATATGGGTTAAACAGTACCCAGAGATGGTTGCTATGATATGGGTTAACCAGTACCCAGAGATAGTGGCTATGATATGGTACCCAGAGATAGTGGCTATGATATGGGTTAAACAGTACCCAGAGATAGTGGCTATGATATGGGTTAAACAGTACCCAGAAATAGTGGCTATGATATGGATTAAACAGTACCCAGAGATAGTGGCTATGATATGGTACCCAGAGATAGTGGCTATGATATGGGTTAAACAGTACCCAGAGATAGGGGCTATGATATGGGTTAAACAGTACCCAGAGATAGTGGCTATGATATGGGTTAAACAGTACCCAGAGATAGTGGCTATGATATGGGTTAAACAGTACCCAGAGATAGTGGCTATGATATGGTACCCAGAGATAGTTGCTATGATATGGGTTAAACAGTACCCAGAGATAGTGGCTATGATATGGGTTAAACAGTACCCAGAGATAGTGGCTATGATATGGGTTAAACAGTACCCAGAGATAGTGGCTATGATATGGGTTAAAAGTACCCAGAGATAGTGGCTATGATATGGTTTAAACAGTACCCAGAGATAGTGGCTATGATATGGGTTAAACAGTACCCGGAGATAGTGGCTATGATATGGGTTAAACAGTACCCAGAGATAGTGGCTATGATATGGGTTAAACAGTACCCAGAGATAGTGGCTATGATATGGGTTAAACAGTACCCAGAGATAGTGGCTATGATATGGGTTAAACAGTACCCAGAGATAGTGGCTATGATATGGGTTAAACAGTACCCAGAGATGGTGGCTATGATATGGGTTAAACAGTACCCAGAGATAGTGGCTATGATATGGGTTAAACAGTACCCAGAGATAGTGGCTATGATATGGGTTAAACAGTACACAGAAATAGTGGCTAAGATATGGGTTAAACAGTACCCAGAGATAGTGGCTATGATATGGGTTAAACAGTACCCAGAGATAGTGGCTATGATATGGGTTAAACAGTACCCAGAGATAGTGGCTATGAAATGGGTTAAACAGTACCCAGAGATTGTGGCTATGATATGGGTTAAACAGTACCCAGAGATATTGGCTATGATATGGTACCCAGAGATGGTTCCTATGATATGGGTTAAACAGTACCCAGAGATAGTGGGTATGATATGGGTTAAACAGTACACAGAAATAGTGGCTAAGATATGGGTTAAACAGTACCCAGAGATAGTGGCTATGATATGGGTCAAACAGTACCCAGAGATAGTGGCTATGATATGGGTTAAACAGTACCCAGAGATAGTGGCTATGATATGGGTTAAACAGTACCCAGAGATAGTGGCTATGATATGGGTTAAACAGTACCCAGAGATAGTGGCTATGATATGGGTTAAACAGTACCCAGAGATAGTGGCTATGATATGGGTTAAACAGTACCCAGAGATAGTGGCTATGATATGGGTTAAACAGTACCCAGGGATAGTGGCTATGATATGGATTAAACAGTACCCAGAGATAGTGGCTATGATATGGGTTAAACAGTACCCAGAGATCGTGGCTATGATATGGTACCCAGAGATAGTGGCTATGATATGGGTTAAACAGTACCCAGAGATAGTGGCTATGATATGGGTTAAACAGTACCCAGAGATAGTGGCTATGATATGGGTTAAACAGTACCCAGAGATAGTGGCTATGATATGGGTTAAACAGTACACAGAAATAGTGGCTATGATATGGGTTAAACAGTACCCAGAGATAGTGGCTATGATATGGGTTAAACAGTACCCAGAGATAGTGGCTATGATATGGTACCCAGAGATGGTTGCTATGATATGGGTTAAACAGTACCCAGAGATAGTGGCTATGATATGGTACCCAGAGATAGTGGCTATGATATGGGTTAAACAGTACCCAGGGATAGTGGCTATGATATTGGTTAAACAGTACCCAGAGATAGTGGCTATGATATGGGTTAAACAGTACCCAGAGATAGTGGCTATGATATGGGTTAAACAGTACCCAGAGATAGTGGCTATGATATGGGTTAAACAGTACCCAGAGATAGTGGCTATGATATGGTACCCAGAGATGGTTGCTATGATATGGGTTAAACAGTACCCAGAGATAGTGGCTATGATATGGTACCCAGAGATAGTGGCTATGATATGGGTTAAACAGTACCCAGAGATAGTTGCTATGATATGGGTTAAACAGTACCCAGAGATAGTGGCTATGATATGGGTTAAACAGTACCCAGAGATAGTGGCTATGATATGGTACCCAGAGATAGTTGCTATGATATGGGTTAAACAGTACCCAGAGATAGTGGCTATGATATGGTACCCAGAGATGGTTGCTATGATATGGGTTAAACAGTACCCAGAGATAGTGGCTATGATATGGGTTAAACAGTACACAGAAATAGTGGCTAAGATATGGGTTAAACAGTACCCAGAGATAGTGGCTATGATATGGGTTAAACAGTACCCAGAGATAGTGGCTATGATATGGGTTAAACAGTACCCAGAGATAGTGGCTATGATATGGGTTAAACAGTACCCAGAGATAGTGGCTATGATATGGGTTAAACAGTACCCAGAGATAGTGGCTATGATATGGTACCCAGAGATGGTTGCTATGATATGGGTTAAACAGTACCCAGAGATAGTGGCTATGATATGGGTTAAACAGTACACAGAAATAGTGGCTAAGATATGGGTTAAACAGTACCCAGAGATAGTGGCTATGATATGGGTTAAACAGTACCCAGAGATAGTGGCTATGATATGGGTTAAACAGTACCCAGAGATAGTGGCTATGATATGGGTTAAACAGTACCCAGAGATAGTGGCTATGATATGGGTTAAACAGTACCCAGAGATAGTGGCTATGATATGGGTTAAACAGTACCCAGAGATAGTGGCTATGATATGGGTTAAACAGTACCCAGAGATAGTGGCTATGATATGGGTTAAACAGTACCCAGGGATAGTGGCTATGATATGGGTTAAACAGTACCCAGAGATAGTGGCTATGATATGGGTTAAACAGTACCCAGAGATAGTGGCTATGATATGGTACCCAGAGATAGTGGCTATGATATGGGTTAAACAGTACCCAGAGATAGTGGCTATGATATGGGTTAAACAGTACCCAGAGATAGTGGCTATGATTTGGGTTAAACAGTACCCAGAGATAGTGGCTATGATATGGGTTAAACAGTACCCAGAGATAGTGGCTATGATATGGTACCCAGAGATGGTTGCTATGATATGGGTTAAACAGTACCCAGAGATAGTGGCTATGATATGGGTTAAACAGTACCCAGAGATAGTGGCTATGATTTGGGTTAAACCATACCCAGAGATAGTGGCTATGATATGGGTTAAACAGTACCCAGAGATAGTGGCTATGATATGGGTTAAACAGTACCCAGAGATAGTGGCTATGATATGGTACCCAGAGATGGTTGCTATGATATGGGTTAAACAGTACCCAGAGATAGTGGCTATGATATGGGTTAAACAGTACCCAGAGATAGTGGCTATGATATGGGTTAAACAGTACCCAGAGATAGTGGCTATGATATGGGTTAAACAGTACCCAGAGATAGTGGCTATGATATGGGTTAAACAGTACCCAGAGATAGTGGCTATGATATGGGTTAAACAGTACCCAGGGATAGTGGCTATGATATGGGTTAAACAGTACCCAGAGATAGTGGCTATGATATGGGTTAAACAGTACCCAGAGATAGTGGCTATGATATGGTACCCAGAGATAGTGGCTATGATATGGGTTAAACAGTACCCAGAGATAGTGGCTATGATATGGGTTAAACAGTACCCAGAGATAGTGGCTATGATTTGGGTTAAACAGTACCCAGAGATAGTGGCTATGATATGGGTTAAACAGTACCCAGAGATAGTGGCTATGATATGGTACCCAGAGATGGTTGCTATGATATGGGTTAAACAGTACCCAGAGATAGTGGCTATGATATGGGTTAAACAGTACCCAGAGATAGTGGCTATGATTTGGGTTAAACCATACCCAGAGATAGTGGCTATGATATGGGTTAAACAGTACCCAGAGATAGTGGCTATGATATGGGTTAAACAGTACCCAGAGATAGTGGCTATGATATGGTACCCAGAGATGGTTGCTATGATATGGGTTAAACAGTACCCAGAGATAGTGGCTATGGTATGGTACCCAGAGATAGTGGCTATGATATGGGTTAAACAGTACCCAGAGATAGTGGCTATGATATGGGTTAAACAGTACCCAGAGATAGTGGCTATGATATGGGTTAAACAGTACCCAGAGATAGTGGCTATGATATGGGTTAAACAGTACCCAAAGATAGTGGCTATGATATGGGTTAAACAGTACCCAGAGATAGTGGCTATGATATGGGTTAAACAGTACCCAGAGATAGTGGCTATGATATGGGTTAAACAGTACACATAAATAGTGGCTATGATATGGGTTAAACAGTACCCAGAGATAGTGGCTATGATATGGGTTAAACAGTACCCAGAGATAGTGGCTATGATATGGTACCCAGAGATGGTTGCTATGATATGGGTTAAACAGTACCCAGAGATAGTGGCTATGATATGGTACCCAGAGATAGTGGCTATGATATGGGTTAAACAGTACCCAGGGATAGTGGCTATGATATGGGTTAAACAGTACCCAGAGATAGTGGCTATGATATGGGTTAAACAGTACCCAGAGATAGTGGCTATGATATGGGTTAAACAGTACCCAGAGATAGTGGCTATGATATGGGTTAAACAGTACCCAGAGATAGTGGCTATGATATGGTACCCAGAGATGGTTGCTATGATATGGGTTAAACAGTACCCAGAGATAGTGGCTATGATATGGTACCCAGAGATAGTGGCTATGATATGGGTTAAACAGTACCCAGAGATAGTTGCTATGATATGGGTTAAACAGTACCCAGAGATAGTGGCTATGATATGGGTTAAACAGTACCCAGAGATAGTGGCTATGATATGGTACCCAGAGATAGTTGCTATGATATGGGTTAAACAGTACCCAGAGATAGTGGCTATGATATGGTACCCAGAGATGGTTGCTATGATATGGGTTAAACAGTACCCAGAGATAGTGGCTATGATATGGGTTAAACAGTACACAGAAATAGTGGCTAAGATATGGGTTAAACAGTACCCAGAGATAGTGGCTATGATATGGGTTAAACAGTACCCAGAGATAGTGGCTATGATATGGGTTAAACAGTACCCAGAGATAGTGGCTATGATATGGGTTAAACAGTACCCAGAGATAGTGGCTATGATATGGGTTAAACAGTACCCAGAGATAGTGGCTATGATATGGTACCCAGAGATGGTTGCTATGATATGGGTTAAACAGTACCCAGAGATAGTTGCTATGATATGGGTTAAACAGTACACAGAAATAGTGGCTAAGATATGGGTTAAACAGTACCCAGAGATAGTGGCTATGATATGGGTTAAACAGTACCCAGAGATAGTGGCTATGATATGGGTTAAACAGTACCCAGAGATAGTGGCTATGATATGGGTTAAACAGTACCCAGAGATAGTGGCTATGATATGGGTTAAACAGTACCCAGAGATAGTGGCTATGATATGGGTTAAACAGTACCCAGAGATAGTGGCTATGATATGGGTTAAACAGTACCCAGAGATAGTGGCTATGATATGGGTTAAACAGTACCCAGGGATAGTGGCTATGATATGGGTTAAACAGTACCCAGAGATAGTGGCTATGATATGGGTTAAACAGTACCCAGAGATAGTGGCTATGATATGGTACCCAGAGATAGTGGCTATGATATGGGTTAAACAGTACCCAGAGATAGTGGCTATGATATGGGTTAAACAGTACCCAGAGATAGTGGCTATGATTTGGGTTAAACAGTACCCAGAGATAGTGGCTATGATATGGGTTAAACAGTACACAGAAATAGTGGCTATGATATGGGTTAAACAGTACCCAGAGATAGTGGCTATGATATGGGTTAAACAGTACCCAGAGATAGTGGCTATGATATGGTACCCAGAGATGGTTGCTATGATATGGGTTAAACAGTACCCAGAGATAGTGGCTATGATATGGTACCAAGAGATAGTGGCTATATGGGTTAAACAGTACCCAGGGATAGTGGCTATGATATGGGTTAAACAGTACCCAGAGATAGTGGCTATGATATGGGTTAAACAGTACCCAGAGATAGTGGCTATGATATGGTACCCAGAGATGGTTGCTATGATATGGGTTAAACAGTACCCAGAGATAGTGGCTATGATATGGTACCCAGAGATAGTGGCTATGATATGGGTTAAACAGTACCCAGAGATAGTGGCTATGATATGGGTTAAACAGTACCCAGAGATAGTGGCTATGATATGGGTTAAACAGTACCCAGAGATAGTGGCTATGATATGGGTTAAACAGTTCCCAGAGATAGTGGCTATGATATGGGTTAAACAGTACCCAGAGATAGTGGCTATGATATGGTACCCAGAGATGGTGGCTATGATATGGGTTAAACAGTGCCCAGAGATAGTGGCTATGATATGGGTTAAACAGTACCCAGAGATAGGGGCTATGATATGGGTTAAACAGTACCCAGAGATAGTGGCTATGATATGGTACCCAGAGATAGTTGCTATGATATGGGTTAAACAGTACCCAGAGATAGTGGCTATGATATGGGTTAAACAGTACCCAGAGATAGTGGCTATGATATGGTACCCAGAGATAGTTGCTATGATATGGGTTAAACAGTACCCAGAGATAGTGGCTATGATATGGTACCCAGAGATGGTTGCTATGATATGGGTTAAACAGTACCCAGAGATAGTGGCTATGATATGGGTTAAACAGTACACAGAAATAGTGGCTAAGATATGGGTTAAACAGTACCCAGAGATAGTGGCTATGATATGGGTTAAACAGTACCCAGAGATAGTGGCTATGATATGGGTTAAACAGTACCCAGAGATAGTAGCTATGATATGGGTTAAACAGTACCCAGAGATAGTGGGTATGATATGGGTTAAACAGTACCCAGAGATAGTGGCTATGATATGGTACCCAGAGATGGTTGCTATGATATGGGTTAAACAGTACCCAGAGATAGTGGCTATGATATGGGTTAAACAGTACACAGAAATAGTGGCTAAGATATGGGTTAAACAGTGCCCAGAGATAGTGGCTATGATATGGGTTAAACAGTACCCAGAGATAGTGGCTATGATATGGGTTAAACAGTACCCAGAGATAGTGGCTATGATATGGGTTAAACAGTACCCAGAGATAGATGTTATGATATGGGTTAAACAGTACCCAGAGATAGTGGCTATGATATGGGTTAAACAGTACCCAGAGATAGTGGCTATGATATGGGTTAAACAGTACCCAGAGATAGTGGCTATGATATGGGTTAAACAGTACCCAGAGATAGTGGCTATGATATGGGTTAAACAGTACCCAGAGATAGTGGCTATGATATGGGTTAAACAGTACCCAGAGATAGTGGCTATGATATGGGTTAAACAGTACCCAGAGATAGTGGCTATGATATGGGTTAAACAGTACCCAGAGATAGTGGCTATGATATGGGTTAAACAGTACCCAGAGATAGTGGCTTTGAGGTAAATGTGGTCTTGGGTCGTCCTATAGGGGCTTGTAGTCTTGGGTCGTCCTATAGGGGGCTTGTAGTCTTGGGTCGTCCTATAGGGGCTTGTAGTCTTGGGTCGTCCTATAGGGGCTTGTAGTCTTGGGTCGTTCTATAGGTGGCTTGTAGTCTTGGGTCGTTCTATAGGGGCTTGTAGTCTTGGGTCGTCCTATAGGGGGCTTGTAGTCTTGGGTCTTCCTATAGGGGGCTTGTAGTCTTGGGTTGGGGCTTGTAGTCTTGGGTTGTCCTATAGGGGGCTTGTAGTCTTGGGTCGTCCTTTAGGGGCTTGTAGTTTTGGGTCGTCCTATAGGGGGCTTGTAGTCTTGGGTCGTCCTTTAGGGGCTTGTAGTTTTGGGTCGTCCTACAGCGGCTTGTCGTCTTGGGTCGTCCTATAGGGGCTTGTAGTCTTGGGTCGTCCTATAGGGGGCTTGTAGTCTTGGGTCGTCCTATAGGGGGCTTGTAGTCTTGGGTCGTCCTATAGGGGGCTTGTAGTCTTGGGTCGTCCTATAGGGGGCTTGTAGTCTTGGGTCGTCCTTTAGGGGCTTGTAGTTTTGGGTCGTCCTATAGGGGGCTTGTAGTCTTGGGTCGTCCTATAGGGGGGCTTGTAGTCTTGGGTCGCCCTATAGGGGCTCTGTTGTCTTGGGTCGTCCTATAGGGGCTCTGTAGTCTTGGGTCGCCCTATAGGTGGCTTGTAGTCTTGGGTCGTCTTATAGGTGGCTTGTAGTCTTTGGTCGTCCTATACGGGGCTTGTAGTCTTGGGTCGCCCTATAGGTGGCTTGTAGTCTTGGGTCGTCCTACAGCGGCTTGTCGTCTTGGGTCGTCCTATAGGGGCTTGTAGTCTTGGGTCGTCCTATCGGGGGCTTGTAGTCTTGGGTCGTCCTATAGGGGGCTTGTAGTCTTGGGTCGTCCTATAGGGGGCTTGTAGTCTTGGGTCGTCCTACAGGGGGCTTGTAGTCTTCGGTCGTCCTATAATGTATGTGTTTTTGGCTCGTGTTGACAGTTGATTTCAGGTTCATTGATAGTGATGGATATTTGTGTCTTATTTATGTCCGTAGCAATCACATGCGGTCACCCGGGCAACCCTACCTTTGGCGTTACCCAGGGAACACAGTTCAACCTGAACAGCGTGGTGCACTTCCTGTGCCACTCTGGGTACATCCTGCAGGGGGTGGTGGAGTCTCTCTGCCAGTCCAACGGACAGTGGAGCAACACCCTGCCCAAGTGTAAAAGTAAGTCTGGGGGCCGAGAAGTGTGTGTGTGTGTGTGTGTGTGTGTGTGTGTAGCTGTGTATGTGTTTATTGTGTAGCTGTGTATGTGTGTGTGTGTGTGTGTGTGTGTGTAGTTGTGTAGCTTTGTGTGTGTGTGTGTGTGTGTGTGTGTGTAGTTGTGTAGTTGTGTATGTGTGTATGTATGTGTAGTTGTGTAGCTTTGTGTGTGTGTGTGTGTGTGTGTGTGTGTGTGTGTAGTTGTGTAGTTGTGTATGTGTGTGTGTATGTTTGTGTGTAGTTGTGTGTGTAGCTGTGTATGTGTGTGTGCGTAGTTGTGTATGTGTGTGTGTGTATGTTTGTGTATATGTTTGTGTGTAGCTGTGTGTGTAGCTGTGTATGTGTGTGTGTGTGGGTATTTTGTACCAGTTTTTCAATGGGAGTGGATGTGTGCGATTCAGGATTTGTCCCAGATAACGTGACCAGTAAGATTAGAGTTTACCGGCCATTAGAGAAATGTACAGGACCCATACGCATTAGGTGCTGAATCCATTAGGCCGTCCACCCACTGTGCTCAGAGACACAGAAATCACGTTTATATTACGGTAATTCATCTGAACACAACACCCAACTCCTGTAATGAACCAGTCAATAAAACAGCACTTTCAAACATTTAGAGAGAACACCTGGGATAACACCATTCTAGACAGAACCCCTGGGATAACACCATTCTAGACAGAACCCCTGGGATAACACCATTCTAGACAGAACCCCTGGGATAACACCATTCTAGACAGAACCCCTGGGATAACACCATTCTAGACAGAACCCCTGGGATAACACCATTCTAGACAGAACCCCTGGGATAACACCTTTCTAGACAGAACCCCTGGGATAACACCATTCTAGACAGAACCCCTGGGATAACACCATTCTAGACAGAACCCCTGGGATAACACCATTCTAGACAGAACCCTTGGGATAACACCATTCTAGACAGAACCCCTGGGATAACACCATTCTAGACAGAACCCCTGGGATAACACCATTCTAGACAGAACCCCTGGGATAACACCATTCTAGACAGAACCCTTGGGATAACACCATTCTAGACAGAACCCCTGGGATAACACCATTCTAGACAGAACCCCTGGGATAACACCATTCTAGACAGAACCCCTGGGATAACACCATTCTAGACAGAACCCTTGGGATAACACCATTCTAGACAGAACCCCTGGGATAACACCATTCTAGACAGAACCCCTGGGATAATACCATTCTAGACAGAACCCCTGGGATAACACCATTCTAGACAGAACCCCTGGGATAACACCAAAATAAAGGGAACACTAAAATAACACATCCTAGATCTGAATGAATGAAATATTCTTATTAACTACTTTTTTCTTTACATAGTTGAATGTGCTGACAACAAAATCACACAAATATTATCATTGGAAATCAAATTTATCAACCCATGGAGGTCTGGATTTGGAGTCACACTCAAAATTTAAGTGGAAAACCACACTACAGGCTGATCCAACTTTGATGTAATGTCCTTAAAACAAGTCAAAATGAGGCTCAGTAATGTTTGTGGCCTCCACGTGCCTGTATGACCTCCGTACCTGATGAGGTGACGGATGGTCTCCTGAGGGATCTCCTCCCAGACCTGGACTAAAGAATCCGCCAACTCCTGGACAGTCTGTGGTGCAACATGGCGTTGGTGGATGGGAGCGAGACATGATGTCCCAGATGTGCTCAATTGGATTCAGGTCTGGTTAACGGGCGGGCCAGTCCATAGCATCAATGCCTTCCTCTTGCAGGAACTGTTGACACACTCCAGCCACATGAGGTCAAGCATTGTCTTGCATTAGGAAGAACCCAGGGCCAACCTACCTCTGGCGAGTACATGGAGGGCTGTGCGGCCTCCCAAAGAAATGCCACCCCACACCATGACTGACCCACCGCCAAACCGGTCATGCTGGAGGATGTTGCAGGCAGCAGAACGTTCTCCACGGCGTCTCCAGACTCTGTCACGTCTGTCACATGTGCTCAGTGTGAACCTGCTTTCATCTGTGAAGAGCACAGGGCGCCAGTGGCGAATTTGCCAATCTTGGTGTTCTCTGGGAAATGCCAAACGTCCTGCACGGTGTTGGGCTGTAAGCACAACCCCCACCTGTGGACGTCGGGCCCTCATACCACCCTGATGGAGTCTGTTTCTGACCGTTTGAGCAGACACATGCACATTTGTGGCCTGCTGGAGGTCATTTTGCAGGGCTCTGGCAGTGCTCCTCCTGCTCCTCCTTGCACAAAGGCGGAGGTAGCGGTCCTGCTGCTGGGTTGTTTCCCTCCTACGGCCTCCTCCACGTCTCCTGATGTACTGGCCTGTCTCCTGGTAGCGCCTCCATGCTCTGGACACTACGCTGACAGACATAGCAAACCTTCTTGCCACAGCTCGCATTGATGTGCCATCCTGGATGAGCTGCACTACCTGAACCACTTGTGTGGGTTGTGGACTCCGTCTCATGCTACCACTAGAGTGAAAGCACCGCCAGCATTCAAAAGTGACCAAAACATCAGCCAGGAAGCATAGGAACTGAGAAGTGGTCTGTGGTCACCACCTGCAGAACCACTCCTTTATTGGGGTGTCTTGCTAATTGCCTATAATTTCCACCTGTTGTCTATTCCATTTGCACAACAGCATGTGAAATGTATTGTCAATCAGTGTTGCTTCCTAAGTGGGCAGTTTGATTTCACAGAAGTGTGATTGACTTGGAGTTACATTGTGTTGTTTAAGTGTTCCCTTTATTATTTGATCTGTGTACATGAAATCCTTCAAAATCAACATGATTTAACCACAGAGGAATCAAGGATCATTAGCTTATTTTTAAAAAAAATAGCTGTGTATTGTTTCATATCACAAGCTCGTCGGCTTGCTTGGGCAGCAGAGTGACAACAGGCCTAGCTGATTACTGAGTTGCGGCTGTCAGTTAAAAAACATCTATGTTTGAAGATAATGTGGCTTGAGTATAAATTCAAATGTTGAGACAGGAAGAAGGGGAGAGGTGAAAATATAGGCCAGTCTCTCTCCAGAATGGCACAGCTGTATCTTACCAATTCTAGCATTGTTAATGTTTCATTGTGTGATTTGTATGCCATTTTGATTGTTTATTTGATAAATATCCCATCACAGCAAGGGGAGATATTCATGAAATAACCCATTTTCATTTGTTGGCTTTATGCAGCCTATTTTGACTTTGTTGACATTTAGCAGTTATAGACCTACTGCCACATTGACCTATAGGCTATCTCTGAGTTCTATGGAAGTTATAAACCCAAAGGCGATCTCTGAGTACTATGGAAGTTATAGACATATAGGCTATCTCTGAGATCTATGGAAGTTATAGACCTATCGTTTATCTCTGAGTTCTATGGAAGTTATAGACCTACTGCCACATTGACCTATAGGCTATCTCTGAGTTCTATGGAAGTTATAGACCTATAGGCTATCTCTGAGTACTATGGAAGTTATAGACCTATAGGCTATCTCTGAGTTCTATGGAAGATATAGACCTATCATTTATCTCTGAGTTCTATGGAAGATATAGGTCTATAGGCTATCTCTGAGTTCTATGGAAGTTATAGACCTATAGGCTATCTCTGAGTTCTATGGAAGTTATAGACCTATAGGCTATCTCTGTGTTCTATGGAAGTTATAGACATAGTTGCAAAGAAAAAGCCATATCTCAGTCTGGCCAATAAAATGAAAATATTAAGATGGGCAAAAGAACACAGACACTAGACAGAGGAACTCTGCCTAGAAGGCCAGCATCCCGGGAGTCGCCTCTTCACTGTTGACGTTGAGACTGGACAGAGGAACTCTGCCTAGAAGGCCAGCATCCAGGAGTCGCCTCTTCACTGTTCGTTGAGACTGGACAGAGGAACTCTGCCTAGAAGGCCAGCATCCCGGAGTCACCTCTTCACTGTTGACGTTGAGACTGGACAGAGGAACTCTGCCTAGAAGGCAAGCATCCAGGAGTTGCCTCTTCACTGTTGACGTTGAGACTGGACAGAGGAACTCTGCCTAGAAGGCCAGCATCCAGGAGTCGCCTCATCACTGTTCGTTGAGACTGGACAGAGGAACTCTGCCTAGAAGGCCAGCATCCCGGGAGTCGCCTCTTCACTGTTGACGTTGAGACTGGACAGAGGAACTCTGCCTAGAAGGCCAGCATCCTGGGAGTCGCCTCTTCACTGTTGACGTTGAGACTGGACAGAGGAACTCTGCCTAGAAGGCCAGCATTCAGGAGTCGCCTCTTCACTGTTGACGTTGAGACTGGACAGAGGAACTCTGCCTAGAAGGCCAGCGTCCAGGAGTCGCCTCTTCACTGTTGACGTTGAGACTGGACAGAGGAACTCTGCCTAGAAGGCAAGCATCCTGGGAGTCGCCTCTTCACTGTTGACGTTGAGACTGGACAGAGGAACTCTGCCTAGAAGGCCAGCGTCCAGGAGTCGCCTCTTCACTGTTGACGTTGAGACTGGACAGAGGAACTCTGCCTAGAAGGCAAGCATCCTGGGAGTCGCCTCTTCACTGTTGACGTTGAGACTGGACAGAGGAACTCTGCCTAGAAGGCCAGCATCCCGGGAGTCGCCTCTTCACTGTTGACGTTGAGACTGGACAGAGGAACTCTGCCTAGAAGGCCAGCATCCTGGGAGTCGCTTCTTCACTGTTGACATTGAGACTGGACAGAGGAACTCTGCCTAGAAGGCCAGCATCCAGGAGTCGCCTCTTCACTGTTGACGTTGAGACTGGACAGAGGAACTCTGCCTAGAAGGCCAGCATCCCGGAGTCGCCTCTTCACTGTTGACGTTGAGACTGGACAGAGGAACTCTGCCTAGAAGGCCAGCATCCCGGAGTCGCCTCTTCACTGTTGACGTTGAGACTGGACAGAGGAACTCTGCCTAGAAGGCCAGCGTCCCGGAGTCGCCTCTTCACTGTTGACGTTGAGACTGGACAGAGGAACTCTGCCTAGAAGGCCAGCATCCAGGAGTCGCCTCTTCACTGTTGACGTTGAGACTGGACAGAGGAACTCTGCCTAGAAGGCCAGCATCCTGGGAGTCGCCTCTTCACTGTTGACGTTGAGACTGGACAGAGGAACTCTGCCTAGAAGGCCAGCGTCCGAACTTTTGTCAGAGTAATGTTTACTGTTGATTTTTATTGTTTATTTCACTTTTGTTTATTATCTATTTCACTTGCTTTATTGGCAATGTAAACATACGTTTCCCATGTCAAATAAAGCCCTTAACATACGTTTCCCATGTCAAATAAAGCCCTTAACATACGTTTCCCATGTCAAATAAAGCCCTTAACATACGTTTCCCATGTCAAATAAAGCCCTTAACATACGTTTCCCATGTCAAATAAAGCCCTTAACATACGTTTCCCATGTCAAATAAAGCCCTTAACATACGTTTCCCATGTCAATAAAGCCCTTAACATATGTTTCCCATGTCAATAAAGCCCTTAAAACCTGTTTAGGAGTCACCCCTTTGTTTTTCAACTCTCCTAAAATGACACCCAAATCTTACAGTCTGTAGCTCAGGCCCTGAAGGATTGTCAAGCCCTGGTCTTAGTATTTTGTGTTTTCTTTATTATTTTGGTCAGGCCAGGGTGTGACATGGGTTATTTTATGTGGTGTGTTTTGTCTTAAGGTTTTTGTAGGTCATGGGATTGTGGTTAGTGGGGTTGTCTAGAATAGTCTATGGCTGCCTGGAGTGGTTCCCAATCAGAGGCAGGTGCTTATCGTTGTCTCTGATTGGGAACCATATTTAGGCAGCCATATTATTTGAGTGTTTCGTGGGTGATTGTTTCTGTCTCTGTGTTTTGCACCAGCTAAGGCTGTTTATGTTTTCCATGTTTATTGTTTTTGTATTTGTTTTGTAGTGTTCATGTGTACTATTTCGTATTAAAAGAACCATGGACACTTACCACACCGCATATTGGTCCTTCGATCCTTTTCGCCTCTCCTCTTCAGAAGAAGAGGAGGAAATCCCTAACAAGGATATGCAGATTTTTGGGGCCATTTGAAAGTAAACACTTTTGAAATGTGAAATGAATGTAGGAGAATATAACACAATTGATCTGGTAAAAGATAAAACAAAGAAAAACACGTTTTTTTGTACCATTTTTTAAATGCAAGAGAAAGGCCATAATGAACCATTGTATAGACTGCCCAAATGTGCCTAATTTGTTTATTAATAACTTTTCATGTTCAAAATTCTGCACTCTCCTCAAACAATAGCATGGTATTCCAAGCTAACTAGGTGGGCGATGTTCTGGGGAGACACCCAGGGATGAGATTAATCACTTCTGCCTATCTCTCTCTCTCTCTCTCTCTCTCTCGATAAGTTTTTACAAATATCACCGTTACCCCAGCCCCTTGCTCATAGGACACCCCCTAGACAATATGTAGTGAATGTGAAGCCTTATGCTAGTTTATGCTAAACAGTGACATGTATAGAGTATATAAATGATGATTACCACCTCAGGTTGTAAATTATATGCGCTAAAGGTCAGCGTTTAAAAAAAAAATATATATATATATATATATAAGAACATTATGCCAGCTATTTGTGGGTGATTTAGTGTTGTGTAGGGTATTTGAGGATGATGTAGCTGTTTTGGCCGGGTTTCTTGCATGGAAGTGAAGAAGCTTTTAAAGGCTTTTAAAGGAGTTCATTAATATTATACACAGGCATTTAGCAGTCACATAACAGTTCTATTAGAGCAAGGAGAAAGATTTAGTGCTGCTTCCGGAACAAACATCATTCGCAGATCCGGGTGGGATACCTCTACCATCTGTTCTACTGGCCATCGTGCAGAGGTTAACCCTCCTGCTGTGTTCAAGGTCGAATTGGACCGATTTACAAGTTTTCTCTCTGAAAAAGTGTAGTTCATTTAATCTGATCGTCATCAGGTTTCATGACTTTGTCCACACGGGGCATCTGAACAAACAAAATATATTTTGATGATTTTCATTTCATTTTGGGTGTTTTATTTAACTTTTGTACACCTGTGTTGTTAACGGTTAAAAAATGACCAGTCATTAGAAATTAATGGGTGAGACTACAATTAGTCTATAAAATTGTGTTCAGGCACATGCCCATTCATCAGATGGACATACTTCCTATTCCAGACCCCCACATGCATGTGTGTTTGAGCACACACACACACACACACACACACACACACACACACACACACACACACACACACACACACACACACACACACACACACACACACACACACACACACACACACACACACACACACACTCACTCCCCTTCTTGACTTCCATGGCAACCCCCACGGCAACCTTTCAACAATAGAATCTTTCCCCGACAGGGACCACACCTTTTGGCATTCTCACAAACAATCGCAATATTGTTTCAATAATATATAGAACTTTCTCACAGCTCTGGTATATAAAGCTTTTTTGAGGCCTTGCTCACGATTCATTCTGCTGGGGCGGCAGGGTAGCCTAGTGGTTAGAGCGTTGGGCTAGTAACCGAAAGGTTGAAAGTTCATATCCCCAAGCTGACAAGGTACAAATCTGTCGTTCTGCCCATGAACAAGGCAGTTAACCCACTGTTCCATGCCGTCATTGAAAATAAGAATTTGTTCTTAACTGACTTGCCTAGTTAAATAAAGGTAAAATGACCAAACAATATACTGTATGTGAGGCTCTTGATCATATCTTTGATCATGACACTGGTGAGGAGGAGAGAGGCCAGACAACTGACAGTGACGATGCATTAGAGGAGGAAGTAGTCTGTGATAAATAGCACAATATGTTTCATCTGAGTATTTGTTGTAGTCAAAATAATCCATTATGCTTTTTTAAAACTCAAAAACGAGTTGTCAATCAAGCCTACAGGCCATAAATAGTTGTATGAGCTCAGGTCAATGAGGCCTACAGGACATAAATAGTTGTATGAGCTCAGGTCAATGAGGCCTACAGGCCATAAATAGTTGTATGAGGTCAGGTCAATGAGGCCTACAGGCCATAAATAGTTGTATCAGCTCAGGTCAATGAGGTCTACAGGACATTAATAGTTGTATGAGGTCAGGTTAATGAGGTCTACAGGACATTAATAGTTGTATGAGCTCAGGTTAATGAGGCCTACAGGACATTAATAGTTGTATGAGCTCAGGTTAATGAGGTCTACAGGACATTAATAGTTGTATGAGGTCAGGTTAATGAGGTCTACAGGACATTAATAGTTGTATGAGGTCAGGTTAATGAGGCCTACAGGACATAAATAGTTGTATGAGGTCAGGTTAATGAGGTCTACAGGACATTAATAGTTGTATGAGGTCAGGTCAATGAGGCCTACAGGACATAAATAGTTGTATGAGGTCAGGTTAATGAGGCCTACAGGACATTAATAGTTGTATGAGGTCAGGTCAATGAGGTCTACAGGACATTAATAGTTGTATGAGGTCAGGTTAATGAGGTCTACAGGACATTAATAGTTGTATGAGGTCAGGTTAATGAGGCCTACAGGACATTAATAGTTGTATGAGGTCAGGTCAATGAGGCCTACAGGACATAAATAGTTGTATGAGGTCAGGTTAATGAGGTCTACAGGACATTAATAGTTGTATGAGCTCAGGTTAATGAGGCCTACAGGACATTAATAGTTGTATGAGGTCAGGTCAATGAGGTCTACAGGACATTAATAGTTGTATGAGGTCAGGTCAATGAGGTCTACAGGACATTAATAGTTGTATGAGGTCAGGTTAATGAGGCCTACAGGACATTAATAGTTGTATGAGGTCAGGTCAATGAGGTCTACAGGACATTAATAGTTGTATGAGGTCAGGTTAATGAGGTCTACAGGACATAAATACATTGAAGTTCAAAACTTGTAATGTTCACAAGAACTGAAGTTGATAAAAGTATCTAACACAACATTAGGTGATAATATATATATATTATAATGGATTTATAATCAGCTATAATGGGGCGGTCATTTTAGACCGGGAACACAGAATGAATTAACATGAAACGAACACAACAGGAGGGTTAAGGAATAGACGGGATGAGCTCCGTTTGAGACCATCCTACCAAGGGGACAAATGTAATATCTTATAGCGCCTTTCTTCTGTGGACGAAGGAGAGGACCAAAGGGCAGCGTGTTTAATAAAGACCATAAACATGAACACTACAAAATACCAAAACAGTCCTATCTGGTGCCTAGACACAAAGACAGAAGACAACCACCCATAAAACCCAACACAAAACAGGCTACCTAAATATGGTTCCCAATCAGAGACAATGACTAACACCTGCCTCTGATTGAGAACCATATCAGGCCAAATATAGAAATGGGAAAACTAGACACACAACATAGAATGCCCACTCAGCTCACTTCCTGACCTACACTAAAACAAAGAAAACATAAAAGAACTATGGTCAGAACGTGACATATCTTATCTTTCACCGAGTCATGGCTGAACGACGACATGGACGTACATCTGGTTTTAGGTCCATCGTCAAGATAGAACATCTGCCTCCGGTAACAGTCCCAAGGTTTTGCTGAGGTAGAGTACGCCATGATAAGGTATTGACCACACTATTTACAAAGAGAGTATATCTCTATTTTTCATAGCTGTCTATTTACCACCACAGACCGATGCTGGCACTAAGACCACACTCAACGAGCTGTATAAGGCCATAAGAAAACAAGACAATTGTTATTCAGAAGCAGCGTTCCTAGTGTCCAGGGACTATAAACCTTTTCAACTTAAATCCGTTTTACCTCATTTCACATGTGCATTTCAATACTCTAGTCCACCTTTACTCCACACACAGAGATGCATACCAAGCAATCCCTCACCACCCATTTGGTGAATCTGACCGTAACTCTATCCTCCAGATTCCTGCTTACAAGCAAAAACTAAATCAGGAAGTACCAGTCTCGCTCAATATGGAAATGTTCAGATGACGCAGATGCTAAACTACAGGACTGTTTTGCTAGCACAGACTGGAATATGTTCCGGGATTCATCCGATGGCATTGAGGAGTTTACCAGATCAGTCACTGGCTTCATCAATAAGTGCATCACTGACATTGTCCCCACAGTGACCTTACGCACATATCCCAACCAGAAGCCATGGAATACAGGCAACATCCACACTGAGCTAAAGGGTAGATCTGCTACTTTCAAGATGGAACATTAATCTGGACACTTATAAGAAATCCCCGTTATGACCTCCAACAAGCAATCAAACAGGCAAACATTACTACAGGACTAAGATGGAATCTACACCAGTTCTGACACTCGTGGCAGGGCTTGCAAACTATCATGGATTACAAAGGGAAACCCAGCCATGAGCTGCCCAGTGACGCGACTCTACCAGACTAAATGCCTTCTATGCACTCTTTGAGGCAAGCAACACTGAAGCATGCATGAGAGCACCAGCTTTTTAAATGTTTTATATAACATTTGTTTAACTAGGCAAGTCAGTTCTTCTTAACAAATTCTTATTTACAATCATGGCCTACCAAAAGGCAAAGGGCCGCCTGCAGGGACGGGGGCTGGGATTAAAAATAAAAATATAGGACAAAACACACGTCACGACAAGAGAGACAACCACAACAGTACATAAAGAGTGACCTAAGACACCAAATAACATGGCAGTGACACATGACAACACAGCATGGTAGCAACACCACATGAGAACACATCTCACAGATCCTCTCCACATCACCTGGTAGGAGTGACCTGTCAGCTAGGATGCAATCCAAAAGTGTGCAGAACCTGAGACGCCCAGCCCTGAGAGAAGAGAATCTGACGGTTCACAGTGTCGAAGTAGCAGATAGATCTAGGAGGATGAGAACAGAGGAGAGAGAGTCAACTGCTTGACTGTTTGGAGTGCCTCAATGCCTCAATGACACAGAGAAGAGCGGTGGTGTGACCCGTATTGAAGCTCTGGTTAGAGTCAAGAAGATCGTTCTGAGAAAGTTGGGGAGACAGTTGGTCAGAGACGCTCAACTGTTTTGGAAAAAAGGGATGTCGTTTTTGACGCCAGAAGTTTCGTGTTCCTCCATTTTTTGCTGCAACCCTTCTAATTTATTGTTCATGATCACAATCCCCTCCAACTCACAGAGCAATGACCTCGTCTTTACTAGTGGCTCTCCTTATTGATCTCACTGCAACCCTAGGTCTCTGATCACTACTTGCATTTTCTGTCTCGCTTTCCTCCAACCATAACCACTCGGTCCTTATGATCCGTCACAATCTCTCTCTCTCACTCCCATTAATCACTTCTATCCTATAATTATTACAAATTATTAATTACTTATGATTGTTGGAGGAGATTGTGGGAGGAGATTGTGGGTAAGGGTGAGGTCAAAAGAGGCAAGGAGGGAAAAATAAATTATGTGTGTGCGCCGTGACAACCAGATACTCTCAGACTATGATCCATGTCTCCGTCAAGGCCCCAAAAAAGCCAAGGGACCAGACGTTCTTGGCCGCAGATCGACAGTTCCAAAATCTGCCAGAGACCTGGATTTCCACGTGCTGTGCGTGCAGGGTACAATAAATTAGAAGCAGCCAAGCGTCTGTAAAGTCTACAGGGAAAGGAGTGAACAGGTATAGAAAACACAGACATAGTTGCCAAAATTACCATTGAACACTGGAGACTCACATCTCCCTCACTAAGCACCAGCTGTCAGAGCAGTTTACAGATCACTGCACCTGTACATAGCCTATCTGTAAACAGCCCATCTATCTACCTACCTCTACCTACCTCATCCCCATACTGGTATTTATTTATTTTGCTCCTTTGCACCTCAGTATCTCTACCTGCACATTCATCTTCTGCCGATCTACCATTCCAGTGTTTAATTGATATATTGTAATTACTTCGCCACCATGGCCTATTTATTTCCTTATATATATTTCCCAAATAGATCCTTGACTCTTTCTACTGGAGTTGGGATAATATGGAAACTTTTGGATATCAGTGTAACAACAAGCGTTACAACCAGAAATACGACTTTCCCGAATTGGATCCTAATTGAACTAGAAGCTGCTTCAAGATGCAGATGGTAGAGAAGAAGTGGGCTTCTAGTCCGACTCAGCACACAATCCACCGCTTCGGAGTGGAGTATATTATATATATCGCAAATGTTCAGTCTGGACAATAAATAAATAAAATAGGCTCAGGGCTCAGGGATCTCTTTCCAGAGAGACATCAGGGACTGTAACATGTAACTCATGATTCCGTGAAACAGAGTATCTCCGGATATACTGTCCCCATCAATACAGCCAACTGGGTTCTCAGTGCATCGTACAGACAGGAATACAGAACTCTTCAAGGAAGAAGAAAGGTTTGTATGTTTCATGGTTAACTACTTCTGGTGTGATTGGGATAAATGTGCAGGAACTGGTCTGACCAATTGGAATCCCATGCTTAAATATTGTTTTGATCATGGACTGGGATATATTCCAGTTGTAACACAGACACAGTGAATGAGTTCATCAGGAATGGAAACCAATCCCATCTGGGCAAGAGGAATACCTATGTTCATTGACTATAGCTCAGCATTAAACACCATAGTACCCTCCAAGCTCATCAAGCTCAAGTGAGTACATCCCTAAGTGAAAATGTCTGTGCTCAGACCATACGCCGGTCTTCCAAAAGGAAGCCTCTTCTAAAGTTGATGCACAAGAAATCCCACAAACAGTTTGCTGAAGACAAGCAGACTAAGGACATGGATTACTGGAACCATGTCCTGTGGTCTGATGAGACCAAGATAAACTTATTTGGTTCAGATGGTGTCAAGCGTGTGTGGCGGCAACCAGATGAGGAGTACAAAGACAAGTGTGTCTTGCCTACAGTCAAGCATGGTGGTGGGAGTGTCATGGTCTGGGGCTGCATGAGTACTGCCGGTACTGGGGAGCAGTTCATTGAGGGAAACATGAATGCCAACATGTACTGTGTCATACTGAGGCAGAGCATGATCCCCTCCCTTCGGAGACTGGGCCGCAGGGCATTATTCCAACATGATAACGACCCCAAACACACCTCCAAGACGACCACTGCCTTGCTAAATAAGCTGAGGGTAAAGGTGATGGACTGGCCAAGCATGTCTCCAGACCTAAACCCTATTGAGCATCTGTGGGGCATTCTCAAACGGAAGGTGGAGGAGTGCAAGGTCTCTCACATCCACCAGCTCCGTGATGTCGTCATGGAGGAGTGTAAGAGGACTCCAGTGGCAACCTGTGAAGCTCTGGTGAACTTCATGCCCAAGAGGGTTAAGGCAGTGCTGGAAAATGATGGTGGCCACACAAAATATTGACACTTTGGGCCCAATTTGGACATTTTCACTTAGGGGTGTACTCACTTTTGTTTCCAGCGGTTTAGACATTAATGGCTGTGTGTTGAGTTATTTTGAGGGGACAGCAAATGTACACTGTTATACAAGCTGAACACTCACTACTTTACATTGTAGCAAAGTGTCATTTCTTCAGCGTTGTCACATGAAAAGATATACTCAAATATTTACAAAAATGTGAGGGGTGTACTCACTTTTGTGATACTGTATACACCTGTTCTGAAAGGCCCCAGAGTCTGCAACACCACCAAGCAAGCGGCACTATAAAGACCAAGGAGCCAAACAGGTCAGGGACAAAGTTGTGGAGAAGTACAGATCAGGGTTGGGTTATAAAACAATATCAGAAACTTTGAACAACCCACGGAGCACCATTAAATCCATTATTAAAAAATGGAAAGAATATGGCACCACAACAAACCTGCCAAGAGAGGGCCGTCCACCAACACTCACAGACCAGACAAGGAGGGCATTAATCAGAGAGGGCCGCCCAACAAAACTCACAGACCAGGCAAGGAGGGCATTAATCAGAGAGGGCCGCCCACTAAAACTCCCAGACCAGGCAAGGAGGGCATTAATCAGAGAGGGTCGCCCACTAACACTCACAGACCAGGCAAGGAGGGCATTAATCAGAGAGGGCCGCCCAACAAAACTCACAGACCAGGCAAGGAGGGCATTAATCAGAGAGGGTCGCCCACTAACACTCACAGACCAGGCAAGGAGGGCATTAATCAGAGAGGGGCGCCCACCAAAACTCACAGACCAGGCAAGGAGGGCATTAATCAGAGAGGGTCGCCCACCAACACTCACAGACCAGGCAAGGAGGGCATTAATCAGAGAGGGTCGCCCACTAACACTCACAGACCAGGCAAGGAGGGCATTAATCAGAGAGGGCCGCCCAACAAAACTCACAGACCAGGCAAGGAGGGCATTAATCAGAGAGGGTCGCCCACTAACACTCACAGACCAGGCAAGGAGGGCATTAATCAGAGAGGGCCGCCCACCAAAACTCACAGACCAGGCAAGGAGGGCATTAATCAGAGAGGGTCGCCCACCAACACTCACAGACCAGGCAAGGAGGGCATTAATCAGAGAGGGCCGCCCACCAAAACTCACAGACCAGGCAAAGAGGGAATTAATCAGAGAGGGCCGTCCACCAACACTCACAGACCAGGCAAGGAGGGCATTAATCAGAGAGGGCCGTCCACCAAAACTCACAGACCAGACAAGGAGGGCATTAATCAGAGAGGGCCGCCCACCAAAACTCACAGACCAGGCAAAGAGGGAATTAATCAGAGAGGGCCGTCCACCAACACTCACAGACCAGGCAAGGAGGGCATTAATCAGAGAGGGCCGCCCACCAAAACTCACAGACCAGACAAGGAGGGCATTAATCAGAGAGGGCCGCCCACCAACACTCACAGACCAGGCAAGGAGGGCATTAATCAGAGAGGCAGCAAAGAGACCAAAGATAAACCTGAAGGAGCTACAAAGATCCACAGCGGAGATTGGAGTATCTGTCCATGGGACAACGTTAAACCGTTTGCTCCACAGAGCTGGGATTTACGGAAGCAAACAGAATAAGATGAGCGATAGTAAAGGGAAAACGTGTATTTTACAGAACATTTTATTTAATCCTCACCAGGTAAATTAACTGAGAACTGCTCATTTACGACAACGACCTGGGGAATAGTTGTAGGGGACAGGAAGGGGGAATGAATGAGCCAATTGGAAGCTGGGGATCCAGGGTTTGATTGTTGCATTGCGTAAGATGTGTTGGACAAAACCCACTGAGTCGATGGTGGCTTCGAAAGCCATTTGGAGTGGGTCTGTGAACTTCTCCACGTGAATATTGAACTCATTAATGCCACACCAAACCCCAGCACCACATACTCCCGTCCAGACAGTGAAGTCACACAGCTGTCACCCTCAGACACCCACCATACCTCTCCTCCTCTCCTCCTCTCCACCCTATCTCTACCCCCTCCTCTCCCCTCTGTCTCTACCCCTCCTCTCCTCCTCTCCCCTCTGTCTCTACCCTCTCCTTCTCTGTCTATACCCTCTCCTCTCCTCCTCTCCTCCTCTCCACCCTGTCTCTACCCTCTCCTTCTCTGTCTATACCCTCTCCTCTCCTCCTCTCCTCCTCTCCACCCTGTCTACCCCCTCCTCTCCTCCTCTCCATGTCTCTACCCTCTCCTCCTCTCCACCCTGTCTCTAACCCTCCTCTTCTCCTCTCCCCCTGTCTCTACCCCTCCTCTCCTCCTCTCCACCCTGTCTCTACCCTCTCCTTCTCTGTCTATACCCTCTCCTCCCCTCCTCTCCTCCTCTCCGCCCTATCTCTACCCCCTCCTCTCCTCCTCTCCCCCTCCTCTGCCCCCTCCTCTCCTCCTCTCCACCCTATCTCTACCCCCTCCTCTCCTCCTCTCCCCTCTGTCTCTACCCCCTCCTCTCCTCCTCTCCACTCTATCTCTACCCCCTCCTCTCCTCCTCTCCCCCTGTCTCTACCCCTCCTCTCCTCCTCTCCCCCTCATCTCCTCCTCTGTCTCTACCCCCTCCTCTCCTCCTCTGTCTCTACCCCCTCTTCTCCTCCTCTCCCCCTGTCTCTACCCCTCCTCTCCTCCTCTCCCTGTCTCTCCCCTCTCCTCCTCTCCCCTCTGTCTCTACCCCTCTTCTCCTCCTCTCCCCTATCTCTACCCCCCTCCTCTCCTCCTCTCCCCTGTCTCTACCCCTCCTCTTCTCCTCTCCCCCTGTCTCTACCCTCTCCTCCTCTCCCCTTGTCTCTACCCCTCCTCTCCTCCTCTCCCCTGTCTCTCCCTCTCCTCCTCTCCCCTCTGTCTCTACCCTCTCCTTTCCTCCTCTTCATCCTGTCTCTACCCCCTCCTCTCCTCCTCTCCTCGTCTCGTCTCCCCCTGTCTATACCCTCTCCTCTCCTCCTCTTACTCCTCTCCACCCTGTCTACCCCCTCCTCTCCTCCTCTCCTCCTCTCCACCCTGTCTACCCCCTCCTCTCCATGTCTCTACCCTCTCCTCCTCTCCACCCTGTCTCTACCCTCTCCTCTCCCCCTCTCCACCCTGTCTCTACCCTCTCCTCTCCTCCTCTCTCCCCCTGTCTATACCCTCTCCTCTCCTCCTCTCCCCCTGTCTCTACCCTCTCCTCCTCTCCACTCTCCCTCATCCTCTCCTCTCCTCCTCTCCACTCTCTCTAGCCTCTCCTCCTCTCCACTCTGTCTCTCTGCCTATCCCTCCATCCCTCCCTCCCCCCTCCTCCCTTCCTCCATTCCTCTGTCTGGTGTCTGTCGTTCTCAGTGGTCCTGTGTTCTCTCATGATCCATCAATCTCTCCCTCCGGTGTTAAACTGACAACAGTGTTTGTGTTTCCCAGAGGTGCTGTGTTCTTGCCATCCATCTCTCTCTCTCTCTCCCTCCATACCTTCCTCTTCTCCATCATCTTTTCCCAGTGCTACAGGGGCCAGCAGGAAGCAGCCTTCTGATGAACCCACTATTTGTTTCCTGTGTTTGTGATGGATGGATGGATGGATTAATGAATGGATGGATGGATGGATTAATGAATGGATGGATGGATGAATGGGATGGATGGATGGATGGATGGATGGATGGATGGATTAATGAATGGATGGATGGATGAATGGGATGGATGGATGAATGGATTGATGGGTGGATGGATGGGTGTTTTGGGAGGAGAAAGGATTGATGGATGGATGGATGGATGGATCGATGGATAGATGGTTGGGTGGGTGGGTGAATGGATGGGTGTTTTGGGAGGAGAAAGGATTGATGGATGGATGGATGGATGGATGGATGGGTGGGGGTGGGTGGGTGGGTGGGTGGGTGGGTGGGTAGGTAGGTGAATGGATGGATGGATGGATGGATGGATGGATGGATGGATGGATGGATGGAAGGATGGATGGAAGGAAGGAAGGATGGATGGATGGATGGATGGATGGATGGGTGTATGGATGGATGAATGTATGTATGGATGGATGGATGGGTGTTTTGGGAGGAGAAAGGATTGATGGATGGATGGGTGTTTTGGGAGGAGAAAGGATTGATGGATGAATGGATGGATAGATTAATGGATGGATGGGTGGATGGATGGATGGATGGATGGATGAATGGATGGATGGATGAATGTATGGATGGATGAATGGATGGATGTATGGATGGATGAATGGATGGATGAATGGATGGATGGGTGGATGGATGAATGTATGGATGGATGAATGGATGGATGAATGAATGGATGGATGAATGGATGGATGGATGGATGGATGGATGGATGGATGAATGGATGGATGAATGTATGGATGGATGAATGGATGGATGGATGAATGGATGGGTGTTTTGGGAGGAGAAAGGATTGATGGATGGATTGATTGATGGATGGATGGGTGTTTTGGGAGGAGAAAGGATGATGGATGAATGGATGGATGGATGGATGGATGGATGAATGGATGGATGAATGGATGGATGGATGAATGGATGGATGGATGAATGGATGATGGATGGATGAATGGATGGATGAATGAATGAATGGATGGATGGATGGATGGATGGAAGGATGAATGGATGGATGGATGGATGGATGGGGGGGTGAATGGATGGATGGATGGATGAATGGATGGATGGATGGATGAATGGATGGATGGGTGGGTGAATGGATGGATGAATGTATGGATGGATGAATGGATGGGTGTTTTGGGAGGAGAAAGTATGGATGAATGGATGGATGGGAGTTTTGGGAGGAGAAAGGATTGATGGATGGGTGGGTGTTTTGGGAGGAGAAAGGTTTGATGAATGGATGGATGGGAGTTTTGGGAGGAGAAAGGATTGATGGATGGGTGGGTGTTTTGGGAGGAGAAAGGATTGATGGATGGATGGGTTGATGGATGGATGGGTGTTGTGGGAGGAGAAAGGATGATGGATGAATGGATGGATGGGTGTTTTGGGAGGAGAATGGATGGGTGGATGAATGAAAGGATGGATGGATGGATTGATGAATGGATGGATGAATGGATGGATGGTGGCTAATTTCCTCCCAGTGAAAGGTGTAAACAGCTTCCCTGCCTCATACAGCCCATATGTACAGCCATATGTACAGCCCATATGTACAGTATGTTGAAGTGTGTGTGTGTGTTCCAGCTTGTATACACACACATTAGCTCTTCTTAAAGCTCCTCCTATCTGACCCGCTCCCTCTGACCCCCTCCCTCTGACCCCTTCCCTCTGACCCCCTCCCTCTGACCCTTTCCCTCTAAACCCCTCCCTCTGACCCCTTCCCTCTGACCCCCTCCCTCTAACCCCCTCACTCTGACCCCTTCCCTCTGACCCCCTCCTTCTGACCCCTTCCCTCTGACCCCTTCCCTCTGACCCCCTCCTTCTGACCCCTTCCCTCTGACCCCCTCCCTCTGACCCCTTCCCTCTGACCCCTTCCCTCTGACCCCCTCCTTCTGACCCCTTCCCTCTGACCCCCTCCCTCTGACCCTTTCCCTCTAACCCCCTCCCTCTGACCCCCTCCCTCTGACCCCTTCCCTCTGACCCCCTCCTTCTGACCCCTTCCCTCTGACCCCCTCCCTCTGACCCTTTCCCTCTAACCCCTCCCTCTGACCCCCTCCTTCTGACCCCTTCCCTCTGACCCCCTCCCTCTAACCCCTTCCCTCTAACCCCCTCCCTCTGACCCCTTCCCTCTGACCCCCTCCTTCTGACCCCTTCCCTCTGACCCCCTCCCTCTAACCCCTTCCCTCTAACCCCCTCCCTCTGACCCCTTCCCTCTGACCCCTCCTTCTGACCCCTTCCCTCTGACCCCCTCCCTCTAACCCCTTCCCTCTAACCCCCTCCCTCTGTCCTCTAGTTGTGAACTGCACAGATCCCGGTCATGTGGAGGACAGCGTCAGACAGGTGACGTCTGAAGGCCCTGGTCGTTACAGCTTCCAGACCGCCGTGTCCTACCGCTGTAACCCTGGTTACTACCTACTGGGAACCAGCACTCTGTCCTGCCAGGGAGACGGCACCTGGGACAGAACACTGCCCAAGTGTCTGTGTGAGTACCAGACACACACACCATTAACACACACACACCATTAACACACACACACCATTAACACACACACACCATTAACACACACACACCATTAACACACACACACCATTAACACACACACACCATTAACACACACACACCATTAACACACACACACCATTAACACACACACACAATGTGATATTAACACACACACACACCATTAACACACACACACCATTAACACACACACACCATTAACACACACACACCATTACACACACACACACCATTAACACACACACACCATTAACACACACACACCATTAACACACACACACCATTAACACACACACACCATTAACACACACACACCATTAACACACACACACCATTAACACACACACACCATTAACACACACACACCATTAACACACACACACCATTAACACACACACACACTGGAAGAACAGGTAAACCAGGTATATTTACTAGGCTTGTTCAGGTAGAACAGGTAAACCAGGTATATTTACTAGAAAATAGGAAATGTCCACACAGAAATTGTAACATTGGTCAGAATCTTTCTATGTTCTCTTCTGATTGGTCAATTTCTCTCTCTCCTCTCCTGTGATTGGTTAGTGGTGTTGTGCGACCGTCCCAGCATGCCCCCTTACGCCCAGATCTCCGGTGACCGTCGGACGGTGG
>NC_056441.1:2584041-2609041 GCF_018296145.1 Oncorhynchus tshawytscha | reverse complement strand
CTGGCAGTGTAGACACTACACCAACACGGAAACGTCCTGATACCAAGTCTGACACTAAGTGGACCCAGTGTAATGGTACAGGTACGGTTTTTGTCTCTATCCCCTGTAATATGACATGTGAGCCACAATACGTTTCAGGAGACCAGGGTAAAGCATCAGTAATGATTACTGACTGCGCCGCCCGGTGTCACGTAGGATTTGGATAGGCTTTTGATCAGTTGGTTCTCCTGTTAAGGAAACATAACCGGCAGAGATAAACGGAGCATAGACAGGATCCGGTTTCTCAAATACTGAGTCAATATCTCGATCCAATGGACGATCCAAAGACTTGACTAAACCCAAACTTTTCATTTTTGGGGACGGTGACTGGGACCGTTTCGGTTTATTTTTCAAAACTGGGCAGTCCGCAATCACGTGACCCTTTTGGTGACAGTAATAACATTCACGGATTTCTTGAAAAGGCTTAGGGTTGTTAGAGGAAAAGCGACCTGAACGAGGAACTGATGACGTAATCGTCCGGCCTTCAAAACGTGGTGCACCAAAGACAGTCTTGTGTGTCAAAGCGTACTCATCTGCCAACACTGCTGCTTGGGCCAATGTCACCACTTTCTGTTCATTTAAATGAACTACAAGTCTATCTGGGAGGTTGCTTTTAAAGTCCTCCAACAGCATCAACTCCCGAATATCAGCAAAGGTGTTAGCTTTGCTGGCTGAACACCAACGACTAAACAGAGACTCTTTGTCCCTAGCAAATTCAACAAATGTACGGTGAGACGTTTTTTTGTGGTTCCTGAAGCGCTGCCTATAAGCTTCAGGCACCAACTCATAAGCCCGCAACACGGTAGTTTTAACTGTATCGTAATGTAAACTGTCTTCCAGGGAGAGAGCAGCTACTACTTCCTGGGCTTTCCCAGACAATTTACATTGTAACAGAAGTGGCCAAACCTCGAGTGGCCAATGCAGCGCAGCGGCCACACGCTCAAACGCAGAGAAATAATAATCAACTTCCGACTCTCGGAATGGAGGGACTAAAGCTATGTTTTTACTCACATCGAAGTGGGCTTGATGATGAGCAGCTTGTGGAGTCGCACTGGAGCCAGCATCTAGCTCCAGTTGTCGGATCCTCACCTCCTTGTCAGCTTCTATTTTCCTAATTTCAAGTTCAAAATTCATCTGTCTCTCTTTATCTTTTTGCTCCATTTCTAACCGAGCCAGCCTCACCTTCAGCCTAGCAGTCCCATCTGAACGACCCGAAGCAGAAGATAAAGGATCGTATCGGGTCAATGTAAAGGGGGTACGAGGAACCCCTTCCTCCACCCTGTCCTCTGACTTGGCATCAGAAGGTCTACCAGTCTCATCTCCTTGCAATGAGAGAATCCGTTCTCTCACTAAACCCTCCCTGACTAGCACCAACAGCTCAGCCTTTAGGGCTTTCTCAGGGAATACAAATCCATAATGGTCAGCTATAGCTACAAGGTCTACTTTACGAAACCTCACCAAACAATCAATAGAGGGCGCTTCAAAAAACTTGGAGATGGCTGAGGCAGCCATCTTTTACAATGCAGTCTCCTGAACACACTAACTAAACAAGTCATCCAAACTCACAACCTACCATCACACCTCAATCACTAACCACAGAGAGAGCTCAGAGCAGCAGGGTCCGGTGGGTTTAATGGAAAGATCCCGGATGAGCCCCCATTATGTTACGCACGCCTCTATGAAGAGGGAACGCAACACCCTGCTACAACTAAACTCTCCATGAAGCGAAAAAGGTATGGACTGTAGGTGCAAGTAAGAATGACAACAGGCAGAATGTGGTACCGTTTACAAGGACTTTATTCCTTTACACGGTAATATGGGGAAAAGGGGCTGGACGGAACCAAAGCAAAGAAAGTAAATCTCAAAGCCCCCCCCTCTCCTATCTTACCTGCCTACCCACTACTTACCTAATTTAGCACCACCTGGTGCCCTAACCAAAATACAAGGGGTGGTCCGCCCAGGTCTTACCTAGTGTGTCTAGACAGCGAATATGCTACGGGTATATGTATGCCCGCGGGCCTCTTGCCTAAGCACTCCCTAGGTGCCTTCCCCTTCCCCCCTGGGAACAAATGAAACAGAATATTAAACAATTTCACAAACAAACTAAGAGACAAAGGACATCAAATAAGTTCTATCTGAGCAACAAACTCACAAAACATACCAACTCTCAGCAATGAACTCCCAGCAAAATCAAAATCTAGCAAAATCTCTCTCTAGCAAAATTGGGGGCTCGTCCGGGATTTGAACCCAGGACCTCTCGAATAAAGTCCTTGTAAACGGTACCACATTCTGCCTGTTGTCATTCTTACTTGCACCTACAGTCCATACCTTTTTCGCTTCATGGAGAGTTTAGTTGTAGCAGGGTGTTGCGTTCCCTCTTCATAGAGGCGTGCGTAACACATGGAAAACATTTCTAAGATTTTACCGAGTTACAGTTCATATGAAGAAATCAGTGAATTATAATACATTAATTGGGCCCTAATAATGGATTTCACATGACTGGGAATACAGATATCCATCTGTACTCTTAAAAATATCTTCAGAAAAACAGTCCGTTTCAGGTTGTGTTGATCAGGCTGTTGATTGTGTGTCCATCATTTGCCTCAGGCAGCGAGACACGTCTCCTTCTCATAGAGTTGATCAGGCTGTTGATTGTGGTCTGTTCCACTCCTCTTCAATGTCTGTGTGAAGTTACTGGATGTTGGCACGAACTGGAACACGGTGTCGTACATGTTAATCCAGAGCATCCCAAACATGCTCAATGGGTGATATGTCTGGTGAGTATGCAGGCCGTGGAAGAACTGGGACATTTTCAGCTTCCAGAAATGGTGTACAGGTCCTTGAGACATGGGGGCTGTGCATTATCATGGTGAAACATGAGGTGATGGCGGCGGATGAATGGTACAGCAATGGGCCTCAGGATCTCATCACGGTATCTCTGTGCATTCAAATTGCCATCGATAAAATGCAATCGTGTTTGTTGTCCGTAGCTTATGCCTGCCCTCACCATAACCCCACCGCCACCATGGGGCACTCTGTTCACAACGTTAATATCACCAAACCACTCGCCCACATGACTCCGTACTGTCTGCCATCTGGCCGGTTGAAACCTGTAAATAAATAACTTCTCCAGCGTGCCAGCGGTCATCAAAGATGAGGTGTGCAAACCCACAGTTTCATCAGCTGTCCGGGTGGCTGGTCTCAGACGATCCCACAGGTGAAGAAGGCGGATGTGAAGGTCCTGGGCTGGTTACACGTGGTCTGCAGATGTGAGGCCGGTTGGACGTACTGCCGAATTATCTAAAATGACGTTGGAAGCAGCTTATGATAGAGAAATAAACATTCAATTCTCTGCCAACAGCTCTGGTAGACATTCCTGCAGAGTGCAGTGGCATTGTGTTGTGTTACAAAACCGCACATTTTAGAGGCCTTTTTATGTCCGATGCACAAGGTGTAATGAACATGCTGTTTAATCAGCTTCTTGATACGCCACACCTGTCAGGTGGATGGATTATATTGACAAAGGAAAAATGCCAACATAACAGGGATGTAACACAAACATTTTGGAGACATTTGCGTTTCTGTCCGTGTGGAACATTTCTGGGATATTTTATTTCAACTAATGAAACATGGGACCAACAGTTTGTTGTGTCCACATTGTTGTTCAGTGTAGCTTCTCTATTGCAGACTGTCATGTATACTTCAAAGAAAACATAGAGGTCAGAGAGTCCATGTGGTTTTAAACCTCTCCTCTGAGTCCATGTGGTTTTAAACCTCTCCTCTGAGTCCATGTGGTTTTAAACCTCTCCTCTGAGTCCATGTGGTTTTAAACCTCTCCTCTGAGTCCATGTGGTTTTAAACCTCTCCTCTGAGTCCATGTGGTTTTAAACCTCTCCTCTGAGTCCATGTGCTTTTAAACCTCTCCTCTGAGTCCATGTGCTTTTAACCCTCTCCTCTGAGTCCATGTGCTTTTAACCCTCTCCTCTGAGTCCATGTTGTTTTAAACCTCTCCTCTGAGTCCATGTTGTTTTAAACCTCTCCTCTGAGTCCATGTGGTTTTAAACCTCTCCTCTGAGTCCATGTGGTTTTAAACCTCTCCTCTGAGTCCATGTGGTTTTAAACCTCTCCTCTGAGTCCATGTGCTTTTAAACCTCTCCTCTGAGTCCATGTTGTTTTAAACCTCTCCTCTGAGTCCATGGGCTTTTAAACCTCTCCTCTGAGTCCATGTGGTTTTAAACCTCTCCTCTGAGTCCATGTGGTTTTAAACCTCTCCTCTGAGTCCATGTGGTTTTAAACCTCTCCTCTGAGTCCATGTGGTTTTAAACCTCTCCTCTGAGTCCATGTGGTTTTAAACCTCTCCTCTGAGTCCATGTGGTTTTAAATCTCTCCTCTGAGTCCATAAAGCATAAAGTCCAACAATACACCTGGTACCAACAACAAGCTGAATACTGACAACAATACACCTGGTACCAACAACAAGCTGAATTCTTTGGGGAGTAGTATAGAAGTTACAGCGTGTGAGTCATTGTAAGCCATTTTGACACTTGTTGTGTAAAATACGGCTTCTGGAGCAACAGTTTCCTCAGGCTGTGGCTGTTAGAAGCCTAGGCTCAGGAAACTGGGTAGACATACAGGCTCTTCTGTCTCCATCGAGGATACTGAGTAGTTTACCAATCAATCAGACAGTGAGATTACGGCTCTAGATTTCCTGATGTAGGGTAAGGATGACACAAAAAAAAAAATGGTGAGTGGGGAGTTAGAATCTTCTAGATGTTTTGGTTATTGTGTCTCCATTGGGAGGGAAGTGTCTCAGTAATTTGTACCTCAGTTCAACTACAATACAATTGAAAGTTATTTTCTCAGAGTTTGTTTCCTATAAGACCGCTTGAAGCCATAGGCTATAATAAGTACTGTCTAGGAAGGGATATTTTAGATTTCAGCAGCTTATTGGTTGTGAAGCCATGGGAGACGTGTTTGCCTGTCTAGGTTGGTACGTTTGTTTGATATATTAGTTGCTCTGGGGACGGTACAGTTAGTGTGTATAACAGTTCACTTCCAGTGTAACTCTTACAGGCCTCATCTTGTGCCATTTAAACGGTGTGTTATCGTGTCTGGAGTGTTTTAATTGAGTGATTATTTAGTATAGATTGATGCTATATAGACTTTCTCTAACAAAATAACATAAAAAAAGCTATTAAATTATAGAGGATTTGGATTTGGGATGTTTAATTGACTATCTCTCTCTCTGTCTCTATCTCTCTCTTCTCTCTCTCTCTGTCTCTCTCTGTCTCTCTCTCCTCTCTCTCTCTCTGTCTCTATCTCTCTCTCCTCTCTCTCTCTCTCTCCTCTCTCTCTCTCTCTCTCTCTCTGTCTCTCTCTCTGTCCTCTCTCTCTCTCTCTGTCTCTCTCTCTGTCTCTGTCTCTCCCTCTGTCTCTCTCTCCGTCTCTGTCTCTCTCTCTGTCTCTGTCTCTCTCTCTCTCTCTCTCTCTCTCTCTCTCTGTCGCTCTCTCTCTCTTTCTTCCCTCCCCCCCTTCCCCCCAGTGATAATGTGTGGAGACCCAGGTGTGCCAGCTAATGGTTTGAGGCTGGGCAGTGACTTCACCTATAACAGCACTGTGAGTTTCCAGTGTGCCCCGGGATTCACTATGGACGCTGATCGCGCTTCAACCCTGGTCTGCACTAAGGACCGCACATGGAACGGGACCAAGCCGCAATGCAAAGGTAGTGACACACACAAACACAGACAAACACATATATATGTATATACACGCACACACACGCACGCACACACACACACACACACACACACACACACACACACACACACACACACACACACACACACACACACACACACACACAAACACACACACACACACACACACAAGCTATCATTGACTAGGGACTGGTACTCCCTGTATATAGCCAAGCTATCATTGACTAAGGACTGGTACTTCCTGTATATAGCTAAGCTATCATTGACTAAGGACTGGTACTTCCTGTATATAGCTAAGCTATCATTGACTAAGGACTGGTACTTCCTGTATATAGCTAAGCTATCATTGACTAAGGACTGGTACTTCCTGTATATAGCTAAGCTATCATTGACTAAGGACTGGTACTTCCTGTATATAGCTAAGCTATCATTGACTAAGGACTGGTACGTTGTTCATTGTGTATTTATTCCTCGTGTTACAAATTTGTCATTGTATTCTGCGTTGTTTGTGAAGTAAGCATTTCCCCTGTAGTCTCTACCTGTTGTTTATGAAACATGTGACAATTAAAATGTGATTTGATTTGATATCTAGCCTGTGTCTCTCTCTCCAGCTATAGTGTGTACGGCCCCTCCTCCCATCCCTAACGGCCAGGTGGTTGGAACAGACTTCACCTGGGGCAACAGCGTTAGTTACGCTTGTAACCAGGGTTACCAGCTCTCCCTGCCCACCGTGCTCATCTGCCAGGCAAAAGGCATCTGGAACGGAGATAAACCACAGTGCTTTCGTAAGTAACCCACTGGAATAGAAAGGAATCTGAGCTACGACTAGGAATAAGGACATAACATGTGCAGGTAGCACATTCCACAGACACATTCTACAGACACATTCCACAGACACATTCCACAGACACATTATACAGACACATTCTACAGACACATTCCACAGACACATTCCACAGACACATTCCACAGACACATTCCACAGACACATTCCACAGACACATTCCACAGACACATTCCACAGACACATTCCACAGACACATTCCACAGACACATTCTACAGACACATTCCACAGACACATTCCACAGACACATTCCACAGACACATTCCACAGACACATTCCACAGACACATTCTACAGACACATTCCACAGACACATTCTACAGACACATTTTACAGACACATTCTACAGACACATTCCACAGACACATTCTACGGACACATTCTACAGACACATCCCACAGACACATTCAACGGACGCATTCCACAGACACATTCTACAGACACATTCCGCAGACACATTCCACAGACACATTCCACAGACACATTCTACAGACACATTCTACAGACACATTCTACAGACACATTCTACAGACACATTCTACAGACACATTCCACAGACACATTCTACAGACACACTCCACAGACACATTTCACAGACACATTCTACAGACACATTCCACAGACACATTCCACAGACACATTCCACAGACACATTCTACAGACACATTCAACGGGCACATTCCACAGACACATTCAACAGACACATTCCGCAGACACATTCCACAGACACATTCTGCAGACACATTCTACAGACACAATCCACAGACACATTCTACAGACACAATCCACAGACACATTCTACAGACACATTCCACAGACACATTCCACAGAAACATTTTACAGGCACATTCCACAGACACATTCTACAGACACATTCCACAGGCACATTCTACAGACACATTCCACAGACACATTCTACAGACACATTCCACAGACACATTCCACGGACACATTCTACAGACACATTGCAGAGACACATTCCACAGACACATTCCACAGACATATTCCACAGACACATTCCAGAGACCACATTCCACAGACACATTCCACAGACATATTCCACAGACACATTCCAGAGACCACATTCCACAGACACATTCCACAGAAATATTCCACAGACACATTCCAGAGACCACATTCCACAGACACATTCCCCATCACATTCCAGAGACACATTCCAGAGACACATTGCAGAGACACATTCCTCAGACACATTCCACAGACACATTCCACAGACACGTTCCACAGACACATTCCAGCGAAACATTCAAGAGAGACATTACACAGACACATTCCACAGACACATTGCAGAGACACATTCCACAGACATATTCCAGAGACCACATTCCACAGACACATTCCACAGACATATTCCACAGACACATTCCAGAGACCACATCCACAGACACATTCCACAGACACATTCCAGTGACACATTGCAGAGACACATTCCACAGACACATTCCACAGACACATTCCACAGACACATTCCAGAGAAACATTCAAGAGACACATTACATAGACACATTCCACAGACACATTCCACAGACATATTCCAGAGACACATTCCAGAGACCACATTCCACAGACACATTCCACAGACACATTCCACAGACACATTCCAGAGAAGCATTCCACAGACACATTCCAGAGACCAAATTCCGCAGACACATTGCAGAGACACATTCCACAGACACATTGCAGAGACACATTGCAGAGACACATTCCACAGACACATTCCAGAGACCACATTCCACAGACACATTCCCCATCACACTCCAGAGACACATTCCAGAGACACATTGCATAGACACATTCCACAGACACATTCCACAGACACATTCCAGAGAAACATTCAAGAGAAACATTCCGCAGTCACATTCCACATACACATTCTACAGACACATTCTACAGACACATTCCACAGACACATTGCAGAGACACATTGCAGAGACACATTCCAGAGACCACATTCCACAGACACATTCTACAGACACATTCCACAGACACATTCCACAGACATATTCCACAGACACATTCCAGAGACCACATTCCACAGACACATTCCACAGACATATTCCACAGACACATTCCAGAGACACATTCCATAGACACATTCCACAGACATATTCCACAGACACATTCCAGAGACCACATTCCACAGACACATTCCCCATCACATTCCAGAGACACATTCCAGAGACACATTGCAGAGAAACATTCCACAGATACATTCCACAGACATATTCCACAGACACATTCCAGAGAAACATTCAAGAGAGACTTTACACAGACACATTGCAGAGACACATTCCACAGACATATTCCAGAGACCACATTCCACAGACACATTCCACAGACATATTCCACAGACACATTCCAGAGACCACATCCACAGACACATTCCACAGACACATTCCAGAGACACATTCCAGAGACACATTGCAGGGACACATTCCACAGACACATTCCACAGACACATTCCACAGACACATTCCAGAGAAACATTCAAGAGACACATTACATAGACACATTCCACAGACACATTCCACAGACACATTCCACAGACATATTCCAGAGACACAGTCCGGAGACCACATTCCACAGACACATTCCACAGACACATTCCAGAGAAGCATTCCACAGACACATTCCAGAGACCAAATTCCGCAGACACATTCCACAGACATATTCCACAGACACATTGCAGAGACACATTCCACAGACACATTGCAGAGACACATTCCACAGACACATTCCCCATCACATTCCAGAGAAACATTCAAGAGAGACATTACACAGACACATTCCACAGACACATTGCAGAGACACATTCCACAGACATATTCCAGAGACCACATTCCACAGACAAATTCCACAGAGCTATTCCACAGACACATTCCAGAGACCACATCCACAGAACGATTCCACAAACACATTCCAGAGACACATTCCAGAGACACATTCCATAGACACATTCCACAGACATATTCCACAGACACATTCCAGAGACCACATTCCACAGACACATTCCCCATCACATTCCAGAGAAACATTCAAGAGAGACATTACACAGACACATTCCACAGACATATTCCACAGACACATTGCAGAGACACATTCCACAGACACATTCCACAGACACATTCCACAGACACATTCCAGAGAAACATTCAAGAGACACATTACAAAGACACATTCCACAGACACATTCCACAGACACATTCCACAGACACATTCCACAAACACATTCCACAGACATATTCCAGAGACAAATTCCAGAGACCACATTCCACAGACACATTCCTCAGACACATTCCAGAGACACATTGCAGAGACTCATTCCACAGACACATTCCAGAGACCACATTCAACAGACACATTCCACAGACATATTCCACAGACACATTCTACAGACACATTCCACAGACACATTCCACAGACACATTCCACAGACACATTCTACAGACACATTCCACAGTCACATTCTACAGACACATTCTACAGACACATTCTACAGACACATCCTACAGACACATTCCATGGACACATTCTACGGACACATTCTACAGACACATCCCGCGGACACATTCAACGGACGCATTCCACAGACACATTCTACAGACACATTCCGCAGACACATTCCACAGACACATTCCACAGACACATTCCACAGACACATTCAACGGACACATTCCACAGACACATTCTACAGACACACTCCACAGACACATTCCACAGACACATTCTACAGACACATTCCACAGACACATTCCACAGACACATTCCACAGACACATTCCACAGACACATTCAACGGACACATTCCACAGACACATTCTACAGACACAATTCACAGACACATTCCACAGACACATTCCAGACACAGACAGACACATTCCACAGACACATTCCAGAGACAAATTCAGACACATTCCACAGACACATTGCAGAGACACATTCCACAGACACATTGCAGAGACACATTGCAGAGACACATTCCACAGACACATTCCAGAGACACATTCCACAGACACATTCCCATCACACTCCAGAGACACATTCCAGAGACACATTCCACAGACACATTCCACAGACACATTCCACAGACACATTCCACAGACACATTCACAGAGAAACATTCAAGAGAAACATTCCACAGACACATTCCACAGACACATTCACACAGACACATTCTACAGACACATTCCACAGACACATTCCACAGACACATTGCAGAGACACATTGCAGAGACACATTCCAGAGACACATTCCACAGACACATTCCACAGACACATTCCACAGACACATTCCACAGACATATTCCACAGACACATTCCAGAGACCACATTCCACAGACACATTCCACAGACATATTCCACAGACACATTCCAGAGACCACATTCCACAGACACATTCCCCATCACATTCCAGAGACACATTCCAGAGACACATTGCAGAGACACATTCCACAGATACATTCCACAGACATATTCCACAGACACATTCCAGAGAAACATTCAAGAGAGACTTTACACAGACACATTGCAGAGACACATTCCACAGACATATTCCAGAGACCACATTCCACAGACACATTCCACAGACATATTCCACAGACACATTCCAGAGACCACATCCACAGACACATTCCACAGACACATTCCAGAGACACATTCCAGAGACACATTGCAGGGACACATTCCACAGACACATTCCACAGACACATTCCACAGACACATTCCAGAGAAACATTCAAGAGACACATTACATAGACACATTCCACAGACACATTCCACAGACACATTCCACAGACATATTCCAGAGACACAGTCCAGAGACCACATTCCACAGACACATTCCACAGACACATTCCACAGACACATTCCAGAGAAGCATTCCACAGACACATTCCAGAGACCAAATTCCGCAGACACATTCCACAGACATATTCCACAGACACATTGCAGAGACACATTCCACAGACACATTGCAGAGACACATTGTAGAGACACATTCCACAGACACATTCCAGAGACCACATTCCACAGACACATTCCACAGACATATTCCACAGACACATTCCAGAGACCACATTCCACAGACACATTCCCCATCACATTCCAGAGACACATTCCAGAGACACATTGCATAGACACATTCCACAGACACATTCCACAGACACATTCCACTGACACATTCCAGAGAAACATTCAAGAGAAACATTCCAGTCACATTCCACATACACATTCTACAGACACATTCCACAGACGCATTGCAGAGACACATTCCAGAGACCACATTCCACAGACACATTCCACAGACACATTCCACAGACATATTCCACAGACACATTCTACAGACACATTCCACAGACACATTCCAGAGACCACATTCCATAGACACATTCCACAGACATATTCCACAGACACATTCCAGAGACCACATTCCACAGACACATTCCCCATCACATTCCAGAGAAACATTCAAGAGAGACATTACACAGACACATTCCACAGACACATTCCACAGACACATTGCAGAGACACATTCCACAGACATATTCCAGAGACCACATTCCACAGACAAATTCCACAGAGATATTCCACAGACACATTCCAGAGACCACATCCACAGAACGATTCCACAAACACATTCCAGAAACACATTCCAGAGACACATTCCATAGACACATTCCACAGACATATTCCACAGACACATTCCAGAGACCACATTCCACAGACACATTCCCCATCACATTCCAGAGAAACATTCAAGAGAGACATTACACAGACACATTCCACAGACATATTCCACAGACACATTGCAGAGACACATTCCACAGACACATTCCACAGACACATTCCACAGACACATTCCAGAGAAACATTCAAGAGACACATTACAAAGACACATTCCACAGACACATTCCACAGACACATTGCAGAGACACATTCCACAGACACATTCCAGAGACCACATTCCACAGACACATTCCAGACCACATTCCACAGACACATTCCAGACCACATTCCACAGACACATTCCTCAGACACATTCCAGAGACACATTCCAGAGACACATTGCAGAGACACATTCCACAGACACATTCCACAGACACATTCCACAGACATATTCCAGAGACAAATTCCAGAGACCACATTCCACAGACACATTCCACAGACACATTCCACAGACACATTCCACAGACATATTCCAGAGACACATTCCGGAGACCACATTCCACAGACACATTCCAGAGACACATTGCAGAGACAAATTCCACAGACACATTCCACAGACACATTGCAGAGACACATTGCAGAGACTCATTCCACAGACACATTCCAGAGACCACATTCAACAGACACATTCCACAGACATATTCCACAGACACATTCCAGAGACCACATTCCACAGACACATTCCACAGACATATTCCACAGACACATTCCAGAGACCACATTCCACAGACACATTCCAGAGACACATTGCAGAGACACATTCCACAGACACATTCCACAGACATATTCCTCAGACACATTGCAGAGACACATTCCACAGACACATTCCAGAGACACGTTCCACAGACCATTCCACAGACACATTCCACAGACACATTCCACAGACACATTCCACAGACACATTCCACAGACACATTCCAGAGACCACATTCCACAGACACATTCCACAGACATATTCCACAGACACATTCCATAGACACATTCCACAGACACATTCCACAGACACATTCCAGAGACACATTCCAGAGACACATTGCAGATACACATTCCACAGACATATTCCACAGACACATTCCAGAGACCACATTCCACAGACACATTCCAGAGACCACATTCCACAGACACATTCCACAGACATATTCCACAGACACATTGCAGAGACACATTCCACAGACACATTCCTGAGACACATTGCAGAGACACATTCCACAGACATATTCCTCAGACACATTGCAGAGACACATTCCACAGACACATTCCAGAGACACATTGCAGAGACACATTCCAAAGACACATTCCACAGACACATTCCACAGACACATTGCAGAGACACATTCCACAGACACATTCCCCATCACATTCCAGAGAAACATTCAAGAGACATTACACAGACACATTCCACAGACACATTCCACAGACACATTGCAGAGACACATTCCACAGACATATTCCAGAGACCACATTCCACAGACAAATTCCACAGACATATTCTACAGACACATTCCAGAGACCACATCCACAGAACGATTCCACAAACACATTCCAGAGACACATTCCAGAGACACATTCCATAGACACATTCCACAGACATATTCCACAGAAACATTCCAGAGACCACATTCCACAGACACATTCCCCATCACATTCCAGAGAAACATTCAAGAGAGACATTACACAGACACATTCCACAGACATATTCCACAGACACATTTCAGAGACACATTCCACAGACACATTCCACAGACACATTGCAGAGACACATTCCACAGACACATTCCAGAGACCACATTCCACAGACACATTCCTGAGACCACATTCCACAGACACATTCCTCAGACACATTCCAGAGACACATTCCAGAGACACATTGCAGAGACACATTCCACAGACACATTCCACAGACACAGACACATTCCACAGACACATTCCACAGACACATTCCACAAACACATTCCACAGACATATTCCAGAGACACATTCCAGAGACCACATTCCACAGACACATTCCACAGACACATTCCACAGACACATTCCACAGACATATTCCAGAGACACATTCCGGAGACACATTCCACAGACACATTCCAGAGACACATTGCAGAGACACATTCCACAGACACATTCCACAGACACATTGCCGAGACACATTGCAGAGACTCATTCCACAGACACATTCCAGAGACCACATTCAACAGACACATTCCACAGACATATTCCACAGACACATTCCAGAGACCACATTCCACAGACACATTCCACAGACATATTCCACAGACACATTCCAGAGACCACATTCCACAGACACATTCCAGAGACACGTTGCAGAGACACATTCCACAGACACATTCCACAGACATATTCCTCAGACACATTCCAGAGACACATTCCACAGACACATTCCAGAGACACATTCCACAGACACATTCCACAGACACATTCCACAGACACATTCCAGAGACCACATTCCACAGACACATTCCACAGACATATTCCACAGACACATTCCATAGACCACATTCCACAGACACATTCCACAGACACATTCCAGAGACACATTCCAGAGACACATTGCAGATACACATTCCACAGACACATTCCTGAGACACATTGCAGAGACACATTCCACAGACATATTCCTCAGACACATTGCAGAGACACATTCCACAGACACATTCCAGAGACACATTGCAGAGACACATTCCACAGACATATTCCACAAACACATTCCAGAGACCACATTCCACAGACACATTCCACTGACACATTCCAGAGACACATTCCAGAGACACATTCCACAGACACATTCCACAGACACATTCCACAGACACATTCCAGAGACACATTGCAGAGACACATTCCACAGACACATTCCACAGACACACTGCACAGACATGTTCCAGAGACACATTGCGTATCCACAATGATAGATACATTTCAGACACATTGGTTTCATACTGGATATTCAGTGCTGTGTTAAAATGCTTTATAAATAATGATAGATAACGGGAAAAAATGAGAGAAATCGCTAGAAAACGATAGCCTATCTTACATATATTCTCCCTCCCTCCCTCCCCCCTCCCTCCCTCCCTCCCTCCCTCCCTCCCTCCCTCCCTCCCTCCCTCCCTCCCTCCCTCCCTCCAACCCTCCCTCCCTCCCTCTATTTATCTTTCTTGTTTACCCCCTCACTCGCCAATCTCCCCCACCAATCCCTCCCTCCCTTCCCCCTCACCCGCTTTTCCTCCCTTCTGTCACCCATCCCTCCCTTCCCCCTCCCCTCCCCTCTCTCCCTCTACCTCTCTCCCGTCCCCCTCTCTCCCCCCCCCCCCCTCTAGCTGTGTTCTGTGGAGACCCAGGTGTCCCGGCCCAGGGGAGAAGGGAGGACCGTGGGTTCACCTACCTCTCCTCTGTCTCCTTCTCCTGCTCTCCTCCTTTGGTGTTGGTGGGTTCAGCCAGACGATACTGTCAGTATGACGGCATCTGGAGCGGCACTCAGCCATCCTGCATAGGTAAGAATGGGTCCAGCTAACTATCAGTAACCAACTCAGACCAGGCACTCAGAATGGGTCCTATCAGTAACCAACACAGACCAGGCTGTCAGAATGAGTCCTATCAGTAACCAACTCAGACCAGGCACTCAGAATGGGTCCAGCTAATTCTCAGTAACCAACTGAGACCAGGCACTCAGAATAGGTCCAGCTAACTATTAGTAACCAACTCAGACCAGGCACTCAGAATGGGTCCTATCAGTAACCAACTCAGACCAGGCACTCAGAATGGGTCCTATCAGTAACCAACTCAGACCAGGCACTCAGAATGGGTCCTATCAGTAACCAACTCAGACCAGGCACTCAGAATGGGTCGAGCTAACTCTCAGTAACCAACTCAGACCAGGCTGTCAGAATGGGTCCTATCAGTAACCAACTCAGACCAGGCTGTCAGAATGGGTCCTATCAGTAACCAACTCAGACCAGGCTGTCAGAATGGGTCCTATCAGTAACCAACTCAGACCAGGCTGTCAGAATGGGTCCTATCAGTAACCAACTCAGACCAGGCTGTCAGAATGGGTCCTACCAGTAAACAACTCAGACCAGGCACTCAGAATGGGTCCTACCTATCAGGTGGCGATCTACCTATCAGGTGGCGATCTACCTATCAGGTGGCAATCTATCAGGTGGCAATCTATCTATCAGGTGGCAATCTATCTATAAGGTACCAACTCAGACCAGGCACTCAGAATGGGTCCAACTAACTCCCAGTAACCAACTCAGACAAGGCACTCAGAATGGGTCCTATCTATCAGGCGGCGATCTATCTATCAGGTGGCGATCTACCTATCAGGTGGCGATCTACCTGTCAGATGGCGATCTATCTATCAGGTGGCGATCTATCTATCAGGTGGCGATGTATCTATCAGGTGGCGATATACCTATCAGGTGACGATCTACCTATCAGGTGGCGATCTATCTATCAGGTGGCGATCTACCTATCAGGTGGCGATCTATCTATCTATCAGGTGGCGATCTATCTATCAGGTGGCGATCTATCTACCTATCAGGTGGCTATCTACCTATCAGGTGGCGATCTACCTATCAGGTGGCGATCTATCTATCAGGTGGCGATCTACCTATCAGGTGGATCTATCTATCGATCTACCTATCAGGTGGCGATCTACCTATCAGGTGGCGATCTACCTATCAGGTGGCGATCTATCTATCAGGTGGCGATCTATCTACCTATCAGGTGGCGATCTACCTATCAGGTGGCGATCTACCTATCAGGTGGCGATCTACCTATCAGGTGGCGATCTATCTATCAGGTGGCGATCTACCTATCAGGTGGCGATCTACCTATCAGGTGGCGATCTATCTATCAGGTGGCGATCTATCTATCAGGTGGCGATCTATCTATCAGGTGGCGATCTACCTATCAGGTGGCGATCTACCTATCAGGTGGCGATCTATCTATCAGGTGGCGATCTACCTATCAGGTGGCGATCTATCTATCAGGTGGCGATCTACCTGTCAGGTGGCGATATACCTATCAGGTGGCGATCTACCTATCAGGTGGCGATCTATCTATCAGGTGGCGATCTACCTATCAGGTGGCGATCTACCTGTCAGGTGGCGATCTATCTATCAGGTGGCGATCTATCTATCAGGTGGCGATCTACCTATCAGGTGGCGATCTACCTATCAGGTGGCGATCTACCTATCAGGTGGCTAGATCGCAGGGACGTGATCCGTATTCGTACTATGAGACGTTTGATACAAAACTAGCCCCCTTGGGTACAGATAGAAGATGTTTTGATAGATGTGGATTGATGGTTAGATTGACAACCAAGTCAAATGTCCAGCTCATAGGTTTTTATATACTTGGAATAAGTAGAGTAAGGAGTAATTTCTATAGTGTTATTATTACTGTCTGTTTCAGATCCCAGTCACACCACCTGCGGAGATCCTGGAACCCCCCTGTTTGGAAACCAGAACAACACCCAAGGCTACCAGGTTACAATACTGTGGGGATGTGGGACAGGTTGCAATACTGTGGGGATGTGGGACAGGTTGCAATACTGTGGGGATGTGGGACAGGTTGCAATACTGTGGGGATGTGGGACTGTGGGGATTACAATACTGTGGGGGTGTGGGACAGGTTGCAACTGTACTGTGGGGATGTGGGACAGGTTACAATACTGTGGGGATGTGGGACAGGTTACAATACTGTGGGGTTGTGGGACAGCATGCTACCAGGTTACAATACTGTGGGGATGTGGGACAGCATGCTACCAGGTCACAATACTGTGGGGATGTGGGACAGCATGCTACCAGGTTACAATACTGTGGGGATGTGGGACAGCATGCTACCCGGCTACAATACTGTGGAGATGTGGGACAGCATGCTACCAGGTTACAATACTGTGGGAATGTGGGACAGGTTACTATAATGTGGGGATGTGGGGCAGCATGCTACCAGGTTACAATACTGTGGGGATGTGGGACAGCATGCTACCAGGTTACAATACTGTGGGGATGTGGGACAGCATGCTACCAGGTCACAATACTGTGGGGATGTGGGACAGCATGCTACCAGGTTACTATACTGTGGGGATGTGGGACAGGTTACAATACTGTGGGGATGTGGGACAGACAGCATGCTACCAGGTCACAATACTGTGGGGATGTGGGACAGCATGCTACCAGGTTACTATACTGTGGGGATGTGGGGCAGCATGCTACCCGGCTACAATACTGTGGGGATGTGGGACAGCATGCTACCAGGTTACTATACTGTGGGGATGTGGGACAGCATGCTACCAGGCTACAATACTGTGGGGATGTTGGACAGCATGCTACCAGGCTACAATACTGTGGGGATGTGGGACAGGTTACAATAATGTGGGGATGTGGGACAGGTTACTATACTGTGGGGATGTGGGACAGCATGCTACCAGGTTACAATACTGTGGGGATGTGGGACAACATGCTACCAGGTTACTATACTGTGGGGATGTGGGACAACATGCTACCAGGTTACTATACTGTGGGGATGTGGGACAGCATGCTACCAGGTTACTATACTGTGGGGATGTGGGACAGCATGCTACCAGGTTACAATACTGTGGGGATGTGGGACAGCATGCTACCAGGTTACTATACTGTGGGGATGTGGGACAGCATGCTACCACTTTACTATACTGTGGGGATGTGGGACAGCATGCTACCAGGTTACTATACTGTGGGGATGTGGGACAACATGCTACCAGGTTACTATACTGTGGGAATGTGGGAAAACATGCTACCAGGTTACTATACTGTGGGAGTGTGTGGGGACAGGTTACAATCATGTGAGGACAGGTTACAATCATGTGGGGGTGTGTGGGGACAGGTTACTATACTGTGGGGGTGTGTGGGGACAGGTTACAATACTGTGGGGGTGTGTGGGGACAGGTTACACTACTGTGGAGATGTGGGACAGGTTCCTATACTGTGGGGGGGTGGGGGACAGGTTACTATACCTTGGGAGTGTGTGGGGACAGGTTACAATCATGTGGGGGTGTGTGGGGACAGGTTACAATAATGTGGGGGTGTGTGGGGACAGGTTACAATACTGTGGGGGTGTGGGACAGGTTACTATACTGTGGGGTGTGTGTCTGTCTCTAACCCTGAGGTGTGTGTCTGTCTCTGACCCTGAGGTGTGTGCCTGTCTCTAACCCTGAGGTGTGTATCTGTCTCTGAGTTGTGTGTCTGTCTCTAACCCTGAGGTGTGTATCTGTCCCTGAGGTGTGTGTCTGTCTCTAACCCTGAGGTGTGTATCTGTCCCTGAGGTGTGTGTCTGTCTCTAACCCTGAGGTGTGTATCTGTCTCTGAGGTGTGTATCTGTCTCTGAGTTGTGTGTCTGTCTCTAACCCTGAGGTGTGTATCTGTCCCTGAGGTGTGTGTCTGTCTCTAACCCTGAGGTGTGTATCTGTCCCTGAGGTGTGTGTCTGTCTCTAACCCTGAGGTGTGTATCTGTCTCTGAGTTGTGTATCTGTCCCTGAGGTGTGTGTCTGTCTCTAACCCTGAGGTGTGTGTCTGTCTCTAACCCTGAGGTGTGTATCTGTCCCTGCAGGTGTGTGTCTGTCTCTAACCCTGAGGTGTGTATCTGTCCCTGAGGGTGTGTCTGTCTCTAACCCTGAGGTGTGTATCTGTCCCTGAGGGTGTGTCTGTCTGTCTCTAACCCTGAGTGTGTATCTGTCCCTGAGGTGTGTATCTGTCTCTAACCCTGAGGTGTGTATCTGTCTCTAACCCTGAGGTGTGTATCTCTCTCTAACCCTGAGGTGTGTATCTCTCTCTAACCCTGACGTGTGTATCTGTCTCTAACCCTGAGGTGTGTATCTGTCTCTAACCCTGAGGGGTGTGTATCTCTCTCTAACCCTGAGGTGTGTATCTGTCTCTAACCCTGAGGTGTGTATCTGTCTCTGGGGATGTGTATCTCTCTCTAACCCCGAGGTTGTATCTGACCCTGAGGTGTGTGTCTGTATCTAACCCTGGGGTTGTGTATCTGTCCCTGAGGATGTGTGTCTGTCTCTAACCCTAAGGTGTGTATCTGTCCCTGGGGTGTGTGTCTGTCTCTAACCCTGAGGTGTGTATCTGTGGGTGTGTGTCTGTCTCTAACCCTGAGGTGTGTATCTGTCCCTGAGGTGTGTGTCTGTCTCTAACTCTAGGTGTGTGTCTCTTCTAACCCTGAGGGTGTATCTGTCCCTGAGGTGTGTATCTGTCTCTAACCCTGAGGTGTGTATCTCTCTCTAACCCTGAGGTGTGTATCTGTCTCTAACCCTGTGGGTGTGTGTCTGTCTCTAACCCTGAGGTGTCTGTCTGTCTCTAACCCTGAGGTGTGTATCTGTCTCTGGGGTGTGTGTCTGTCTCTAACCCTGAGGTGTGTATCTGTCTCTGAGTTGTGTGTCTGTCTCTAACCCTGAGGTGTGTATCTGTCCCTGAGGTGTGTGTCTGTCTCTAACCCTGAGGTGTGTATCTGTCCCTGAGGTGTGTGTCTGTCTCTAACCCTGAGGTGTGTATCTGTCTCTGGGAGTTGTGTATCTGTCCCTGAGGTGTGTGTCTGTCTCTAACCCTGAGGTGTGTGTCTGTCTCTAACCCTGAGGTGTGTATCTGTCCCTGAGGTGTGTGTCTGTCTCTAACCCTGAGGTGTGTATCTGTCCCTGAGGTGTGTGTCTGTCTCTAACCCTGAGGTGTGTATCTGTCCCTGAGGTGTGTGTCTGTCTGTCTCTAACCCTGAGGTGTGTATCTGTCCCTGAGGTGTGTATCTGTCTCTAACCCTGAGGTGTGTATCTGTCTCTAACCCTGAGGTGTGTATCTCTCTCTAACCCTGAGGTGTGTATCTCTCTCTAACCCTGACGTGTGTATCTGTCTCTAACCCTGAGGTGTGTATCTGTCTCTAACCCTGAGGTGTGTATCTCTCTCTAACCCTGAGGTGTGTATCTGTCTCTAACCCTGAGGTGTGTATCTGTCTCTGAGGTGTGTATCTCTCTCTAACCCCGAGGTGTGTATCTGACCCTGAGGTGTGTGTCTGTATCTAACCCTGAGTTGTGTATCTGTCCCTGAGGTGTGTGTCTGTCTCTAACCCTAAGGTGTGTATCTGTCCCTGAGGTGTGTGTCTGTCTCTAACCCTGAGGTGTGTATCTGTCCCTGAGGTGTGTGTCTGTCTCTAACCCTGAGGTGTGTATCTGTCTCTAACCCTGAGGTGTGTGTCTGTCTCTAACCCTGAGGTGTGTATCTGTCTCTAACCCTGAGGTGTGTATCTGTAACCCTGAGGTGTGTATCTGTCTCTGAGGTGTGCATCTCTCTCTAACCCTGAGGTGTGTATCTGACCCTGAGGTGTGTCTGTCTCTAACCCTGAGGTGTGTGTCTGTCTCTAACCCTGAGGTGTCTGTCTGTCTCTAACCCTGAGGTGTGTATCTGTCTCTGAGGTGTGTGTCTGTCTCTAACCCTGAGGTGTGTATCTGTCCCTGAGGTGTGTGTCTGTCTCTAACCCTGAGGTGTGTGTCTGTCTCTAACCCTGAGGTGTGTGTCTGTCTCTAACCCTGAGGTGTGTATCTGTCTCTGAGGTGTGTGTCTGTCTCTAACCCTGAGGTGTGTCTCCACCCTACAGATCAGCAGTACAGTGTTGTTCAGCTGTAGGAAGGGCTACCTGCTACAAGGCTCCACAACACGTACCTGTCTACCCAACCTGACCTGGAATGGCTTCCAACCAGAGTGTATAGGTATGTATAGACACACACACCTGTCTACCCAACCTCACCTGGAGTCGCTTCTAACCAGAGTGTATAGGTACGTATACACACACACACCTGTCTACCCAACCTCACCTGGAGTGTTTAGGTAAGTATACATACCTGACTCAACGATGTAGAGACATGTAGTATTGTTTAATGTACATCCTGTCTCCCTCTGCTTTTTATTTCTTAACGTCCTTATTTTGTGTCTAGAACATTAATTTACCTTTCTTCTAAGTCCATCTATCCTCCCCTCTTCTAAATCCACCTCTCCTCCCCTCCATCTATCCTCCCCTCCATCTATCCTCCCCTCTTCTAAATCCACTTCTCCTCCCCTCCACCTCTCCTCCCCTCCATCTCTCCTCCCCTCTTCTAAATCCACCTCTCCTCCCCTCCACCTCTCCTCCCCCTCCATCTATCCTCCCCTCCACCTCTCCTCCCCTCCATCTATCCTCCCCTCTTCTCCAAATCCCCCTCCACCTCTCCTCCCCTCCACCTCTCCTCCCCTCCACCTCTCCTCCCCCTCCATCTATCCTCCCCTCTTCTAAATCCACCTCTCCTCCCCTCCATCTATCCCCCCTCTTCTAAATCCATCTCTCCGCCCTCCCCCCACCCTCTCTCTCTCTCTCCTCCCTCCCTCCCTCCCCTCCCCCGCTCTCTCTCCTCTCCCTCTCCTCCCCCTCCATCTCTCCAGCCCACCACTGTAGCCAGCCAGAGATGCCCACCCAGGTGGATGTGTCTGCCATAGAGTTGCCGTCTCTAGGTTACACCCTGATCTACACCTGTCAGCCCGGGTTTTACCTGGCCGAGGGGTCAGAACACAGAACCTGCCGTGGCGACGGGAGCTGGACCGGGAAGCAACCTGTCTGTGCTGGTACGGACAAAACACACCTGGACAGTAGACAATCACATGGACACACAAACACACCCAAGTGCAAACACATCACACACTCCATGCCCTTCTAATAGCCAGTACACACACACACACACACACTCCATGCCCTCCTAATAGCCAGTACACACACACACACACTTCTAATGGTGTATAATTTGGGGAATAGTAATTTGTTTACTTCTACGACAACACTGCAAAATCCTGTTGTTCAATAATTATTCAAAAAGTAGTACAGTATTCACTGAGGTCTGGGACTTCAATATGGTCTGAGAGAGCCTGCAGTATTCACTGAGGTCTGGGACTTTAAATGTGAAGGGAGGAGACAGGAGGAGAGAGGCAGGGACAGGTAGTGAAGAAGGGAGAGGTGTCAGGGAGGACAGGTAGTGAAGAAGGGAGAGGTGTCAGGGAGGACAGGTAGTGAAGAAGGGAGAGGTGTCAGGGAGGACAGGTAGTGAAGAAGGGAGATGTGTCAGGGAGGACAGGTAGTGAAGAAGGGAGAGGTGTCAGGGAGGACAGGTAGTGAAGAAGGGAGATGTGTCAGGGAGGACAGGTAGTGAAGAAGGGAGAGGTGTCAGGGAGGACAGGTAGTGAAGAAGGGAGATGTTTCAGGGAGGACAGGTAGTGAAGAAGGGAGAGGTGTCAGGGAGGACAGGTAGTGAAGAAGGGAGAGGTGTCAGGGACAGGTAGTGAAGAAGGGAGAGGTGTCAGGGAGGACAGGTAGTGAAGAAGGGAGAGGTGTCAGGGAGGACAGGTAGTGAAGAAAGGAGAGGTGTCAGGGAGGACAGGTAGTGAAGAAGGGAGATGTGTCAGGGAGGACAGGTAGTGAAGAAGGGAGAGGTGTCAGGGAGGACAGGTAGTGAAGAAGGGAGATGTGTCAGGGAGGACAGGTAGTGAAGAAGGGAGAGGTGTCAGGGAGGACAGGTAGTGAAGAAGGGAGATGTGTCAGGGAGGACAGGTAGTGAAGAAGGGAGAGGTGTCAGGGGGAGGACAGGTAGTGAAGAAGGGAGATGTGTCAGGGAGGACAGGTAGTGAAGAAGGGAGATGTGTCAGGGAGGACAGGTAGTGAAGAAAGGAGAGGTGTCAGGGAGGACAGGTAGTGAAGAAGGGAGATGTGTCAGGGAGGACAGGTAGTGAAGAAGGGAGAGGTGTCAGGGAGGACAGGTAGTGAAGAAGGGAGAGGTGTCAGGGAGGACAGGTAGTGAAGAAGGGAGAGGTATCAGGGAGGACAGGTAGTGAAGAAGGGAGAGGTATCAGGGACAGGTAGTGAAGAAGGGAGAGGTGGCAGGTAGGATATTAACAGCACCTGTGGGGGATTTGACTGGAGAGCAGCTCACTTCCTTGACAGCTAATACAGCTTTGTTGGGATGTGTGTGTGTGTGTGTGTGTGTGTGTGTGTGTGTGTGTGTGTGTCCTGTCGCTAACAGCGACCCTCACTCACGTTACCAGGGGATTATTTTCAGGGGGGGGAGAGTCAATCAAACTGGAAGTGCTTATGTTGACTGCCTGTTGTTGATGTTGTTTCAGCTGATATCCGTCCCAGTGGGAAGACAGTGGGGACAGTCCAGGAGCCACCCAACCCCAAACTACCAGGTAACTAAACTAAAATAAGACAGGCTGTAAGAAGTCTGGATACCGAAATACTCTTCCTGTCTGTTAAATAAACTACAACGAACATCCTGTCCAGTGGGTGGACTGTACATCACGCTGTCTCACTACAGAAACAGGAGACAGACTAGTGTCCTGTCCAGTGGGTGAACTGGTATATCAAGCTGTCTCACTACAGAAACAGGAGACAGACTAGTGTCCTGTCCAGTGGGTGGACTGTACATCTTCGCTGTCTGTTAAAGAAACAGGAGACAGACTAGTGTCCTGTCCAGGGGTGGACTGTACATCACGCTGTCTCACTACAGAAACAGGAGACAGACTAGTGTCCTGTCCAGGGGTGGACTGTACATCACGCTGTCTCACTACAGAAACAGGAGACAGACTAGTGTC
>NC_056441.1:2571541-2576541 GCF_018296145.1 Oncorhynchus tshawytscha | reverse complement strand
GATATGACCTGGGACTGCGGGGTAACCTGATATGACCTTGGATGACAGGGTAACCTGATATGACCTGGGACGGCAGGGTAACCTGATATGACCTGGGATGACAGGGTAACCTGATATGACCTGGGACGGCAGGGTAACCTGATATGACCTGGGACGGCAGGGCAACCTGATATGGCCTGGGACGACAGGGTAACCTGATATGACCTGGGACGGCAGAGTAACCTGATATGACCTGGGACTGTGGGGTAACCTGATATGACCTTGGATGACAGGGTAACCTGATATGACCTGGGACGGCAGGGTAACCTGATATGACCTGGGATGACAGGGTAACCTGATATGACCTGGGACGGCAGGGTAACCTGAAATGACCTGGGACGGCAGGGTAACCTGATATGACCTGGGACGACAGGGTATTCTGATATGACCTGTGACGGCAGGGTAACCTGATATGACCTGGGACGGCAGGGTATTCTGACATGATCTGGGACAGCAGGGTAACCTGATATGATCTGGGACAGCAGTGTAACCTGATATGACCTGGGACAGCAGGGTAACCTGATATGACCTGGGACGACAGGGTAACCTGATATGACCTGGGACGACAGGGTAACCTGATATGACCTGGGACGACAGGGTATTCTGACATGACCTAGGACGGCAGGGTAATCTGATATGATCTGGGACAGCAGGGTAACCTGATATGACCTGGGACGACAGGGTAACCTGATATGACCTGGGACAGCAGGGTAACCTGATATGACCTGGGACGGCAGGGTAACCTGATATGACCTGGGACGGCAGGGTAACCTGATATGACCTGGGATGACAGGGTAACCTGATATGACCTGGGACGGCAGGGTAACCTGATATGACCTGGGACGGCAGGGTAACCTGATATGACCTAGGACGGCAGGGTAACCTGATATGACCTGGGACGACAGGGTAACATGATATGACCTGGGACGGCAGGGTAACCTGATATGACCTGGGACGGCAGGGTAACCTGATATGACCTGGGACGGCAGGGTAACCTGATATGACCTGGGACGGCAGGGTAACCTGATATGACCTGGGACGGCAGGGTAACCTGATATGACCTGGGACGGCAGGGTAACCTGATATGACCTGGGACGGCAGGGTAACCTGATATGACCTGGGACTGACGGGGTAACCTGATATGACTGATATGACCTGGGATGACAGGGTAACCTGATATGACCTGGGACGGCAGGGTAACCTGATATGACCTGGGACGACAGGGTATTCTGATATGACCTGTGACGGCAGGGTAACCTGACATGACCTGGGACGGCATGGTAATCTGATATGATCTGGGACAGCAGGGTAACCTGATATGATCTGGGACGGCAGGGTAACCTGATATGACCTGGGACTGCGGGGTAACCTGATATGACCTTGGATGACAGGGTAACCTGATATGACCTGGGACGGCAGGGTAACCTGATATGACCTGGGATGACAGGGTAACCTGATATGACCTGGGACGGCAGGGTAACCTGAAATGACCTGGGACGGCAGGGTAACCTGATATGACCTGGGACGACAGGGTATTCTGATATGACCTGTGACGGCAGGGTAACCTGACATGACCTGGGACGGCATGGTAATCTGATATGATCTGGGACAGCAGGGTAACCTGATATGATCTGGGACAGCAGGGTAATCTGATATGACCTGGGACGGCAGGTGCTCAGGACTGTGTGCTTCTCTTCACTCTGTGGGGTTTTGGTAGGCTGCCACTTCCCAATTCTGTGTGATTTTGGTTGGCCGCCGCTTCCCAACTCTGTGGGGTTTTGGTTGGCCACGGCTTCCCAACTCTGTGGGGTTTTGGTTTGCCACGGCTTCCCAACTCTGTGGGGTTTTGGTTTGCCACGGCTTCCCAACTCTGTGGGGTTTTGGTTGACCACCGCATCCCAACTCTGTGGGGTTTTGGTTGACCACCGCATCCCAACTCTGTGGGGTTTTGGTTGGCCGCCGCTTCCCAACTCCGTGGGGTTTTGGTTGGCCACCGCTTCCCAGCCTAATTAATTGAGTTCATTCTTTTTAGTCGTTGGGACTTTATTGGCGCTCTGTTGGCATCCACTCTCAGGTGGGCCATCTCTCTCTTGTTGTCGTTGGATACACACGCGCCGCCCTAAATTGAAAATGAATCTGAAATGACTTCTTCGCTGTCGGGCCTTGAAGTCATTAATTAAAACCCATTGTTGGAATAATGGAATTTGACGTTCCCAGGAACCAGGCTTGTCCGATGAGTCTAGTGGAAACACTGAAAATTGAGCCCCCTTTGCAACTTTCTCTCTAGATTAACCAATCATTTAATGGAAAATTGTCTTGTTTTTTCTGTGTCGTTGATTTTTAATTGGCTTGGACGTCTGTCACGTCTAAGTTGTTTATTAACAGATATTAGCTTGTTCTATTTTTTTGTTGTTGTTTGTCATAGTTGGTTTCATCCTAGTTGTTCCATGGTTGAGTCACTGTATTGTGTATTTTGTATTTTATTGTGTTTTGAATACCTAGCTTGTCATGTGTCATACATCTTCCTATTTTCTGTCTTGAAATCCCAGTGAGCAAAACTAAAATCACATCTTTTCAACCTGTTTTGCTCTCTGGGATCATCCTATTTGCCTCATGGTAGTGATTGTATTGTATATTGAATGTTATATATATATATTTATAGGTTATTTTTATGGTATTTGAACTGTTCTCTCTCTCTCTCTCTCTGTCTCTGTCTCTCTCTCTTTCTCTCTCTCTCTTTCCCCCCTCCCCCAGAGAGTTTAGACAGGAGCAGGGAGAACCCCCACTTCCCCCCCAACAGCAGTTCAGTTGCAGCAGCCATCTTAGTGCCGTTCATAGCCATGATCATCGCAGGCTTCGCTCTGTACCTCTACAAACACAGGTACCCTCTATACCTCTACAAACACAGGTACCCTCTATACCTCTACAAACACAGGTACCCTCTATATCTATACAAACACAGGTACCCTCTATACCTCTACAAACACAGGTACCCTCTATACCTCTACAAACACAGGTACCCTCTATACCTCTACAAACACAGGTACCCTCTAGACCTCTACAAACACAGGTACCCTCTATACCTCTACAAACACAGGTACCCTCTACACCTCTACAAACACAGGTAGCCTCTATACCTCTACAAATACAGGTACCCTCTATACCTCTACAAACACAGGTACCCTCTATACCTCTACAAACACAGGTACCCTCTACACCTCTACAAACACAGGTACCCTCTGTACCTCTACAAACACAGGTACCCTCTGTACCTCTACAAACACAGGTACCCTCTATACCTTTACAAACACAGGTACCCTATGATACAATATACTGACCCTCTAACCTCTACAAACACAGGTACCCTCTAACCTCTACAAACACTGGTACCCTCTAACCTCTACAAACACAGGTACCCTCTAACCTCTACAACCACAGGTACCCTCTAACCTCTACAAACACAGGTACCCTCTAACCTCTACAAACACAGGTACCCTCTAACCTCTACAAACACTGGTACCCTCTAACCTCTACAAACACAGGTACCCTCTAACCTCTACAAACACTGGTACCCTCTAACCTCTACAAACACAGGTACCCTCTAACCTCTACAAACACAGGTACCCTCTAACCTCTACAAACACAGGTACTAACCTCTACAAACACAACACCTCTACAAACACAGGTACCTCTACAAACCCAGGTCTAACCTCTACAAACACTGGTACCCTCTAACCTCTACAAACACTGGTACCCTCTAACCTCTACAAACACAGGTACCCTCTAACCTCTACAAACACAGGTACCCTCTAACCTCTACAAACACAGGTACCCTCTAACCTCTACAAACACTGGTACCCTCTAACCTCTACAAACACAGGTACCCTCTAACCTCTACAAACACAGGTACCCTCTGTACCTCTACAAACACAGGTCTCATATGATACAATATATTGACCCTCTATATCTATATGAACACAGGTCTCATCTCTCTCTCTCTCTCTCTCTCTCTCTCAGGAGAAGACCTAAGGTACTGTTTAACGGCTATGCAGGCCATGAGAACACGAACGGTAGAGCTACGTTTGAGAACCCCATGTACGACCGCAACATCCAGCCCACCGACATCCTGGCCAACGAGACAGAATTTACAGTCAGCACAGTGTGCACGGCGGTATAGCCACTGTTTCCTCCAGAGGTGAGAGAGAGTGTGTGTCTGTCTGTGTGTGTCTGTGTGTGTCTGTGTGTGTGTGTGTGTGTGTGTGTGTGTGTGTGTGTGTGTGTGTGTGTGTGTGTGTGTGTGTGTGTGTGTGTGTGTGTGTGTGTGTGTGTGTGTGTGTGTGTGTGTGACCAGCACGGTGTGAGAATTCAACCACTTAACATTAAAAAGACCATAGAGACCAAAAAAAGACCATAGAGTTGATTTGAATTTTTTAAAATCAGCTCTGTACGTAGAGACCAACATTGTGTGCAGGCTTTTGTTCCATCCTAACACATCTGACTCATTCCTAGTAAAGGAATCATTGTATGCCTCTGAATCAGTTCATACTAAACTGACAACGATCATAGAGCCATGTGACAGACGTAGTCCTACAGAATACACACACAGTACCAGTCAAAAGTTTGGATACACACTATTCCCTATATACCAGAGCCCTATTCCCTATATAGTGGTACTACTATAGACCAGAGCCCTATTCCCTATATAGTGGTACTACTATAGACCAGAGCCCTATTAACCAATATAGTGGTACTACTATAGACCAGAGCCCTATTCCCTATATAGTGGTACTACTATAGACCAGAGCCCTATTCCCTATATAGTGGTACTACTATAGACCCGAGCCCTATTCCCTATATAGTGGTACTACTATAGACCAGAGCCCTATTCCCTATATAGTGGTACTACTATAGACCAGAGCCCTATTCCCTATATAGTGCACTACTATAGACCAGAGCCCTAT
>NC_056441.1:2556541-2569041 GCF_018296145.1 Oncorhynchus tshawytscha | reverse complement strand
AAAAGGAGATGTTTTTATACCGACTACAATACATTTAAAGAGAAGAAAATAAGAAAACAGACAACACGAACCCACTGACGGTGACAACAGCGTGGTCTTTACATGGTCTCCTTGCTACTTTAATTCTCTGAGGAATATCTACTCCTGTCTGCCTGGGCAGCAAGGTTGAACTACGCTGTGGCAATGATCCTAGATGACCGTCTATCTATTTTTCTTCAAAACCCCAAAAGGGAATTTTACGGTCAACTTTCAGCAGAGATCTTGGCCTGTAGCAGCTGATACACAGGTGGCTTTGACAGGACAAGAACCAGTCAGTGAGCAGCTTGCTGTGTACCGACAAAACCTGGCATGGACTATTTCCAACTGGACCAAACTGGATCTAACTGGACCCAACTGGACCTAACTGGACCCAACTGGACCTAACTGGACCAAACTGGACCCAACTGGACCCAACTGGATCCAACAGGATCTAACTGGACCAAACTGGATCTAACTGGACCTAACTGGATCTAACTGGACCTAACTGGATCTATGCGTCATGAGAAAGGCACCCTGGACTGCTTGCTTTCTTGGACAAGTACTTAATGATATGATAATGGCCCCATTTTCTTCCTGACCTGTTGGATTTCATCGCCTCCGGAAGTTTCCTCTGAGACGTTGACACACTGTGGCTGCAGAAAGATTAAAGTGGGATGCGAATATCAGTATTGCTTTTTACACTCTTCCTGTTTTATCAAGAGGAGATTCTGCTTGCTAAGGTCACGATGTCAGGAGTAGAGGTTAAGAGTTAGCTCAGGAAGGCTGCTGGGAAAGTAATTAGTGAGGATGTGTGTGTGTGTGTGTGTGTGTGTGTGTGTGTGTGTGTGTGTGTGTGTGTGTGTGTGTGTGTGTGTGTGTGTGTGTGTGTGTGTGTGTGTGTGTGTGTGTGTGTGTGTGTGTGTGTGTGTGTTTGTGTGTGTGTGTGTGTGTGTTCATTGGCTAAATCAGCAATCCAAAGCATATCTCTTGTTTTTGACACCAATAAATCAAACATAGTATTTTATGAATGAGCCGTCCTAGATTCCACAGATCACTGTAGATAATATCTCTGAAGATGACTCTAGAACACAGATCACTGTAGATAATATCTCTGAAGATGACTCTAGAACACAGATCACTGTAGATAATATCTCTGAAGATGACTCTAGAACACAGATCACTGTAGATAATATCTCTGAAGATGACTCTAGAACACAGATCACTGTAGATAATATCTCTGAAGATGACTCTAGAACACAGATCACTATAGATAATATCTCTGACGATGACTGTAGAACACAGATCACTGTAGATAATATCTCTGACGATGACTCTAGAACACAGATCACTGTAGATAATATCTCTGAAGATGACTGTAGAACACAGAGTGGTTTCTACACCAGACAGACTGATACTGTAATGACAGAGTGGTTTCTACACCAGACAGACTGATACTGTAACGAGAGGGTGTAACCTTCAAACCACCTCTCAAGGCCCTGAACCAACTCTACATGGACATACTAAAACAAAAATATGTTCTGAAATGACACTGGTTGTGTTACAGTCTGTTCTCCCTGTGAATGTCGTAAGGGCCAGTCACTTTGCTCACGTCAACCTAGATCTGTCAGTGAAAGGTAGAAATTAAGTGTCGGATCCATCAATGTAGCGAGGGGCCACAGGATGTGTTTCCATGGAGACTCATGGTGCTAGGAAGCACCTGTGTTTTTTTTCCCAGTGTCAGAACCCAAGCATCAAGTCGCACAGAACAGAACATCGATGTTGCATTGACCAACAGATGATGTCGTGTCACACGGTGTTCTTCTGCGACAGCAAAGTCTACTCTTGGTTGTCAGAACCCAAGCATCAAGTCGGTTGGTTGCCACTCTCTTTTGGACTGACCTGCAGAGATGTTATAGGAACTGGCAATGACTCACCAGTCACCATGCTTGCTGATAGAAACTAGAATAATGACTACTCAGCTGGTCAATCTGTACTATCAATGAACCTGGACGCTCGGACATTATCAATGAACCTGGACGCTAGGACATTATCAATGAACCTGGAGGCTAGGACAATATCAATGAACCTGGACGCTAGGACATGATCAATGAACCTGGACACTAGGACATGATCAATGAACCTGGACGCTCGGACATTATCAATGAACCTGGATGCTCGGACATTATCAATGAACCAGGACGCTAGGACATGATCAATGAACCTGGACGCTAGGACATGATCAATGAACCTGGACGCTCGGACATTATCAATGAACCTGGACGCTAGGACATTATCAATGAACCTGGACGCTAGAGTCTAGGCCCACTCAATAACTGGACTAGTCACCTCCTGCTCTGTTGGTCTACTCTCCTCTTCAAGAAACTCAACTCATCTGTATACAACTGACGAAACAAATCCATCCATTGCTTGACAGAGGTTTTCTCTCCCTTGGATAAGACATAACATGTCACATCACATCACCACAGGTACTCTACAGTAAGCTCGCTTACATCTCTTGAAACTTTATCACATTGCTTTATTTTTTTGCCCTCGGCTCATCATGAAAACGTTGCTGAAGGCTCATCATAGCTTTGACAGCAGGGGTATCGGTGGCTTTGCAATTACTCCTGTGCATCTTCAATTGGAAATGATTAATCGGATCATAGCAAAACAGTGTTTACGCTCCGATTCCCCGGCTCCTGCATCATAATCTCCCAATTATCAGGGAAGGTTCGGCGAAGGCAAGCAGCTGGGATATCGGCAGGCGGGGACAGACGGGGAGACGACACCCGCTTTGCTTTTCAAACGTTTCAGACGTAAACATCAGCAGAAAAAGGACTGTGATTGTGACAGGAAGGGGAGGGGTGAGAGGAGCTGTTCTGAGAGAGTGAATAACGTCTTGTGATGTGAGTGATGGAGTCAAGATGTCAGGGAGACGAAGAATTATCAGACCAGTGACACTGTGAGATGTGTTCCCCTAGGGAGGAAGATGGAATATGGGACTGTGGTTAAATTGGTACAGTGTCTGTATGTCCCCTTTGAAGACCCTGTCCAGAGATCAGGGCCTCGTTTCCCAGTAGCTAAATAATTTAAGCATTTGGATCAGGGCCTGAAACTAACTTTTACCCACTCAGATTTTTTTTACCAGCCAAAATATTTGTTCACTATAAAACTAAAATAAACCGGATGAGCATGCTTTGTAATGTTTCTAAAATAATAAATGTATCAGTAGTGAGAATTGATGTGGTATTTTGCTCAATGTTATTTCATTTTTTTGTGACCTGAGTCTTTTAATCAAAATATCACAGCTGAGATTAAAATGTTCAGATGTCGACCTTTTAAGGGCAGGAGGTTACCCTGGCAACCAGGGCACTCAAGCCGCTAGCTCTAGTCCTGTCTGTTAGATAGAGAATCTGATTAGTAGCCAATTCGCTAGCAGTTGAAGAAAACTCAAACATTGAAAAACAACTTAGCTTGTGAAAGAAAACTAAGTAAATGTTGTTCGAGGTGAGATATTATAGGATTATTATTATAGAATATTATATGAGTATTATTATTATATGATTATTATTATGATAGGATTATTATTATTATAAGATTATTATTATTATAGGATTATTATTATTATGATAGGATTATTATTATTATAGCATTATATTTATGATAGGATTATTATTATTATAGGATTATTATTGTTATGTTTATTAATGTAGGATTATTATTATTATAGGTTATTATAGGATTATTATTATATGATTATTATTGTTATAGGATTATTATTATGATAGGATTATTATTATTATGATAGGATTACTATTATTATAGGATTATTATTATGATAGGATTATTATTATAGGATTATTATTATGATATGATTATTATTGTTATAGGATTATTATTATAGGATTATTATAGGTTTATTATTATAGAATTATTTTTACAAGGTTATTATTATAGGATATATTATTCTATGATATTTTTGGATTATTATGTTATTATAGGATTATTATTATAGGATATATTATTCTATGATATTTTTGGATTATTATGTTATTATAGGATTATTATATTATAGGATTATTATTCTAGGATTATTATATTATAGGATTATTATTATAGGATTATTATATTATATGATTATTATTATTATTATAGGATTATTATTATTATATTGTTATTATTACAGGATTATTAATATAATAGAGTTATTATTATATTGTTATTATTACAGGATTATTAATATTATAGGGTTATTATTATTATAATAGGATTATTATTATTATAGGATTATTATAGGTTTATTGTTATAGGATTATTATTATAGGATTATTATTATAGGATATATTATTCTATGCTATTATTGGATTATTATGTTATTACAGGATTATTATTATAGGATTATTATGTTATTATAGGATTATTAATCACAGTTATTCTAGGATTATTATTATAGGATTAATATATTATAAGATATATTATTCAATGATATTATAGGATTATTATTCACGGTTATTATAGGATTATTATTATTATTATTCTGGGATTATTCATTTAGGATGTTATAGGATCATTATATAGTTAATAGTTCTTGTTATTGTTCTAGCATTATTATTGTAGGATTTGTGGCTAGTTCTTTGTGTGCTCTACCTGCTATGAAACAAAATGATAGAAACATTTTGAAAGCAGCTACTGAGGCTCAAACTGACTTTTAACTTCACTTTGATTGGTTAAATGATTACACTGTAGAGTCCAGACCACCCGCCAATTAGGCACCTGCCAGTATTGACAAAATAACATTCTACTTGCATTTGTGTCGGATGATACATTTCTGTCCTCATTATAATGATCGTACCAGATCCGTGGGTATTTTCCAGACAACTTTTTTTGTTAAAGTGTTTCCCAAACAAGGACGTAGAGAGAACGTATACGTTTAAATTAGGATTATTCCACGATTGTGACGACGGATTAAAAATATTCACTATGTCGTCTTATTATGTTTCGATTGGCTGATAGATGACATCACTGATCACATGTTGTCACACATCATGGAACACATTGGGAAACATTTGAAGCATCATTTTATACTCTGTCAACTTTTGTATTTGTAGTGAACTTTGATCTGAATTCTGCCAGACAGACAGACTAAATATTGTAATTCTATGTTTAAGATAATTATATGTGCGGAGAAATTCTGTGAATACAGTGGAAGGTCAAAAAAAAAGCCCCATGATGCACTTTGGCTGCTTTATGAACAATCTGGATGACTCGTAGATGTGCAAAGTTTTTTTTTTAAGGGGGACTAACGAAAGGCTCTGGGAAACACCTTGGCTACTTAAAAAACATTGTCAGGTTCTAACGACGATTTTTAACGCTAGGAAGGGTCTGGGAAACGAGGCTCCACTTTTTTTTTAAAGTTCTCTGTACAGTGTGTCCTCTCCTGTATCCTGTAGGAGTAGACACTGTGGATGTTTAGAAGGAGGGAGAAAATTCTGCTTGAGTTACAACTGTGGCAAATTGTGACCATTCAACATACAATTTTCTTCCATTTCATCCCAACTCATCAAGTATTCATATCATCCAGCCATCATCAGCCACGGGAGCTATTGTGATGTCAGATTTAGAAGCTAGATTGAGACTCAGATCTGTGTCCCTTTACTTATGAATTGTACTATCATATTGAAGAACTGATCAGGCCTGATTATTGTTGGACATCCCTTAGTTTACCCAGGATACCCTGGATGGAGACCCAGGTCTTGATCTCCCAACGCAGCCACCCGTTATTTATGAGACAGGAACTTTCCATTCCCATCAGGTACAGCCAAGCAGCGGTGGCCTAAATCGGCCACATCGCTGACATTTGTTTTCCAATTCAGATGTAAAAATCACCGACATAATTCAGTTTAGAGAAGGGAGAAAGACAAAAAAAGACAAAATAAAAAATGAAACCAATCAGTTTATTGTTCTGGTTCCACTTCGTAATTGGTTTTACAATGGTACTTTTTAAAGATTATCTACAATATAAAGATTTATCTCTGCAGTGTGAATAATATCTGTCCCGTTCCAACTGTGAGTTGATGCAAAAGGAAAAGATTGAATTTATCTAGTGATTTCATGGGCTGAGCACCGACGGTGGAGTATCTTTATATTATTATATAAATATTATTTATCTTTATCTTCATTATCTTCAGGCTGTTGGCGTTCACTTCCTGTGACCTCTACTGCTGCTGTTTCCTGTCATTTCATTGTCAATTAACCCCAAAGTGGTGTAACAGAGGAGAAGATTGTATCAGCGTCTTCCATTTGGTGTCTCCTCATAAACAATTCTCTGAGACCCCTATACACTCCAACAAACACAGACACACACGCACTCACAAACACATGCATACACACAAAAACACATGAACCCACACACACACACACACACACACACACATACACACACAAACACACACACACCCACACACACACACACACACACACACACACACACACACACACACACACACACACACACACACACACACACACACACACACACACACACAAACACTCACACAAATGCATGCATACACGCAAAACTCATGAACCCCCCCACACACACACACACACACACACAAACACACTCATAAACAAACACATGAACCCAAACACACACACACAGACACACTTTTCCCGTGGTAATATACAGCCCATATTTCTGTATCCACATCATGGCTCTCTGCCTCAGGTTTTAAATACCAGCTGATCGGATCGCCTAATATGGAGGGACAGACTTCCATCTCTCTGGAGAAGGTTTAGGTCTAGGTTGATTTGACAGACTGCCATCTGTCTGGAGAAGGTTTAGGTCTAGGTTGATTTGACAGACTGCCATCTGTCTGGAGAAGGTTTAGGTCTAGGTTGATTTGACAGAGTGCCATCTCTCTGGAGAAGGTTTAGGTCTAGGTTGATTTGACAGAGTGCCATCTCTCTGGAGAAGGTTTAAATCTAGGTTGATTTGACAGACTGCCATCTCTCTGGAGGAAGCTTCGGTGTAGGCTGATTTGTTCTATGTTTAGATAATTGTCTTTGAGTCACGGACAGCACTGTGATATGACAAAGTAGGCCTGCATGTCTAGCCCTTCTATCTAGCCATCCCTACCCATAAGGCCTCTCTGTGGGTTTCGAAATGAAATACAGTCTATTTTTGGGTTAAAACCAAAACCATTTCTGGGCTCCCCTACTTGAGATTGCTTATAAGGCTCCTCTGTTGATATCTATTTGAGATTGGTAACAAGAACTTTCAGCTGATTCCAGTGCTTTGCCATGACCCACCTGATACCAGTGACCCACCTGATACCAGCGCTTTGCCATGACCCACCTGATACCAGTGACCCACCTGATACCAGCGCTTTGCCATGACCCACCTGATTCCAGTGACCCACCTGATTCCAGTGACGCACCTGATTCCAGTGACGCACCTGATTCCAGTGACCCACCTGATTCCAGTGCTTTGCCATGACCCACCTGATACCAGTGACCCACCAGATTCCAGTGCTTTGCCATGACCCACCTGATTCCAGTGCTTTGCCATGACTCACCTGATTCCAGTGCTTTGCCATAACCCACCTGATTCCAGTCCTTTGCCATGACCCACCTGATACCAGTGACCCACCTGATTCCAGTGCTTTGCCATGACCCACCTGATTCCAGTGACCCACCTGATTCCAGTGCTTTGCCATGACCCCCTGATTCCAGTGCTTTGCCATGACCCACCTGATTCCAGTGCTTTGCCATAACCCACCTGATTCCAGTCCTTTGCCATGACCCACCTGATACCAGTGACCCACCTGATTCCAGTGCTTTGCCATGACCCACCTGATTCCCATGACCCACCTGATTCCAGTGACCCACCTGATTCCAGTGACCCAACTGAAACTGATAGAAACCAGCAGCACAGGTGGCCTCTATATTTAGAGGAGAGGAGGGGAGGAGAGGAGGAAAGGAGGGGAGGAGAAGAGGAAAGGAGGGGAAGAGAAGAGAGGGGAGGGGAGAGGAGGGGAAGAGAGGGGGAGGAGGGGAGGAGAGGAGGAAAGGAGGGGAAGAGAAGAGAGGCGAGAGGAGGGGAAGAGAGGAGGAAAGGAGGGGGAGGAGAAGAGAGGGGAGGAGGGGAAGAGAGGAGGGAGGAGGGGAAGAGAGGAGGGAGGAGGAGGGGAAGAGAGGAGGGAGGAGGGGAAGAGAGGAGGAAAGGAGGGGGAGGAGGGGAAGAGAGGGGGAGTAGGGGAAGAGAGGGGGAGGGGGAGGAGAGGAGGAAAGGAGGGGAAGAGAAGAGAGGCGAGAGGAGTGGAAGAGAGGAGGAAAGGAGGGGAGGAGAAGAGAGGAGGGAGGAGGGGAGGAGAGGAGGAAAGGAGGGGAAGAGAAGAGAGGCGAGAGGGAGGGGAAGAGAGGGGGAGGAGGGGAGGAGAGGAGGAAAGGAGGGGAAGAGAAGAGAGGCGAGAGGAGGGGAAGAGAGGAGGAAAGGAGGGGAGGAGAAGAGAGGAGGGAGGAGGGGAAGAGAGGAGGGAGGAGGGGAAGAGAGGAGGGAGTAGGGGAAGAGAGGAGGGAGGAGGGGAAGAGAGGAGGGAGGAGGGGAAGAGAGGAGGAAAGGAGGGGAGGAGGGGAAGAGAGGGGGAGTAGGGGAAGAGAGGGGGAGGAGGGGAAGAGAGGAGGAAAGGAGGGGAGGAGGGGAAGAGAGAGGAGGAAAGAGGAGGGAGGAGGGGAAGAGAGGAGGAAAGGAGGAAAGGAGGGGAAGAGAGGAGGAAAGGAGGGGAGGAGAAGAGAGGGGAAGAGAGGGGGAGGAGGGGAAGAGAGGAGGAAAGGAGGGGAGGAGAAGAGAGGAGGGAGGAGGGGAAGAGAGGAGGAAAGGAGGGGAGGAGAAGAGAGGAGGGAGGAGGGGAAGAGAGGAGGAAAGGAGGGGAGGAGAAGAGAGGAGGAAAGGAGGAGAAGAGAGGGGAAGAGAGGGGGAGGAGGGGAAGAGAGGAGGAAAGGAGGAGAAGAGAGGGGAAGAGAGGGGGAGGAGGGGAAGAGAGGGGGAGGAGGGGAAGAGAGGAGGAAAGGAGGGGAGGAGAAGAGAGGGGAAGAGAGGGGGAGGAGGAGAAGAGAGGAGGAAAGGAGGAGAAGAGAGGGGAAGAGAGGGGGAGTAGGGGAAGAGAGGGGGAGGAGGGGAAGAGAGGAGGAAAGGAGGGGAGGAGAAGAGAGGAGGAGGGGAAGAGAGGGGGAGGAGGGGAAGAGAGGAGGAAAGCAGGGGAGGAGAAGAGAGGAGGAAAGGAGGGGAGGAGAAGAGGGGAGGAGAGGAGGAGAGGAGAGGAGGATTCCAAAGCCTCGTTACACCTTTCGGCTTTTTATAGCAGCTTTGAGGGTCAGAACGGCTTTTCAGACACTAACGACCAACTGCAGAGCGGTGGGGGAGAATATAGAACCCTCTGGTGTTCCCTTCTGTGAGTTTGACTTGAGCCTTTGTGTCTCATTGAGCCCGAGAGAGACACAGAAATGCACACACACACTCACACGCCTACAGACTGAGCTCTATTAGTTTTTGATCCTGCAGGCAAAGAGAGAGCTTGTTAGGCTCCTCTCTGTCTCTCAGTCTCCAGCTAGATGAGCTGTGTACTCATTATCTGTGTGTGTGTGTGTGTGTGTGTGTGTGTATGTGTGTGTGTGTGTGTGTGTGAACGTGTGTACATGCGTGTGTGGTGTGTGTGTGTACGTGCATGTGCATGTGTGTGGTGTACGTGTGTTTGTGTGTGTGTGTGTGTGCGTGTGTGGTGTACGTGTGTTTGTGTGTGTGTGTGTGTGTGTGTGTGTGTGTGTGTGCCTGTGTGTGTGCCTGAATGTTAACTAGAGAACAGCTACTTGGGTGATCAACAGTATGTTGTTTTTATGAGCAGAATTCCACAGGAAGGTGGTTTTTATGAGTGGTTTATTACATTATTATTATTGACAGAAACACCTGATAATACAGTTCAATACTTGATGAGTTATTTTAAGACGAGAGACGAGTTTCTGTGAAGACGGATGTTGGTAAATATGATACAAAAATGACGTATTGGAGGCTAGAGAAGTTCACTCTTCATCATTTTTGACTTGCACGGTCTCCATTTTAGTCTCAGCTGTGCTGCTGGTCGAAAAAGGTTCACAATAACAAGTTAAACAAAGCATTTTGTTCAGATTAAAGGTGAGGGGGGAGAGGAGGGGGGAGAGATGATATAAGAGAGGAGAGAGAGATAATAATAGAGGATAGAGAGAGATAATAGTAGAGGATAGAGAGAGATAATAGTAGAGGATAGAGAGAGATAATAGTAGAGGATAGAGAGTGATAATAGAAGAGGGGATAGAGAGCGATAATAGAAGCGAGGAGGAGAGATAATTGTAGAGGAGAGAGAGAGAAGAGAGGAAAGAGAGAACAGAAGAGAGGAGAGATAATTGTAGAGGAGAGAGAGAGATAAGAGAGGAGAGGAGGAGAGAATTGTAGAGGAGAGAGAGAGATAAGATAGGAGCGAGATAAGATAGGAGAGAGAGATAACAGAGGAGAGGAGGATAGGTAATTGTAGAGGAGAGAGAGAGAGATTAGAGAGGAGAGAGAGATAACAGAGGAGAGAGTGATAACAAAGGAGAGATAATTGTAGAGGAGAGAGATACGTGAGGAGAGAGAGATATCAGAGGTGAGGAGGAGAGATAATTGTAGAGGAGAGAGAGAGATAAGAGATGAGAGAGAGAACAGAAGAGAGGAGGAGAGATACTTGTAGAGGTGAGAGAGAGATAAGAGAGGAGAGGATGAGGGATAATTGTAGAGGAGAGAGAGAGATAAGAGATGAGAGAGAGAACAGAAGAGAGGAGGAGAGATAATTGTAGAGGAGAGAGAGAGATACGGGAGGAGAGAGAGATACAGAGGAGAGAGAGATAGCAGAGGTGAGGAGGAGAGATAAATGTAGAGGAGAGAGAGATAAGAGATGAGAGAGAGAACAGAAGAGAGGAGGAGAGATAATTGTAGAGGTGAGAGAGATAAGAGAGGAGAGGAGGAGAGATCATTGTAGAGAAGAGAGAGATAAGAGATGAGAGAGAGAACAGAAGAGAGGAGGAGAGATAATTGTAGAGGTGAGAGAGAGATAAGAGAGAAGAGGAGGAGAGATAATTGTAGAGGAGAGAGAGAGATAAGAGATGAGAGAGAACAGAGGAGAGGAGGAGAGATAATTGTAGAGGAGAGAGAGATAACAGAGGAGAGAGCGATAACATAGAGAGGGGGAGAGATAATTGTAGAGGAGAGAGAGAGATAACAGAGGAGAGAGAGATAACAGAGAGGAGAGATAATTGTAGAGGAGAGCGATAAGAGAGGAGAGAGATAGCAGAGGTGAGGAGGAGAGATAATTGTAGAGGAGAGAGATAAGAGATGAGAGAGAGAACAGAAGAGAGGAGGAGAGATAATTGTAGAGGTGAGAGAGAGATAAGAGAGGAGAGGAGGAGAGATAATTGTAGAGGAGAGAGAGAGATAAGAGATGAGAGAGAGAACAGAAGAGAGGAGGAGAGATAATTGTAGAGGAGAGAGAGAGACAACAGAGGAGAGAGAGATAACAGAGGAGAGGAGGAGAGATAGTTGTAGAGGAGATAGAGATAAGAGAGGAGAGAGAGATTACATAGAGAGGGGAGAGATAATTGTAGAGGAGAGAGAGAGATAAGAGAGGAGAGAGAGATAACAGAGGAAAATGAGAGATACTTTTAGAGGTGAGAGAGAGATAAGAGAGGAGAGGAGGAGAGAATACCTTACTGGTCGTTTACTGTGCTCCTCCCATATCAACATGTCCTGTAGTTTACTGTGCTCCTCCCATATCAACAGGTCCTGTAGTTTACTGTGCTCCTCCCATATCAACAGGTCCAGTGGTCTCAAGCCTACAGTAGACAGAGGGTGATGATTTCGATGCAAGGTGATCGATAAATTATAATACGATTTTTGAGAGCTTGGAACATGATTGAATATATTTTCTGTCCTGTTTTTGTTTGTATCTCACGTTGAATTCACTCTGACATTCTTTATTTAGAAAACATTATAGAATTGTTTTTATCCCCCCTGTGTAAGAAATTAATATCCACTTATTTTTTTAAATTAATTCATAACTTAATTTGACATTACATATAAGAGATTCAGATGAGTTAAGATATTCCTTTCCTGTATAAGCCACGTTCCCTGTAACAGATCCCTGTAGAGATGTCAAATCAACCTAGACCTAAACCTTCTCCAGACAGATGGCACTCTGTCAAATCAACCTAGACCTAAACCTTCTCCAGACAGATGGCACTCTGTCAAATCAACCTAGACCTAAACCTTCTCCAGAGAGATGGCAGTCTGTCAAATCAACCTAGACCTAAACCTTCTCCAGACAGATGGCACTCTGTCAAATCAACCTAGACCTAAACCTTCTCCAGAGAGATGGCAGTCTGTCAAATCAACCTAGACCTAAACCTTCTCCAGAGAG
>NC_056441.1:2544041-2551541 GCF_018296145.1 Oncorhynchus tshawytscha | reverse complement strand
ACCCAGCCTCTTCTACCATATGAACCCAGCCTCTTCTACCAGAACCCAGCCTCTTCCTGTTGTATTCAGCCTCTTCAACCAGAGGAACTACACCCAGAACTCAGTCTCTTCTACCAGAACCCAGCCTCTTCTACCAGAACCCAGCCTCTTCTACCAGAACCCAGCCTCTTCAACCAGAGGAACCCAGCCTCTTCTACCAGAGTAACCCAGCCTCTTCAACCAGAGGAACCCAGCCTCTTCTACCAGAACCCAGCCTCTTCAACCAGACCAGAGGAACTCTTCTACCAGCCTCTTCAACCAGAGGAACCCAGCCTCTTCAACCAGAACCCTGCCTCTTCAACCAGCGGAACCCAGCCTCTTCTACCAGAGTAACACAGCCTCTTCTACACCAGAACCCAGCCTCTTCAACCAGAGGAACACAGTCTCTTCTACCAGAGGAACCCAGCCTCTTCTACCAGAACCCAGTCTCTTCTACCAGAACCCAGCCTCTTCAGTCTCTTACAAGAACCCAGCCTCTTCAACCAGAGGAACCCAGCCTCTTCAACCAGAGGAACCCAGCCTCTTCTACCAGAACCCAGCCTCTTCAACCTGAGGAACCCAGCCTCTTCTACCCAGAACCCAGCCTCTTCAACCAGAGGAACCCAGCCTCTTCTACCAGAGGAACCCAGCCTCTTCTACCAGAACCCAGCCTCTTCTACCAGAACCCAGCGTCTTCTACCAGAACCCAGCCTCTTCAACCAGAGGAACCCAGCCTCTTCTACCAGAACCCAGCCTCTTCAACTAGAGGAACCCAGCCTCTTCTACCAGAACCCAGCCTCTTCACCCAGAGGAACCCAGTCTCTTCTACCAGAACCCAGCCTCATCTACCAGAGGAACAAAGCCTATTCTACCAGAACCCAGCCTCTTCAACCAGAGGAACCCAGCCTCTTCTACCAGAACCCAGCCTCTTCAACCAGAGGAACCCAGCCTCTTCTACCAGAACCCAGCCTCTTCAACCAGAGCCTCTTCTACCAGAACCCAGCCTCTTCTACCAGAGGAACCCAGCCTCTTCTACCAGAACCCAGCGTCTTCTACCAGAACCCAGCCTCTTCAACCAGAGGAACCCAGCCTCTTCTACCAGAACCCAGCCTCTTCAACTAGAGGAACCCAGCCTCTTCTACCAGAACCCAGTCTCTTCACCCAGAGGAACCCACCCTCTTCTACCAGAACCCAGCCTCATCTACCAGAGGAACAAAGCCTCTTCTACCAGAACCCAGCCTCTTCAACCAGAATCCAGCCTCTTCAACCAGAGGATCCCAGCCTCTTCAACCAGAACCCAGCCTCTTCATCCAGAGGAACCCAGTCTCTTCTACCAGAGGAACCCAGCCTCTTCTACCAGAGGAATCCAGCCTCTTCTACCAGAACCCAGTCTCTTCTACCAGGCTAAGGGTTAGGTTTATGGTTAGAGTTAGGTTTATGGTTAGTGTTAGAGTTAGGTTTATGGTTAGAGTTAGAGTTAGGTTTAAGGATCCTTTTTTTCAATTTTCGCCTGAAATGACATACCCATATTTAACTGCCTGTAGCTCAGGTCCTGAAGCAAGGATATGCATATTTTTGGTACCATTTGAAAGGAAACACTTTGGATTTTGTGGAAATGTGAAATTAATGTAGTAGAATATAACACATTATATCTGGTAAAAGATAATACAAAGAAAAAAACAACCATTCATTTGTATTTTGTATGGGTTAGGGTTGTATCGTCATCGTTGAAATGCAAGAGAAAGGCCATAATATATTATTCCAGCCCAGCTGCAATTACAATTTTGGCCATTAGATGGCAGCAGTGTATGTGCTAAGTTTTGAACTGATTCAATGAACCATTGCATTTCTGTTCAAAATGTTGTATCAAGACCACCCAAATATGCCTAATTGGTTTATTAATAACTTTTTATGTTCAAAACTGTCTACTTTCCTTAAACAATAGCTTGGTATTCTTTCACTGTAATAGCTACTGTAAATTGGACAGTGAAGTTAGATTAACAATAATTTAAGCTTTCTGCCAATATCAGATATGTCTATGTCCTGGAAAATGTTCTTGTTACTTACAACCTCATGGTAATCGCATTACCGCACGTTAGCTCAACCGTCCCGTGGAAGGGACACCGTTCCCGAAGAAGGTTAATTAAGCTTTCTAGTGCAGGCGTTCTGCTAGCGGAGCCCCTCGACCACATTCTGCTGAAAAGGCAGTGCGCAAAATTCAAATATTTTTTTTTGAAATGTGTAACTTTCACACATTAACAAGTCCAATACAGCAAATGAAAGATAAACATCTTGTTAATCTACCCATCGAGTCGGATTTAAAAAATGCTTTACAGCGAAAGCACAACCTATTATTATGTTAGGTCATAGCCAAGTCATAAAAACACACAGACATTATTCCAGACAAAGATAGGAGTCACAAAAAGCAGAAATATAGATATAATTAATCACTAACCTTTGATGATCTTCATCAGATGACACTCATAGGACTTCATGTTACACAATGCATGTATGTCCATCATTTATGTCCAAATAGCCACTTGTTGTTAACGTGTTCAGGCCAGTAATCCATCTTCATGAGGCATGAGCACTTCATCCAGACAAAAACTCGAAAAGTTCCGTTACAGGTTGTAGAAACAAGTCAAATGATGTATGGAATCAATCTTTAGGATGTTTGTAACATAAAACAACCAGAGAATTCCTGTCTTCAGAAAAGCACTGGAATGAGAGCTAACTCTGTTGGGAGCGTGCGTCATGAGACCAAGGCTCTCTGCCAGATGTTGGAGAATAATCAGAATTAGTTGGTAACATAGGTAAGATGTTTTATATTCATCATATGTTTGTAAGTTACTTCTCATTAGAATGTTTTTGTATAATACTGTGGCGTGGGTTTGCAGTCATCTGGTCTCTGTCAAGACTAAGTTACGTGGGCCGGAGAGAGAGGGGAGAGGTCAAGCGTGGATCTCTTGGCTCCACAATGTCTGTGTGCCAGTCAATGTGTCTCTGTGTTCTTGTCAAGATAGGATGGATTTGATATATGGCTGGTGATATGGAGGATTTGTATATGGTTCTGAGTTTGAGAAAAGAACATAGTTTATGAGACAAAGTTGAACGACAAATTATGCTGATGCTGTCTGGCTATGTGTGTCTTTGCTATAAAGGATCTCAGTTGCAATGTGTAAGGGACTCTCAGAGAATTCATTGATAGACACTGAATTAATCTGAGAGTCACAGGGTTGTGATGGAGCTCATATAATTAAAGATGGACTTTGTGATAACTAACTCTGACTTGTGTGTGGTTTGCTCTCATGATTTGGTAAGTACAGAAAATTTCCACAACACAGACCACTGACTCAAAGAGGTCTCATGAGCCCCCCTTTACAGTAGAATCCTCAATCCAGTTTCTAAACACGGTTGACATCTAGTGGAAGCCGTAGGAAGTGCAACTTGACTCCATAGACACTGTATTCGGTGTCAAGCTTTGAAAAACTACCAACCTCAGATATCCCACTTCCTGGCTTCAGAACGTAAGAGTGGAGGACTCAGTGACCACTTCCTGGTTGGATTTTCTCAGGTTTTCGCCTGCCATATGAGTTCTGTTATACTCACAGACATCATTCAAACAGTTTTAGAAACTCCAGAGTGTTTTCTGTCCAATGTTAATAATAATATGCATATATTAGCATCTGGGACAGAGTAGATGGCAGTTCACTCTGGGCACACTATTTATCCAACAGTGAAAATGCTGCCCCCTATCCCAAAAAGGTTCAAGCTAGTGAGGGAGGAAAGAGTCTCCAGCTTCAGTAATTTTTTGCAGTTTGTTCCAGTCATTAGCAGCAGAGAACTGGAAGGAAAGGCGCCCAAAGGAAGTGTTGGCTTTGGGGATGACCAGTGAAATATACCTGCTGGAGCATGTGCTACGGGTGGGTGCTGCTATGGTGACCAATGAACTGAGATAAGGCAGGGCTTTACCTAGCAAAGACAATTAGATGACCTGGAGCCAGTGGGTTTTAGTGTCTCTGTTTAGGAAGTTTGACATTTTATATTTATTGTTGTTGTTGGAGAAAACACCAGTTTGAAGACAAACACTTATATCGAAGTTGGCTGTCAAAGGTGTCTGGAAAAATACAGTGAATATCAATTCCAACCCTTAGCTAAAATAATATGTCCAGTGAGCAAAACCCTCTTCTGTTTGTTAGGATAATATTCATACCATACACAAAGCTTCCAAATACAAAAAAAAAAGAATTGTCAGAATGCGTATGTTTTTTTGTTGATAGATAACAATCTTCATTTATTTATTACTGAATGAGCTAGCTTTTATTGGTCCATCCAGTTCTATCTTCACCTCAGACAGAGATAATCAGATAGTTCTATCCTCACCTAGTTACATTTCATCAGACAGAGATAATCAGATAGTTCTATCCTCACCTAGTTACATTTCATCAGACAGAGATAATCAGATAGTTCTATCCTCACCTAGTTACATTTCATCAGACAGAGATAATCAGATAGTTCTATCCTCACCTAGTTACATTTCTTCAGACAGAGATAATCAGATAGTTCTATCCTCATCTAGTTACATTTCTTCAGACAGAGATAATCAGATAGTTCTATCCTCACCTAGTTACATTTCATCAGACAGAGATAATCAGATAGTTCTATCCTCACCTAGTTACATTTCTTCAGACAGAGATAATCAGATAGTTCTATCCTCACCTAGTTACATTTCTTCAGACAGAGATAATAAGATAGTTCTATCCTCACCTAGTTACATTTCTTCAGACAGAGATAATCAGATAGTTCTATCCTCATCTAGTTACATTTCTTCAGACAGAGATAATCAGATAGTTCTATCCTCACCTAGTTACATTTCATCAGACAGAGATAATCAGATAGTTCTATCCTCACCTAGTTACATTTCTTCAGACAGAGATAATCAGATAGTTCTATCCTCACCTAGTTACATTTCTTCAGACAGAGATAATCAGATAGTTCTATCCTCACCTAGTTACATTTCTTCAGACAGAGATAATCAGATAGTTCTATCCTCACCTAGTTACATTTCATCAGACAGAGATAATCAGATAGTTCTATCCTCACCTAGTTACATTTCTTCAGACAGAGATAATCAGATAGTTCTATCCTCACCTAGTTACATTTCTTCACACATAGATAATCAGATAGTTCTATCCTCACCTTCTTTCCTAATTTAATTTATTCAGGTGGAGATACTGAGAGAATGAAGAAACATTGATATGCATTTTGTGACTGCTCATCTGAAAGAGTGTATTATGTAGTATTCACACAGTCCTATTTCCCAGACAAACAGACAGGCAGACAGACATACTGTACATACAGACAGACACACAATCAGGCACACACACAGACAGACAGACAGCCAGCCAGACACACAGACAGACAGACAGACTGTACATACAGACATACACAACAGATATACTGTACATACAGACAGACACACAATCAGCCACACAGCCAGACAGCCAGACAGCCAGCCAGACAGACAGACAGACAGACAGACAGACAGACAGACAGACAGACAGACAGACAGACAGACAGACAGACAGACAGACAGACAGACAGACAGACAGACAGACAGACAGATAGGCACACAGACAGACAGACAGACAGACAGACAGACAGACAGACAGACAGACAGACAGACAGACAGACAGACAGACAGACAGACAGACAGACAGACAGACAGACAGACAGACAGACAGACAGACAGACAGACAGACAGATAGGCACACAGACAGACATACTGTACATACAGGCAGAGACACAATCAGCCACACAGCCAGACAGACAGACAGTCAGCTTTCAGTCTAATAACACCTCTGTGGTTTAGCTAGATTTCAGAATGAACAGAATATTGACAAAGAGATAAAAGGATAAAGTGACAATATGGATGATATTACTGGGGCTTTACCACGTCCCTGGGAGAAGGCAGAGAGAAGCTCACAGAGGACTCAGTGACCACTTCAGAACGTCTCAGTGGAGGACTCAGTGACCACTTCAGAACGCCTCAATGGAGGACTCAGTGACCACTTCAGAACGTCTCAGTGGAGGACTCAGTGACCAATTCAGAACGTCTCAGTGGAGGACTCAGAGGACTCAGTGACCACTTCAGAATGTCTCAGTGGAGGACTCAGTGACCACTTCAGAACGTCTCAGTGGAGGACTCAGCCTCAGAACGCCTCAGTGGAGGACTCAGTGACCACTTCAGAACGTAAGAGTGGAGGACTCAGTGACCACTTCAAAACATAAGAGTGGAGGACTCAGTGACCACTTCAGAACGCCTCAGTGGAGGACTCAGCCACAGAATGTCTCAGTGGAGGACAGTTTCAGGACGCCTCAGTGGATGACTCAGCCTCAGACCGCCTCAGTGGATGACTCAGCCTCAAAACGTCTCAGTGGAGGACTCAGCCTCAGAACATCTCAGTGGAGGACTCAGCCTCAGAACATCTCAGTGGAGGACAGTCTCAGAACATCTCAGTGGAGGACAGTCTCAGAACGTCTCAGTGGAGGACTCCCCACTAACATTTCTTATCCACCATGATTCTGGATTTGCTTCCTCAACGACGGACGACTTCTGGAATGTTGAACACATTCAAACCGTTCTGTCTGGTCCAGAGTCGGCCTATAAGAACCATGAATCAGGGCCGGCCTATACGAACCATGAATCAGGGCCGGCCTATATGAACCATGAATCATAGACCAGAACCATAGACCGGACCCCATAGACCAAGCCCATAGACCGGACCCATAGACCGGACCCCATAGACCGGACCCATAGTCCGGACCCATAGACCAAGCCCATAGACGGGACCCATAGACCAAGCCCATAGACCGGACCCATAGACCGGACCCATAGTCCGGACCCATAGACCGGACCCATAGACCAAGCCCATAGACCGGACCCATATACCAAGCCCATAGACCGGACCCATAGACCAAGCCCATAGACCGGACCCATAGACCAAGCCCATAGACCAAGCCCATAGACCAAGCCCATAGACCAAGCCCATAGACCGGACCCATAGACCAAGCCCATAGACCGGGCCCATAGACCAAGCCCATAGACCAAGCCCATAGACCGGACCCATGTTCTGTCCTCTCAGCGGCTCCTTTCATTGGTAGACCGGACCCATAGACCGGACCCATGTTCCGTCCTCTCAGTGGCTCATTTCATTGGTCCGTCAGAGCCCATAGACCGGACCCATTTTCCGTCCTCTCAGCGGCTCATTTCATTGGTCTGTCAGAGCCTTTGAAGGGTGCTTACAGGTTAACGGAGCGGACAGCTGCAGCGGGTGAACTCAGACTGAGGTGTGAGTTACAACGGTCAAACAACTGACGTCGTCCCGGTTGATTGTATGAATGGACTCCTTCAGGACTTTGTCCTTTAGACTCAGCAGCAGCAATCATTGCCGTGTGTGTGTGTGTTCATTCCCGTGTGCA
>NC_056441.1:2416541-2539041 GCF_018296145.1 Oncorhynchus tshawytscha | reverse complement strand
GGGTGCCATTCCCTTTAGGGGCCTGGTCTAAAGTAGTGCACTACATAGGGAATAGGGTGCCATTCCCTTTAGGGGCCTGGTCTAAAGTAGTGCACTACATAGGGAATAGGGTGCCATTCCCTTTAGGGGCCTGGTCTAAAGTAGTGCACTACATAGGGAATAGGGTGCCATTCCCTTTAGGGGCCTGGTCTAAAGTAGTGCACTACATAGGGAATAGGGTGCCATTCCCTTTAGGGGCCTGGTCTAAAGTAGTGCACTACATAGGGAATAGGGTGCCATTCCCTTTAGGGGCCTGGTCTAAAGTAGTGCACTACATAGGGAATAGGGTGCCATTCCTTTAGGGGCCTGGTCTAAAGTAGTGCACTACATAGGGAATAGGGTGCCATTCCCTTTAGGGGCCTGGTCTAAAGTAGTGCACTACATAGGGAATAGGGTGCCATTCCCTTTAGGGGCCTGGTCTAAAGTAGTGCACTACATAGGGAATAGGTGCCATTCCCTTTAGGGGCCTGGTCTAAAGTAGTGCACTACATAGGGAATAGGGTGCCATTCCCTTTAGGGGCCTGGTCTAAAGTAGTGCACTACATAGGGAATAGGGTGCCATTCCCTTTAGGGGCCTGGTGTAAAGTAGTGCACTACATAGGGAATAGGGTGCCATTCCCATTAGGGGCCTGGTGTAAAGTAGTGCAGTACATAGGGAATAGGGTGCCATTCCCTTTAGGGGCCTGGTCTAAAGTAGTGCACTACATAGGGAATAGGGTGCCATTCCCTTTAGGGGCCTGGTCTAAAGTAGTGCACTAGATTAAAAAAAATAAAAAATCACCTTTATTTAACCAGGTAGGCTAGTTGAGAACAAGTTCTCATTTGCAACTGCGACCTGGCCAAGATAAAGCATAGCAGTGTGAACAGACAACGCAGAGTTACACATGGAGTAAACAATAAACAAGTCAATAACACAGTAGAAGAAAAAGGGGAGTCTATATACATTGTGTGCAAAAGGCATGAGGAGGTAGGCGAATAATTACAATTGTACAGATTAACACTGGAGTGATAAATGATCAGATGGTCATGTACAGGTAGAGATATTGGTGTGCAAAAGAGCAGAAAAGTAAATAAATAAAAACAGTATGGGGATGAGGTAGGTAAAATTGGGTGGGCTATTTACCGATAGACTATGTACAGCTGCAGCGATCGGTTAGCTGCTCAGATAGCAGATGTTTAAAGTTGGTGAGGGAGATAAACGTCTCCAACTTCAGCGATTTTGCAATTCGTTCCAGTCGCAGGCAGCAGAGAACTGGAACGAAAGGCGGCCAAATGAGGTGTTGGCTTTAGAGATGATCAGTGAGATACACCTGCTGGAGCGCGTGCTACAGATGGGTGTTGTTATCGTGACCAGTGATTTGAGATAAGGCGGAGCTTTACCTCGCATGGACTTGTAGATGACCTGGAGCCAGTGGGTCTGGCGACGAATATGTAACGAGGGCCAGCCGACCAGAGCATACAAGTCGCAGTGGTGGGTGGTATAAGGTGCTTTAGTGACAAAACGGATGGCACTGTGATAGACTGCATCCAGTTTGCTGAGTAGAGTGTTAGAGGCTATTTTGTAGATGACATCGCCGAAGTCGGGATCGGTAGGATAGTCAGTTTTACTAGGGTAAGTTTGGGCTTTGTTTGTTGCGGAATAGAAAGCCGACTCTAGATTTGATTTTCGATTGGAGATGTTTGATATGAGTCTGGAAGGAGAGTTTACAGTCTAGCCAGACACCTAGGTACTTATAGTTGTCCACATATTCTAGGTCGGAACCATCCAGGGTGGTGATGCTGGTCAGGTGTGCGGGTGCAGGCAGAGAACGGTTGAAAAGCATGCATTTGGTTTTACTAGCGTTTAAGAGCAGTTGGAGGCCACGGAAGGAGTGTTGTCTGGCATTGAAGCTCGTTTGGAGGTTAGATAGCACAGTGTCCAAGGACGGGACGGAAGTATACAGAATGGTGTCGTCTGCGTAGAGGTGGATCAGGGAATCGCCTCTCTATCGCAGCAAGAGCAACATCATTGATATACACAGAGAATAGAGTCAGCCCGAGAATTGCCAGAGGACCGAACAGCATGCCCTCCGATTTGACACACTGAACTCTGTCTGCAAAGTAGTTGGTGAACCAGGCAAGGCAGTCATCAGAAAAACCGAGGCTACTGAGTCTGCCGATGAGAATATGGTGATTGACAGAGTCGAAAGCCTTGGCAAGGTCGATGAAGACGGCTGCACAGTACTGTCTTTTATCAATGGCGGTTATGATATCGTTTAGTACCTTGAGCGTGGCTGAGGTGCACCCGTGACCGGCTCGGAAACCAGATTGCACAGCGGAGAAGGTACGGTGGGATTCGAGATGGTCAGTGACCTGTTTGTTGACTTGGCTTTTGAAGACCTTAGATAGGCAGGGCAGGATGGATATAGGTCTGTAACAGTTTGGGTCCAGGGTGTCTCCCCCTTTGAAGAGGGGAATGACCGCGGCAGCTTTCCAGTCCTTGGGGATCTCTTTGTCTTTCTCTTCTATTTACCTCTCTTCCCTTCTCTATCCATATCCTTCCCTCGCCTTTTCCTTCTTTACCTCCATTTCCCATTTCCCTCTCTATCCCTCTCTTCCCTCTCTATTCTGCTCTTCCCTCTCTATCCCTCTCTTCCCTCTCTATTCTGCTCTTCCCTCTCTATCCCTCTCTTCCCTCTCTATTCTGCTCTTCCCTCTCTATCCCTCTTTTCCCTCTCTATTCTGCTCTTCCCTCTCTATCCCTCTTTTCCCTCTCTATTCTGCTCTTCCCTCTCTATTCTGCTCTTCCCTCTCTATTCTGCTCTTCCCTCTCTATCCCTCTTTTCCCTCTCTATTCTGCTCTTCCCTCTCTATTCTGCTCTTCCCTCTCTATTCTGCTCTTCCTCTCTATCCCTCTCTTCCCTCTCTATTCTGCTCTTCCTCTCTATTCTGCTCTTCCCTCTCTATTCTGCTCTTCCCTCTCTATTCTGCTCTTCCCTCTCTATTCTGCTCTTCCCTCTCTATTCTGCTCTTCCCTCTCTATTCTGCTCTTCCCTCTCTATTCTGCTCTTCCCTCTCTATTCTGCTCTTCCCTCTCTATCCCTCTCTTCCCTCTCTATTCTGCTCTTCCCTCTCTATTCTGCTCTTCCCTCTCTATTCTGCTCTTCCCTCTCTATTCTGCTCTTCCCTCTCTATCCCTCTCTTCCCTCTCTATTCTGCTCTTCCCTCTCTATTCTGCTCTTCCCTCTCTATCCCTCTTTTGTTTTTTTCCCTCTCTATTCTGCTCTTCCCTCTCTATTCTGCTCTTCCCTCTCTATTCTGCTCTTCCCTCTCTATTCTGCTCTTCCCTCTCTATTCCTCTCTTCCCTCTCTATCCCTCTCTTCCCTCTCTATTCTGCTCTTCCCTCTCTATTCTGCTCTTCCCTCTCTATCCCTCTCTTCCCTCTCTATTCTGCTCTTCCCTCTCTATCCCTCTCTTCCCTCTCTATTCCTCTCTTCCCTCTCTATCCCTCTCTTCCCTCTCTATCCCTCTCTTCCCTATCTATTCTGCTCTTCCCTCTCTATCCCTCTCTTCCCTCTCTATCCCTCTCTTCCCTATCTATTCTGCTCTTCCCTCTCTATCCCTCTCTTCCCTCTCTATTCTGCTCTTCCCTCTCTATTCTGCTCTTCCCTCTCTATTCTGCTCTTCCCTCTCTATTCTGCTCTTCCCTCTCTATTCTGCTCTTCCCTCTCTATTCTGCTCTTCCCTCTCTATTCTGCTCTTCCCTCTCTATCCCTCTTTTCCCTCTCTATTCTGCTCTTCCCTCTCTATTCTGCTCTTCCCTCTCTATTCTGCTCTTCCCTCTCTATTCTGCTCTTCCCTCTCTATTCTGCTCTTCCCTCTCTATCCCTCTTTTCCCTCTCTATTCTGCTCTTCCCTCTCTATTCTGCTCTTCCCTCTCTATCCCTCTTTTCCCTCTCTATTCTGCTCTTCCCTCTCTATCCCTCTCTTCCCTCTCTATTCTGCTCTTCCCTCTCTATTCTGCTCTTCCCTCTCTATCCCTCTCTTCCCTCTCTATTCTGCTCTTCCCTCTCTATCCCTCTCTTCCCTCTCTATTCCTCTCTTCCCTCTCTATCCCTCTCTTCCCTCTCTATCCCTCTCTTCCCTCTCTATTCTGCTCTTCCCTCTCTATCCCTCTCTTCCCTCTCTATCCCTCTCTTCCCTCTCTATCCCTCTCTTCCCTATCTATTCTGCTCTTCCCTCTCTATCCCTCTCTTCCCTCTCTATCCCTCTCTTCCCTATCTATTCTGCTCTTCCCTCTCTATCCCTCTCTTCACCCTCTATTCCTCTCTTCCCTCTCTATCCCTCTCTATCCCTCTCTTCCCTCTCTATCCCTCTCTTCCCTATCTATTCTGCTCTTCCCTCTCTATCCCTCTCTTCCCTCTCTATTCCTCTCTTCCCTCTCTATTCTGCCCTTCCCTCTCTATTCTGCTCTTCCCTCTCTATTCCTCTCTTCCCTCTCTATTCTGCTCTTCCCTCTCTATTCTGCTCTTCCTTCTCTATTCTGCTCTTCCCTCTCTATTCCTCTCTTCCCTCTCTATTCCTCTCTTCCCTCTCTATCCCTCTCTTCCCTCTCTATTCTGCTCTTCCCTCTCTATCCCTCTCTTCCCTCTCTATTCTGCTCTTCCTCTCTATCCCTCTCTTCCCTCTCTATTCCTCTCTTCCCTCTCTATCCCTCTCTTCCCTCTCTATTCTGCTCTTCCCTCTCTATTCCTCTCTTCTCTCTCTATTCTGCTCTTCCCTCTCTATTCTGCTCTTCCCTCTCTATCCCTCTCTTCCCTCTCTATTCTGCTCTTCCCTCTCTATCCCTCTTTTCCCTCTCTATTCTGCTCTTCCCTCTCTATTCCTCTCTTCCCTCTCTATTCTGCTCTTCCCTCTCTATTCTGCTCTTCCCTCTCTATCCCTCTCTTCCCTCTCTATTCTGCTCTTCCCTCTCTATCCCTCTCTTCCCTCTCTATTCTGCTCTTCCCTCTCTATCCCTCTCTTCCCTCTCTATTCCTCTCTTCTCTCTCTATTCTGCTCTTCCCTCTCTATTCTGCTCTTCCCTCTCTATCCCTCTCTTCTCTCTCTATTCTGCTCTTCCCTCTCTATTCCTCTCTTCTCTCTCTATTCTGCTCTTCCCTCTCTATTCTGCTCTTCCCTCTCTATTCTGCTCTTCCCTCTCTATTCTGCTCTTCCCTCTCTATTCTGCTCTTCCCTCTCTATCCCTCTCTTCCCTCTCTATTCTGCTCTTCCCTCTCTATCCCTCTCTTCCCTCTCTATTCTGCTCTTCCCTCTCTATCCCTCTCTTCCCTCTCTATCCCTCTCTATCCCTCTCTTCCCTCTCTATTCTGCTCTTCCCTCTCTATCCCTCTCTATCCCTCTCTTCCCTCTCTATTCTGCTCTTCCCTCTCTATCCCTCTCTTCCCTCTCTATTCTGCTCTTCCTCTCTATTCCTCTCTTCTCTCTCTATTCTGCTCTTCCTCTCTTTCCTCTCTTTAACTAATCTCTCCTGTTCTATTTGTAGAAATCCAAGGTCAAAGGTAATCTGTTCTGGGTCAGTCCACTCCATTTCCTTTTCCTTGATGTTTTAGCTTGTCCAATAGTGATTCCCTCAATGTACGCTGCATTCATTGAGGTTGGAGGGACAATGAGGGAGGGATGAAGAGAGGGAGAGAGAGTGTGAGGGAGAGAGAGTGTGAGGGAGAGAGAGTGTGAGGGAGAGAGAGTGTGAGGGAGAGAGAGTGTGAGGGAGAGAGAGTGTGAGTGAAATGTTTACTCTCCAAATTCCCCCAGTGTCAAGGCCTTGGCCTGGGCTAATATGGTGTTAAATCCTCCCATTGTCAATATCTTACTGACTACTAGATGTGATAAAACTACTAAATTAACGAGACTATCAAATTAATGAGGCTACTAAATGTGAGGAGACTTAAATTAATGAGATTATTAAGTTATTGAGACTATTAAATTAATGAGACTAAATTATCGAGACTTTTAAATTAATGAGACTATTAAATTAATAAGACTATTAAATTAATGAGACTACTAGATGTGATGAAACCACTAAATTAATGAGATTATTGCATGAATGAGAATATTCAATTAATGAGACTATTAAATGAATGAGACTATTAAATTAATAAGACTATTAAAATAAACAGAAACACACCCAAAACACACACACACACACACACACACACACACACACACACACACACACACACACACACCCAAACACACACACACACACACACACACCCAAACACACACCCACACACACACACACACACACATACCCAAACACACACCCCACACACACACACACACACACACACACCCAAACACACACCCACACACACACACACACACACATACCCAAACACACACCCACACACACACACACACACACACACCCAAACACACACCACACACACACACACACACACCCAAACACACCCAAACACACACCCACACAAACACACACACACACACACCCAAACACACACCCACACACACACACACACACAGACAGACACACATACCCAAACACATACACACACACACAGACAGACAGACAAACACACCCAAACACACGCACACACACACACACACCCCACACACACATACAGACAAACACACACACACCCCCACACACACATACAGACAAACACACCCAAACACACACACACACAGACAGACAAACACACACAAACACACACACACACATAGATAGACGAACACACCCAAACACACACACACACACCCACACCCAAACATATATACGCAGAGGTTGGGTTTTTCAATTAGATGAAGGTCTCATTCTGAGCACAAGCATGCTCTGCTCCGTTGACATCATCGGTGCCGTGACGACCCCTGCTCAGCCATTCAGGTAATAAACACTCTGGCAAGGTTACCGGTTCGCTCCGGTTCCCATCACTTCACTGACAAATTGAAAAATACCTCTGGAAAGCCGGAAATAGCAGACAGACAGAAAACAACATGCGTATCCATGGAGACAGGAGAAAGCCTCGCTCTCTTCCTGCCTGTGACGGGATTGGACCGAATTTAACAGCTGACCAATCAAGCTCCACCAATCTGCCGGGTTTCCGAATGAAAAACATGTCCCTTTTGTCTCATATCTCTTTAGTCCTTTTTTAAATCCACGTGTTTTCTTATTGCCACACAGCTGGTAAACTGGGTAAAGGAAGCCAGAGTGTTTCTGTGGTTCGCGCCAGGTTTGGCACCACGCTTTTCTCTCTGTCTGCATTCCAAATGGCACCACGCTTTTCTCTCTGTCTGCATTCCAAATGGCGCCATGCTTTTCAATCGGTCTGCATTCCAAATGGCACCATGCTTTTCAATCTGTCTGCATTCCAAATGGCACCACGCTTTTCAATCTGTCTGCATTCCAAATGGCACCACGCTTTTCTCTCTGTCTGCATTCCAAATGGCACCATGCATTTCTCTCTGTCTGCATTCCAAATGGCACCATGCTTTTCTCTCTGTCTGCATTCCAAATGGCACCATGCTTTTCTCTCTGCCTGCATTCCAAATGGCACCACGCTTTTCAATCTGTCTGCATTCCAAATGGCACCATGCTTTTCAATCTGTCTGCATTCCAAATGGCACCATGCTTTTCAATCTGTCTGCATTCCAAATGGCACCATGCTTTTCTCTCTGTCTGCATTCCAAATGGCACCATGCTTTTCTCTCTGTCTGCATTCCAAATGGCACCACGCTTTCAATCTGTCTGCATTCCAAATGGCACCATGCTTTTCAATGTCTGCATTCCAAATGGCACCATGCTTTTCAATCTGTCTGCATTCCAAATGGCACCATGCTTTTCAATCTGTCTGCATTCCAAATGGCACCATGCTTTTCAATCTGTCTGCATTCCAAATGGCACCATGCTTTTCAATCTGTCTGCATTCCAAATGGCACCATGCTTTTCTCTCTGTCTGCATTCCAAATGGCACCATGCTTTTCTCTCTATCTGCATTCCAAATGGCACCACGCTTTTCAATCTGTCTGCATTCCAAATGGCACCATGCTTTTCAATCTGTCTGCATTCCAAATGGCACCATGCTTTTCAATCTGTCTGCATTCCAAATGGCACCATGCTTTTCAATCTGTCTGCATTCCAAATGGCACCATGCTTTTCAATCTGTCTGCATTCCAAATGGCACCATGCTTTTCAATCTGTCTGCATTCCAAATGGCACCATGCTTTTCAATCTGTCTGCATTCCAAATGGCACCATGCTTTTCAATCTGTCTGCATTCCAAATGGCACCATGCTTTTCAATCTGTCTGCATTCCAAATGGCACCATGCTTTTCTCTCTGTCTGCATTCCAAATGGCACCATGCTTTTCTCTCTGTCTGCATTCCAAATGGCACCATGCTTTTCAATGTCTGCATTCCAAATGGCACCATGCTTTTCAATCTGTCTGAATTCCAAATGGCACCATGCTTTTCAATCTGTCTGCATTCCAAATGGCACCATTCTTTTCAATCTGTCTGCATTCCAAATGGCACCATGCTTTTCAATCTGTCTGCATTCCAAATGGCACCATGCTTTTCAATCTGTCTGCATTCCAAATGGCACCATGCTTTTCAATCTGTCTGCATTCCAAATGGCACCATGCTTTTCTCTCTGTCTGCATTCCAAATGGCACCACGCTTTTCAATCTGTCTGCATTCCAAATGGCACCATGCTTTTCAATGTCTGCATTCCAAATGGCACCATGCTTTTCAATCTGTCTGCATTCCAAATGGCACCATGCTTTTCAATCTGTCTGCATTCCAAATGGCACCATGCTTTTCAATCTGTCTGCATTCCAAATGGCACCATGCTTTTCAATCTGTCTGCATTCCAAATGGCACCATGCTTTTCAATCTGTCTGCATTCCAAATGGCACCATGCTTTTCAATCTGTCTGCATTCCAAATGGCACCATGCTTTTCTCTCTGTCTGCATTCCAAATGGCACCATGCTTTTCTCTCTATCTGCATTCCAAATGGCACCACGCTTTTCAATCTGTCTGCATTCCAAATGGCACCATGCTTTTCAATCTGTCTGCATTCCAAATGGCACCATGCTTTTCAATCTGTCTGCATTCCAAATGGCACCATGCTTTTCAATCTGTCTGCATTCCAAATGGCACCATGCTTTTCAATCTGTCTGCATTCCAAATGGCACCACGCTTTTCTCTCTGTCTGCATTCCAAATGGCACCATGCATTTCTCTCTGTCTGCATTCCAAATGGCACCATGCTTTTCTCTCTGTCTGCATTCCAAATGGCACCATGCTTTTCTCTCTGTCTGCATTCCAAATGGCACCATGCTTTTCTCTCTGTCTGCATTCCAAATGGCACCATGCTTTTCAATCTGTCTGCATTCCAAATGGCACCATGCTTTTCAATCTGTCTGCATTCCAAATGGCACCATGCATTTCTCTCTGTCTGCATTCCAAATGGCACCATGCTTTTCTCTCTGTCTGCATTCCAAATGGCACCATGCTTTTCTCTCTGTCTGCATTCCAAATGGCACCATGCTTTTCAATCTGTCTGCATTCCAAATGGCACCATGCTTTTCAATCTGTCTGCATTCCAAATGGCACCATGCTTTTCAATCTGTCTGCATTCCAAATGGCACCATTCTTTTCAATCTGCCTGCATTCCAAATGGCACCATGCTTTTCAATCTGTCTGCATTCCAAATGGCACCATGCTTTTCAATCTGTCTGCATTCCAAATGGCACCATGCTTTTCAATCTGTCTGCATTCCAAATGGCACCATGCTTTTCAATCTGTCTGCATTCCAAATGGCACCATGCTTTTCAATCTGTCTGCATTCCAAAAGGCACCATGCTTTTCAATCTGTCTGCATTCCAAATGGCACCACGCTTTTCAATCTGTCTGCATTCCAAATGGCACCATATTCCCTATGGGCCCTGGTTAAAAATCATGTAGGGAAAAGCGATGTCTCTCGATGTGCAAACCTGATAGAGACCCCAAGCGACTTACAGCTGTAATCACAGCAAAAGGTGGCCCTACAAAGTATTAACTTAAGGGGGCTGAATAATTTTGCACGCCCAATTTTTCAGCTTTTGATTTGTTAAAAAGTTTGAAATATCCAATAAATGTCGTTCCACTTCATGATTGTGTCCCACTTGTTGTTGATTCTTCACAAAAAATACAGTTTTATATCTTCATGTTTGAAGCCTGAAATGTGCCAAAGTGGTCGCAAAGTTCAAGGGGGCCGAATACTTTCGCAAGGCACTATACCTCAACTACCTCAACTACCTCAGTTACCTCAGTTACCTCAACTACCTCAGTTACCTCAACTACCTCAGTTACCTCAACTACCTCAGTTACCTCAACTACCTCAACTACCTCATTTACCTCAACTACCTCAACTACCTCAGTTACCTCAACTACCTCAACTACCTCAGTTACCTCAACTACCTCAACTACCTCAGTTACCTCAGTTACCTCAACTACCTCAGTTACCTCAACTACCTCAACTACCTCAGTTACCTCAACTACCTCAACTACCTCAGTTACCTCAGTTACCTCAACTACCTCAGTTACCTCAACTACCTCAACTACCTCATTTACCTCAACTACCTCAACTACCTCAACTACCTCAACTACCTCAGTTACCTCAACTACCTCAACTACCTCAGTTACCTCAGTTACCTCAACTACCTCAGTTACCTCAACTACCTCAACTACCTCAGTTACCTCAACTACCTCAACTACCTCAACTACCTCATTTACCTCAACTACCTCAACTACCTCAGTTACCTCAGTTACCTCAACTACCTCATTTACCTCAACTACCTCAACTACCTCAACTACATCAATTACTTCAACTACCTCAGTTACCTCAACTACCTCGTACCCCTGGAAATTGACTAGGTACCGGTACTCCTTGTATATAAATAGGTTATTGTTAATGTTATTTTGTTTAACTCTTTCCTTTTCATTTAGAAAATATTTGTCTTACTTTTTAACTCTGCATTGATGGGAATGGGCTCGTAAGTAAGCATTTCACTGTAAGGTCTACACCTGCTGTATTCAGCATTTCACTGTGAGGTCTACTACACCTGTTGTATTCGACATTTCACTGTAAGGTCTACTACACCTGCTGTATTCAGCATTTCACTGTAAGGTCTACTACACCTGTTGTATTCAGCATTTCACTGTGAGGTCTACTACACCTGTTGTATTCAGCATTTCACTGTGAGGTCTACTACACCTGTTGTATTCAGCATTTCACTGTTCGGTCTACTACACCTGTTGTATTCAGCATTTCACTGTGAGGTCTACACCTGCTGTATTCAGCATTTCACTGTGAGGTCTACACCTGCTGTATTCAGCATTTCACTGCAAGGTCTACTACATCTGTTGTATTCAGCATTTCACTGTAAGGTCTAATACACCTGTTGTATTCAGCATTTCACTGTGAGGTCTACTACACCTGTTGTATTCAGCATTTCACTGTACGGTCTACTACACCTGTTGTATTCAGCATTTCACTGTGAGGTCTACTACACCTGCTGTATTCAGCATTTCACTGTGAGGTCTACACCTGCTGTATTCAGCATTTCACTGTAAGGTCTACTACACCTGTTGTATTCAGCATTTCACTGTAAGGTCTACTACACCTGTTGTATTCAGCATTTCACTGTAAGGTCTACTACACCTGTTGTATTCAGCATTTCACTGTAAGGTCTACTACACCTGTTGTATTCAGCATTTCACTGTAAGGTCTACTACACCTGTTGTATTCAGCATTTCACTGTAAGGTCTACTACACCTGTTGTATTCAGCATTTCACTGTAAGGTCTACTACACCTGTTGTATTCAGCATTTCACTGTGAGGTCTACACCTGCTGTATTCAGCATTTCACTGTAAGGTCTACTACACCTGTTGTATTCAGCATTTCACTGTAAGGTCTACTACACCTGTTGTATTCAGCATTTCACTGTAAGGTCTACTACACCTGTTGTATTCAGCATTTCACTGTGAGGTCTACCTACACCTGTTGTATTCAGCATTTCACTGTAAGGTCTACTACACCTGTTGTATTCAGCATTTCACTGTAAGGTCTACTACACCTGTTGTATTCAGCATTTCACTGTAAGGTCTACTACACCTGTTGTATTCAGCATTTCACTGTAAGGTCTACTACACCTGTTGTATTCAGCATTTCACTGTAAGGTCTACCTACACCTGTTGTATTCGGAGCATGTTACCAATGCAATTTAATTTGATTGGATTTGATTTTAAGAGAACGGAAAGATACATTATGAAAAGTGCATCCACAAAACATACTTATTTATGGATATTAGTGTATATTAAAGAGATTTTTAATTAAATTCAGCTGATCAATGTTTTTTTCTGCTGCGTAAATCCCCTCTGAAATAAACCTCTCCCTGTGTGAGTTTAATGACAGGGGAGAGAGAGAGGAAGGCGGTAAGATGTGTGGAAAGAGAACGAGGGAGGTAAGACTATGGAAAGAGAGGAAGAGGGAGGTAAGATTGTGGAAAGAGAGAGCAAGGGAGGCAAAACTGTGGAAAGAGAGAGAGAGGGAGGTTAGACTGTGGAAAAGAGAGAGGGAGGTAAGACTGTGGAAAGATAGAGAGAGAGGGAGGTAAGACTGTGGAAAGAGAGAGAGGGAGGTTAGACTGTGGAAAGAGAGAGATAGAGGTTAGACTGTGGAAAGAGAGAGAGGGAGGTAAGACTAAGGAAAGAGAGAGAGGGAGGTAAGACTGTGGAAAGAGAGAGAGAGAGGGAGGTTAGACTGTGGAAAGAGAGAGAGAGGGAGGTTAGACTATGGAAAGAGAGGAAGAGGGAGGTAAGATTGTGGAAAGAGAGAGCAAGGGAGGCAAAACTGTGGAAAAGAGAGAGAGAGGGAGGTAAGACTGTGGAAAGAGAGAGAGAGGGAGGTTAGACTGTGGAAAGAGAGAGAGAGGGAGGTAAGACTGTGGAAAAGAGAGAGAGGGAGGTTAGACTGTGGAAAAGAGAGAGAGGGAGGTTAGACTGTGGAAAAGAGAGAGAGGGAGGTTAGACTGTGGAAAGAGAGAGAGAGGGAGGTTAGACTGTGGAAAAGAGAGAGGGAGGTTAGACTGTGGAAAGAGAGAGAGAGGGAGGTTAGACTGTGGAAAGAGAGAGAGAGGGAGGTTAGACTGTGGAAAGAGAGAGAGAGGGAGGTTAGACTGTGGAAAAAGAGAGAGAGGGAGGTTAGACTGTGGAAAGAGACAGGGAGGGAGGTAAGACTGTGGAAAGAGAGAGAGATAGGGAGGGTGATAATACTTATGAAAATATACAGAGAGAGGGTGTTAAATACTGTGGAAAGAGAGAGAGAGGGAGGTAAGATGTATGGAACGAGAGAGAGAGAGAGAGAGGTAAGATGTATGGAAAGAGAGAGAGAGAGAGAGAGAGAGAGAGAGAGGTAAGATGTATGGAAAGAGAGAGAGAGAGGTAAGATGTATGGAAAAGAGAGAGAGGGATCAGCTGGATCTTCACAACTAGCTAACTAGCTAACCGCAACCAAGGATGATTACTCCTGGCTAGCGTTTCCACCCACTTAGCTTGAAGCTAGCTCGGCCAGAGCTCCTGTGCTACCACCGAAGCATACTCCTGGGCTACAATATCCGGACCCATGACCGGTCTATCGATGTCACCGCATGAAGAGGCATAAACAGACTCACCCCATCGCGATGCCCCCAAAGGCTAACTTTCTAGCCCTTGCTATCTCCTTGCTTGCTAATTCGGCCTGCTAACTGCTAGCTTGTTTAGCCCCGGTCCGTTAACTGCTACCTTGTTTAGCCCCGGTCCGCTAACTGCTACCTTGTTTAGCCCCGGCCTACTAACTGTTAGCTTGTTAGCACAGGCCTGCTAACCGTCTGAATCGCCGCGTCCCAAACACTCACTGGACCCATATTTACCTTCAATCTCTTTTCGATTTTTTATTTGTTTATACCTTCCGGTAACCTGCCTCACCCAATGTGATATGGAATCGCTATTATTTTAAATTTTTAGAACACACTCAAGAACCTCCAGAAGCTAACCAGCTAACTAGCTACAAGCTATTTAGTCATTGTTAGCCACTGCTAGCGGCTTTTACCTTTTACCTTCTGCACAGCCAGCCAGTTTTTTATCCTGGATAATACTCGCCAGTCCAGCTTCCCTGCCCCATCCACCGCTGCCCCCTGGACACTGATCACTTGGCTACATAGCTGATACATGCTGGACTGTCCATTAATCACGGTACTCCATTCTGCTTGTTTATGTTTTATCTGTCAGCCCCAGCCGCACTCAGGCTCTGTGTGTAGTTAATCCGACCCTCCCTGCCTAGTCAACACCATTTTACCTGCTGTTGTTGTGCTAGCTGATTAGCTGTTGTTGTCTCACCTACTGTTTTAGCTACTGTTTTAGCTAGCTCTCCAAATTCAACACCTGTGATTACTGTATGCCTCGCTGTATGTCTCTCTCAAATGTCAATATGCCTTGTATACTGTTGTTCAGGTTAGTTATCATTGTTTTAGTTTACAATGGAGCCCCTAGTTCCACTCTTCATACCCCTGACACCTCCTTTGTCCCACCTCCCACACATGTGGTGACCTCACCCATTACAACCAGCATGTCCAGTGATAGAACCTCTCTCATCATCAATCAGTGCCTGTGCTTACCTCCGCTGTACCCGCACCCCACCATACCCCTGTCTGCGCATTATGCCCTGAATGTATTCTACCATGCCCAGAAATCTGCTCCTTTTATTCTCTGTCCCCAACGCTCTAGGCGACCAGTTTTGATAGCCTTTAGCCGCACCCTCATTCTACTCCTCCTCTGTTCCGCGGGTGATGTGGAGGTAAACCCAGGCCCTGCATGTCCCCAGGCACCCTCATTTGTTGACTTCTGTAATCGAAAAGCCTTGGTTTCATGCATGTCAACATCAGAAGCCTCCTCCCTAAGTTTGTTTTACTCACTGCTTTAGCACACTCTGCTAACCCTGATGTCCTTGCCGTGTCTGAATCCTGGCTCAGGAAGGCCACCAAAAATTCTGAGATTTCCATACCCAACTATAACATTTTCCATCAAGATAGAACTGCCAAAGGGGGAGGAGTTGCAGTTTACTGCAGAGATATCCTGCAAACTAATGTCATACTTTCGAGGTCCATACCCAAACAGTTCGAACTACTAATTTTGAAAATTACTCTCTCCAGAAATAAGTCTCTCACTGTTGCCGCCTGCTACCGACCCCCTCAGCTCCCAGCTGTGCCCTGGACACCATTTGTGAATTGATCGCCCCCATCTAGCTTCAGAGTTTGTTCTGTTAGGTGACCTAAACTGGGATATGCTTAACACCCTGGCAGTCCTACAATCTAAGCTAGATGCCCTCAATCTCACACAAATCATCAAGGAACCCACCAGGTACAACCCTAAATCTGTAAACAAGGGCACCCTCATAGATGTCATCCTGACCAACTGGCCCTCCAAATACACCTCCGCTGTCTTCAACCAGGATCTCAGCGATCACTGCCTCATTGCCTGTATCCGCTACGGAGCCGCAGTCAAACGACCACCCCTCATCACTGTCAAACGCTCCCTAAAACACTTCTGTGAGCAGGCCTTTCTAATTGACCTGGTACGGGTATCCTGGAAGGACATTGACCTCATCCCGTCAGTTGAGGATGCCTGGTCATTCTTTAAAAGTAACTTCCTCACCATTTTAGATAAGCATGTTCCGTTCAAAAAATGCAGAACTAAGAACAGATATAGCCCTTGGTTCACTCCAGACCTGACTGCCCTCGACCAGCACAAAAATATCCTGTGGCGGACTGCAATAGTATCGAATAGTCCCCGCGATATGCAACTGTTCAGGGAAGTCAGGAACCAATACACGCAGTCAGTCAGGAAAGCTAAGGCCAGCTTCTTCAGGCAGAAGTTTGCATCCTGTAGCTCCAACTCCAAAAGGTTCTGGGACACTGTGAAGTCCATGGAGAACAAGAGCACCTCTTCCCAGCTGCCCACTGCACTGAGGCTAGGTAACACGGTCACCACCGATAAATCCATGATTATCGAAAACTTCAACAAGCATTTCTCAACGGCTGGCCATGCCTTCCGCCTGGGTACTCCAACCTTGGCCAACAGCTCCGCCCCCCCCCCCGCAGCTACTCGCCCAAGCCTCTCCAGGTTCTCCTTTACCTAAATCCAGATAGCAGATGTTCTGAAAGAGCTGCAAAACCTGGACCCGTACAAATAAGCTGGGCTTGACAATCTGGACCCTCTATTTCTGAAACTATCCGCCACCATTGTCGCAACCCCTATTACCAGCCTGTTCAACCTCTCTTTAATATTGTCTGAGATCCCCAAGGATTGGAAAGCTGCCGCAATCATCCGTCTCTTCAAAGGGGAGACACCCTGGGCCCAAACTGTTACAGACCTATATCCATCCTGCCCTGCCTATCTAAGGTCTTCGAAAGCCAAGTCAACAAACAGGTCACTGACCATCTCGAATCCCACCATACCTTCTCTGCTGTGCAATCTGGTTTCCGAGGGTGCACCTCAGCCACGCTCAAGGTACTAAACGATATCATAACCGCCATCGATAAAAGACAGTACTGTGCAGCCGTCTTCATCGACCTTGCCAAGGCTTTCGACTCTGTCAATCACCATATTCTTATCGGCAGACTCAGTAGCCTCGGTTTTTCGGATGACTGCCTTGCCTGGTTCACCAATTACTTTGCAGACAGAGTTCAGTATGTCAAATCGGAGGGCATGATGTCCGGTCCTCTGGCAGTCTCTATGGGGGTGCCACAGGGTTCAATCCTCGGGCCGACTCTTTTCTCTGTATATATCAATGATGTTGCTCTTGCTGCGGGCGATTCCCTGATCCAGCTCTACGCAGACGACACCATTCTATATACTTCCGGCCTGTCCTTGGACACTGTGCTATCTAACCTCCAAACGAGCTTCAATGCCATACAACACTCCTTCCGTGGCCTCCAACTGCTCTTAAACGCTGGTAAAACCAAATGCATGCTTTTCAACCGTTCGCTGCCTGCACCCGCACGCCTGACCAGCATCACCACCCTGGATGGTTCCGACCTTGAATATGTGGACATCTATAAGTACCTAGGTGTCTGGCTAGACTGTAAACTCTCCTTCCAGACTCATATTAAACATCTCCAATCAAAAATCAAATCAGGAGTCGGCTTTCTATTCCGCAACAAAGCCTCCTTCACTCACGCCGCCAAACTTACCCTAGTAAAACTGACTATCCTAACGATCCTCGACTTCGGCGATGTCATCTACAAAATTGCTTCCAACACTCTACTCAGCAAACTGGATGCAGTTTATCACAGCGCCATCCGTTTTGTCACTAAAGCACCTTATACCACCCACCACTGCGACTTGTATGCTCCAGTTGGCTGGCCCTCGCTACATATTCGTCGCCAGACCCACTGGCTCCAGGTCATCTACAAGTCCATGCTAGGTAAAGCTCCCCCTTATCTCAGTTCACTGGTCACGATGGCAACACCCATCCGTAGCACGCGCTCCAGCAGGTGTATCTCACTGATCATCCCTAAAGCCAACACCTCATTTGGCCGCCTTTCGTTCCAGTTCTCTGCTGCCTGTGACTGGAACGAATTGCAAAAATCGCTGAAGTTGGAGACTTTTATCTCCCTCACCAACTTCAAACATCTGCTATCTGAGCAGCTAACCGATCGCTGCAGCTGTACATAGTCTATCGGTAAATAGCCCACCCATTTTTACCTACCTCATCCCCATACTGTTTTTATTTATTTACTTTTCTGCTCTTTTGCACACCAATATCTCTACCTGTACATGACCATCTGATCATTTATCACTCCAGTGTCAATCTGCAAAATTGTAATTATTCGCCTACCTCCTCATGCCTTTTGCACACAATGTATATAGACTCCCCTTTTCTTCTACTGTGTTATTGACTTGTTAACTGTTTACTCCATGTGTAACTCTGTGTTGTCTGTTTATATACAATGTACAATGTGTGCAAAAGGCATGAGGAGGTAGACGAATAGTTACAATTTTGCAGATTGACACTGGAGTGATAAATGATCAGATGGTCATGTACAGGTAGAGATATTGGTGTGCAAAAGAGATGTATGGAAAGAGAGAGAGAGGTAAGATTTATGGAAAGAGAGAGAGAGAGGGAGGTAAGATGTATGGAAAGAGAGAGAGACTGTAACGGCGTTCGTCTGTTGAAGGAGAGTCGGACCAAAATGCAGCATGGTGGTTACTCATGTTCTTTAATGAAAAAATAGCGATACATGAAATAACTAAATAAATACAAAAACAACAAACGAAACGTGAAAACCTAATTACAGCCTATCTGGTGCACACTACACAGAGACAGGAACAATCACCCACAAAATACACAGTAAAACCCAGGCTACCTAAATATGGTTCCCAATCAGAGACAAGGAGAATCACCTGACTCTGATTGAGAACTGTCTCAGGCAGCCAAGCCTATGCTAGACACACCCCTAATCAGCCACAATCCCAATGCCTACAAAAACCCCAATACGACAACACAATAAACCCATGTCACACCCTGGCCTGAACAAATAATAAAGAAAACACAAAAATACTAAGACCAAGGCGTGACAGAACCCCCCCAAGGTGCGGACTCCCGGACGCACCTTAAAACCATAGGGAGGGTCCGGGTGGGCGTCTGTCCATGGTGGCGGCTCCGGCTCGGGACGTGGACCCCACTCCATAAATGTCTTAGTTCCTCCCCCTTGCGTCCTGGGATAGTCCACCCTCGCCGCCGACCATGACCTCGTAGTCCTCACCCAGAACCCCACTGGACTGAGGCAGCTCGGGACTGAGAGGAAGCTCGGGACTGAGGGGCAGCTCGGGACTGAGGGGCAGCCCGGGACTGAGGGGCAGCCCGGGACTGAGGGGTAGCCCGGGACTGAGGGGAAGCCCGGGACTGAGGGGAAGCCCGGGACTGAGGGGAAGCCCAGAACTGAGGGGAAGCTCAGCACTGAGGGAAGCTCAGCACTGAGGGGAAGCTCAGCACTGAGGGGAAGCTCAGCACTGAGGGGAAGCCCAGTACTGAGAGGAAGCTCAGCACTGAGAGGAAGCTCAGCACTGAGAGGAAGCTCAGGCAGGTAGTTGGATCCGGCAGATGTTACCTACATTCAATTCACATTTACACGAACTTCAGAGTGTTCTCTTTCAAATCGTACCAAGAATATGCATATCCTTGGTTCTGTGCCTGAGCTATAGGCTGTTAGATTTGGGTATGTCTTCAGGTGGAAATTGCACAAAGTAGGGGGGGGGAGCTGCAAGAGGCCTCATTAACACTTCTTCGGGATCGGTGTCATTTCCACGGGACGGTTGAGCTAATGTAGTCTAATTAGTAAGGTTGTAAGTAACAATAATATTTTCCTGGACATAGACATATCTGATATTGGCAGAAAGCTTACATTATTGTTAATCTAACTGCGTTGTCCAATTTACAGTAGCTATTACATTGAAAGAATACCATATTTGTTACAGTTTTCTTCCGTCGAAGGAGAGTCGGACCAAAATGCAGCGTCGTTAATAATATACATCTTTTAATAAAGATGAACACTAACAATACAAAACAACAAACGGAACGGGAAAACCTATACAGCCTATCTGGTGAATACAAAACACTGAGACAGGAACAATCACCCACGAAACACTCAAAGAATATGGCTGCCTAAATATGGTTCCCAATCAGAGACAACGATAATCACCTGCCTCTGATTGAGAACCGCCTCAGGTAACCATAGACTTTGCTAGAACACCCCACTAAGCCACAATCCCAAAACCTACGAAAAAACCCCCATACATAAACACAACACAAAATAAACCCATGTCACACCCTGGCCTGACCAAATAAATATAGAAAACACAAAATACTAAGACCAGGGCGTGACAATATTATTGTTTGAGGACAGTGCACAATTGTGAAAATGAAAAGTTATTAATATAGAAATTAGGCACATTTGGGCAGTCTTGATACAACATTTTGAATGGAAATGCATTGGTTCATTGGATCAGTCTAAAACATTGCACATACACTGCTGCCATCTAGTGGCCAAAATCTAAATTGCAGCTGGGCTGGAATAATACATGATGGTCTTTCTCTTCCATTTCAAACATGATGGTACAAAAAAGTGTTTCTTTGTATTATCTTTTACCAGATCAAGTGTGTTATATTCTCCTACATTCCTTTCACATTTCCACAAAAGTCAGTGTTTCCCTTCAAATGGTACCAATAATATGCAAAACATTGCTTCAGGACCTGAGCTTCAGGCAGATAGATTTTGGTATGTCATTTTAGGCGTTCATTTATCAAATCAATTCTCTGTAATTATTATTACGTGATTAAACTAATCATGTAAATGTAATTAACTAGGAAGTCGGGGCACCAAGGAAAATCTGCAGATTACAAAGTTATAATTTTCCGAATGTAACTCTTCAGATATTTTAATATCTGATCAATTAGTCTTCTAATTAGTGAATTATTATTTACCTCACGTCAGTCTCATTCCAAACATTGTAAATTGTTGGTTATCTGCATGAACCCAGCTTTTACTATAAATCCTCCATACACCAATTGGCTTAATCATTTATTTACTAACTAACTAAATAATCACAGAAATGCATAAACAAGTAAACAGTAGATATTGGTAATTAACACAGGAGAAGATTCCCTAGTGGGCTAAGCCGATATGATGGCTTGGTGGACAAAATGGAAGGAGGTGTGGACTGAGAGAGAAGGGGGTGTGGACTGAGAAAGAAGGGGGTGTGGACTGAGAAAGAAGGGGGTGTGGACAAATGGAAGTGGGTGTGGACTGAGAGAGAGTGGGAAAGATGAAAGGGATCACTACACACAGTTGGTAATTACATTAATTGAAATGCTAATCATTTGCACATGAACACTCACTCATTCGGGAATAATTGTAATCAATATATATTTACGCCCACGTGTCGTTGTGATCTCTGTTGGAATCCGGTATGTCTGCTGGAGAGTTCATCTGAGTCTCTCTCTCTCTTTCTGTTTCCCTGAACAGCAAAGTATTTTGTGGTTAGAATGGATACTTCAGAGTACCCTTCAGAAATGTTCTTATAGAAACGATGTTTTGGCGGTTGTCTGTCTTCTCGTCCGTCAGGTTTACATAATTTCTAGCTGCAGACTAGTAATTAGTATCTCAAATTTGCTCTTATTCTGTAGGGATCGATAGTCTCAGAGTTGAACCATTTCCAGCCGTGTAGCCAATGCTCCATGTAGTATGGTTAGGAATTATATTCACAATCACAGCTCACACTGTGGGTTTGCTTAGTTTACACCGAGGTACGCGTGATCTTAACTATTCACCATCACAGCTCACGCTGTGGGTTTGCTCAGTCTAAAGAGGATTTTCTTAGGAGGGGCTTTTATTCGTAACAATAGAAAAGGTGGTTCTATGACACCTGGTCTGTGTGTGGCCAATGGCTTAGTTAACTTCTTGGTGACTGGGGGGCAGTATTGAGTAGCTTGGATGAATAAGGTGCCCAGAGTGAACTGCCTCCTACTCAGCCATAAAAGCTAGAATATGCATGTAATTAGTATATTTTGATAGAAAACACTCAGAAGTTTCTAAAACTGTTTGAATTATGTCTGTGAGTATAATAGAACTCATATGGCAGGCGAAAACCTGAGAAAAATCCAACCAGGATTTTGTAGGTTTCAACTCATAGCCTATCGGAGATACAGTGGGATATTGGTCATGTAGCACTTCCTAAGGCTTCCACTAGATGTCCACAGTCTTTAGAACGTTGTTGCAGGCTTCTACTGTGAAGGGCGGCCGAATGAGAGGGGATTGAGCCAGGTGTCTGGCAGATTGCCATGAGCTCATAACGCGCGGTCATGTGAAAGTTAGCTTGCGTCCCATTGCTTTTCTACAGACAAAGGAATTCTCCGTTTAGAACATTATTGAAGATTTATGATAAAAACATCTTAAAGATTGATTCTATACTTCGTTTGACAGGTTTCTACGACCTGTAATATAACTTTTTGGACTTTTCGTCCGACCTTTCGGCTGGACTTTGAATTGTTTACCAAATGCCCAAACAAAAGGAGCTATTTGGACATAAATTATAAACTTTATCAAACAAATCAAACATTTATTGTGAAACTGAGATAACTGGGAGTGCATTCTGATGAAGATCATGAAAGGTAAGTGAATATTTATAATGTTATTTCTGACTTCTGTTGACTGCACAATATGGCGGATATCTTTTTGGCTGTTTTGGTCTGGTTTTGCATGGTGTGCTTTTTCCGTAACGTTTTTTAAAATCTGACACAGCGGTTGCATTAATTAAGGACAAGTTTATCTAAAGTTCCATGTATAATAGTTGTATTTTTTATCAATGTTTATTATGAGTATTTCTGTAAATTGATGTGGCTCTCTGCAAAATCACTGCATGTTTTGGAACTACTGAACATAACACGCCAATGTAAAATTAGATTTTTGGATATAAATATGCACTTTATCGAACAAAACATACATGCATTGTGTAACATGAAGTCCTATGAGTGTCATCTGATGAAGACCATCAAAGGTTAGTGATTCATTCTATCTATATTTCTGCTTTTTGTGACACCTCTCTTTGGCTGGAAAAATGTTTTTCTGTGACTTGGTGTTGACCTAACATTATCGTTTGTGGTGCTGAATGTACACATTCAGAGATATAGTTGTGTGTTTCCGGTCCTTCGTGAGGTCACCAAATGAAACACACTCAACATAACTGTCCCTGAAGTGTCCACGGATCATTCCCACAAGTGGACATATAGTTTCATTTTCACATTTTGGGGATTTGGGAGTTTAAATCCTTTTCCTCTTTCAGGGGGAGAGAGTCTCCGCCAGTAATTTACGACCTGAGATAACAGAACCTGGGTGTAGGAGAGAGTGAGAGAGGGGGAATCCACAATCTATACACAGAAAGGGCTACGTCATGACAGGATGTTATGTCCATTTGCCATTTATGATTATAGGAAGTCGGCTTCCGAACCCAAAAGTCAGTGAAAATGTCCAAATGGCATTTATACTGACCAAATAATATATATATATTACTGTGTTAAGCCCGGAATCATTCTAGGAGGTCTATTTGTCATGTTTGAATATAGAAAGTCATAGGAAGTAAGAATGTCTTGTTGATGTTGATTAAGCATGTCCATTTCGTAATGGGAAGTCCTTATGGATATACATTGGCAATGGACACTGTCCAATCGCTCGTTGGTGTTGATTTCAGCCTGTCCATTTGGTGATGGAAAATCCCTCATTAAATACATTGGAAATGGACAAATGTAAACTGTCCATTGGCAATGTCGTACAATTACCATTACAAATTGGACATGCTCTAATATACTGCAGAAACACCCAATTGTCTGGCTCGTTGATCTCAAGATGGCCGGGTAGTGATAGTTGTTCCTCTCCATCACTCGTTGGTGTTGATTTAAGCCTGTCCATTTGGTGATGGTAAATCCCTCATTAAATACATTGGAAATGTACACTGTCCATTTGCAATGTCTTCCAATGGGCATTTACCAACACAAATTGGACATGCTCTAATATACTGGAATGATGCAGTAACCACTTATTCACTGCCATTTTCTATAATCAAGACACCAGCTGGTAACTCTTAACTGGTTGGGACAGCTCATGAAGTGTCCTAAATAGCTTTTGACAAGGTGGGACTTTTGTGACTAATGAGGCTTCCTGCATAACTTTAATTTAAAAAAGAAAAATGCCTCTATTCTCCTCTATTCTCAGCACGTAGGAACAATTGTCTACTCAGCTTTGTGGATATAGGCCCATCTCTCAGACTCTCAAGGAAGAGAACATGCCAGTTCTCTGGTACTGTCCAGGGACATAGTGCGTTTTGGCACCGTGGCAGATTGTGGGCATGCGTCTGGAAACGGAAACACCAGCTGGTTGACTGGACCATCTCTATGGGCTTGTTGATGTTCTCCTTCCACTGGACCATCTCTATGGGCTCGTTGACCATCTCTATGGGCTTGTTGATGTCCTTCTCCCATTGGACCATCTCTATGGACTTGCTGATGTTCTCCTTCCACTGGACAATCTCTATGGGCTTGCTGACCATCTCTATGGGCTTGTTGATGTCCTCCCACTTGACCATCTCTATGGGCTTGTTGATGTCCTCCTCCCACTGGACCATCTCTATGGGCTTGTTGATGTTCTCCTCCCATTGGACCATCTCTATGGGCTTGTTGATGTTCTCCTCCCACTAGACAATCTCTATGGGCTTGTTGATGTCCTTCTCCCACTGGACCATCTCTATGGGCTTGTTGATGTTCTCCTCCCATTGGACCATCTCTATGGGCTTGTTGATGTCCTCGTCCCACTGTACCATCTCTATGGGCTTGTTGATGTCCTCCTCCCACTGTACCGTCTCTATGGGCTTGTTGATGTCCTCGTCCCACTGGACCATCTCTATGGGCTTGTTGATGTCCTCCTCCCACTGGACCATCTCTATGGGCTTGTTGACCATCTCTATGGGCTTGTTGATGTCCTCGTCCCACTGGACCATCTCTATGGGCTTGTTGATGTCCTCGTCCCACTGGACCATCTCTATGGGCTTGTTGACCATCTCTATGGGCTTTTTGATGTCCTCCTCCCACTGGACCATCTCTATGGGCTTTTTGATGTCCTCCTCCCACTGGACCATCTCTATGGGCTTGTTGATGTCCTCCTCCCACTGGACCATCTCTATGGGCTTGTTGACCATCTCTATGGGCTTGTTGATGTTCTCCTCCCACTGGACCATCTCTATGGGCTTTTTGATGTCCTCCTCCCACTGCAACATCACTTTGGGCTTGTTGATGTCCTCCTCCCTCTGGACCATCCTATGGGCTGTCCTTCTCCCACTGTACCATCTTTGGGCTTGTTGATGTCCTCCTCCCACTGGACCATCTCTATGGGCTTGTTGATGTTCTCCTCCCACTGGACCATCTCTATGGGCTTTTTGATGTCCTCCTCCCACTGCAACATCACTTTGGGCTTGTTGATGTCCTCCTCCAACTGGACCATCTCTATGGGCTTGTTGACCATCTCTATGGGCTTGTTGATGTCCTCCTCCCACTGGACCATCTCTATGGGCTTGTTGATGTTCTCCTCCCACTAGACAATCTCTATGGGCTTGTTGATGTTCTCCTCCCACTAGACAATCTCTATGGGCTTGTTGATGTCCTTCTCCCACTGGATGCTGTCAGTAGCTGTCAGATGCTGTCAGAGGCTGTCAGATGCTGTCAGATGCTGTCAGATGCTGCCAGATGCTATCAGATGCTGTCAGATGCTGTCAGATGCTGCCAGATGCTGTCAGATGCTGTCAGATGCTGTCAGATGCTGCCAGATGCTGTCAGATGCTGTCAGATGCTGCCAGATGCTGTCAGATGCTGCCAGATGCTGTCAGATGCTGCCAGATGCTGTCAGATGCTGCCAGATGCTGTCAGATGCTTCTGTGTCCCAAGTCGTTTCCCACCAGGTGGATGACTATTATATATTCATGGCAAGAGAGAAGTTTCCAGAACCCTTCCATAGAGTACAGCTGATCCATATTTCGACCCCCTGTAGTCCTCTAGCCAGATACCTTGTTTATTCTCTCCTGTAGTCCTCTAGCCAGATACCTTGTTTATTCTCTCCTGTAGTCCTCTAGCCAGATACCGTGTGTAATGTCTCCTGTAGTCATCTAGCCAGATACCTTGTTTATTCTCTCCTGTAGTCCTCTAGCCTGATACCTTGTTTAATCTCTCCTGTAGTCATCTAGCCAGATACCGTGTGTAATGTCTCCTGTAGTCATCTAGCCAGATACCTTGTTTAATCTCTCCGGTAGACACCGGTAGACACCTTGTGTAATCTCATCGTAAATATTTACTTCAGTCTTTGTTTTCTTAGTTCTCACCAACTTGCTTTGAGTAATAATCAGTAGGATAATGAGCTGGGATCAATAAATTAAACACACCACATTGTGAGGGTTCACAAAGAGAGCATGTGTTAAACCGTATTATAATCTTGTATAATAATGTTCGATAATCACCTGCTGGTGTAAAAACCGTGGACATTAAAAACAAACAATTACATTTTAAGTGAGATGAAGCCATTAGTTTGAAGCCTAAAAAGAAAGGAAATTCACATGAGCGCCATATTACCTATTCCACCCATTACCTGCTCCATCAAGGTCACCCATTACCTGTCACCCATTACCTCCATCAAGGTCACCCATTACCTGCTCCATCAAGGTCACCCATTACCTGCTCCATCAAGGTCACCCATTACCTGCTCCATCAAGGTCACCCATTACCTGCTCCATCAAGGTCACCTGCTCCCCATTACCTGCTCCATCAAGGTCACCCATTACCTGCTCCATCAAGGTCACCCATTACCTGCTCCATCAAGGTCACCCATTACCTGCTCCATCAAGGTCACCCATTACCTGCTCCATCAAGGTCACCCATTACCTGCTCCATCAAGGTCACCCATTACCTGCTCCATCAAGGTCACCCATTACCTGCTCCATCAAGGTCACCCATTACCTGCTCCATCAAGGTCACCCATTACCTGCTCCATCAAGGTCACCCATTACCTGCTCCATCAAGGTCACCCATTACCTGCTCCATCAAGGTTTTCCAGCACCACAATGCCAACACCACGATGCCAGTCTCATTGTCAACAGTGAAGAGGCGACTCAGGGACGATGGCCTTCTAGGCAGAGTTGCAAAGAAAAGCCATATCTCACACTGTCCGATAAAAATAAAAGATTAAGGTGGGCAAAAGAACACAGACACTGGACAGAGGAACTCTGGCTAGGAGGTCAGCATCCCTAGGGAGTCGCCTCTTCACTGTTGACGTTGAGACTGGACAGAGGAACTCTGCCTAGGAGGTCAGCATCCCGAGGAGTCACCTCTTCACTGTTGATGTTGAGACTGGACAGAGGAACTCTGCCTAGAAGGCCAGCATCCCGGAGTCGTCACCTCTTCACTGTTGACGAACTCTTGAGACTGGTGTTTTGTGGGTACTATTTAATGAAGCTGCCAGCTGAGGACTTGTGAGGCGTCTGTTTCTCAAACTAGACACTCTAATATACTTGTCCACTTGCTCAGTTGTGCCCCAGGGCCTCCCACTCCTCTTTCTATTCTGGTTAGAGCCAGTTTGCGCTCTTCTGTGAAGGGATTAGTACACAGCGATGTATGAGACCTTCAGTTTCTTAGCAATTTCTTGCATGGAACAGCCTTCATTTCTCAGAACAAGGATAAGAGGATGACTGATTAGTTAGATTGCAAAATGGTTTTCTATTGATCAATTACCCTTTTAAATGATAAACTTGGATTAGCTAACACAAACATGCTATTGGAACACAGGAGTGATGGTTGCTGATAATGGGCCTCTGTACGCCTATATAGATATTCCATAAAAAATCTGCCGTTTCCAGCTACAATAGGCATTCACAACATTAACAATGTCTACACTGTATTTCTGATCAATTTGATGTTATTTTGGTGGGCAAAAAAAAAAAAGTGCTTTTCTTTCAAAAACAAGAAAATTTCTACGTGACTCCAAACTTTTGAACGGTAGTATATGTATATATATATATATACAGTGGGGCAAAAAAGTATTTAGTCAGCCACCAATTGTGCAAGTTCTCCCACTTAAAAAGATGAGAGAGGCCTGTAATTTTCATCATAGGTACACTTCAACTATGACAAAATTACAGGCCACTGTATATATATATATATACACAAGCATGGAGCATCACAGCTGGCAGAGTAGTCAAGGCATAAAGGCATATAGGATTCCCAGCCCTGATTCTAATTCAATAATGCTGCCTGTAACTGTGAAACAACACATAATACTGGCATATGTTGAAGCATATCAATTTATGATTTTATTAGAGGCAGAAATGATGTAAAAGAGAGAGAAATGGGGAAACATTCAGGAGACAGAGAGGTAAAGAGGAGGACAACCTTTCTGTATGTTGTATTGCCCCTCTCCCCCTCATTCCTCTCTCCATCTCTCTACGTGCTGGCCGTCATGCGTGGCGGTCACCCGTGCAATAAATCACTGGCAGTGGGACAGGACAGCCCATAACGCGCCCAACAACGCCATTCATCAATGTAATTAGCGCTGGGCACACGAGCCCTCTGTTACTGGGGTCAACAGGGACATGCTTCCTCCCTGACAGGACATCTACTGGGGACAGACAGACAGACAGGGGCGGAGAGCAGAGAGATTTTTTTTTTTCTCTAATGTCTCCACACCCTCCGTATCAGATGAGTGTTATTCCTTCGCTCTGTGTTCCCTTCCTCCCTCCCCCACCTCTCTTTTTCTGGCAGGAGGTCATGAGCAGGCGAGGAGGCGGGATCTGATGTCACAGCCTTCACTTTGGGGCCAGCTAGGGGCTTTACTCTGTGAAAAAAGGTTTCATTTCCCAAATGGTTATCTGACTTTCTCCACAGGAGAAGCCATCTTCATTCCATATTGATCCCATCTTCATCCTGATATCTGTAGAAAAGGTTTTCCTTTTCAACCAGGGTGTGAGGTAAGGCTTTTTTCCAGGGAGTGTGCTGCATTCATTTGTCATTTTTGGTGATGTTGTAGTAATTACTGGAATACAGGTTTAATCCTGTGTAGACGGGGAGGGAAACACAATTGAGCTGTGTGACGTGAGTAGGAGAGGGTTTGAGGTTAGGGGAGAGGGTTTGACCGATCACATGACACTCCCTGAGTTTTGGAAGGCAGATGAACAGAGAGCAACAAAGACATGAGGACAAATCAGACCCAGTTTTGACATGAATCGTGAACACTTTCCAAAACACTCTCATCTTACAAGTCTCTCTGGCAGGGCCAGACAGCTCTCCCTTTCTCCATCCCTCTCTTTTCCTCCTCTTATACTTATACCCTCACTCCTACAATGCTGATTGCCTTGCTTCAGAAGGTTCTTCACAGACACTTCCCTGCCAGCTCGCTGCTTGATGACTCAGAACGCTGTGTGGAACAGGAAGCTCATCACTAAAGGTAGAGAAGTTGACCTTTTCAATCTTCATCCTTATATGATCTTCATCCTCTTATCTTCCTCATCCTCTTACCCACCTCATCCTCTTGTTGTTTTCCTCGAAGTGTGTGTGTGTGTGTGTGTTTGTATGTGCACTGTACAGTCTGTTCTCTCTCAGCCCTTAGGCTGTGCACAGACACACACACACACACACACACACACACACACACACACACACACACACACACACACACACACACACACACCAGGGTGCAGAGAGAGAGAAAGAGAAGGGAGAGAGGACCTCAGAGAACAAAAAAATAAAAAACAAAATGTTGGAATCAAAATTATTTTCCAGATGTTTGGTTCTGAACCGAACCACCATTTTTAAATTGCGTTCCACTTTTCCGACCTGCAGTAGCCTAAAGTTCAGAGGGGGAGGGCTGCAGTAGCCTAAGGTTCAGAGGGGGAGGGGCTGCAGTAGCCTAAGGTTCAGAGGGGAGGGGCTGCAGTAGCCTAAGGTTCAGAGGGGGGGGCTGCAGTAGCCTAAGGTTCAGAGGGGAGGGGCTGCAGTAGCCTAAGGTTCAGAGGGGGAGGGGCTGCAGTAGCCTAAGGTTCAGAGGGGAGGGGCTGCAGTAGCCTAAGGTTCAGAGGGGAGGGGCTGCAGTAACCTAAGGTTCAGAGGGGGAGGGGCTGCAGTAGTATAAGGTTCAGAAGGGGAGGGGCTGCAGTAGCCTAAGGTTCAGAGGGGAGGGGCTGCAGTAGCCTAAGGTTCAGAGGGGAGGGGCTGCAGTAGCCTAAGGTTCAGATGGGGAGGGGCTGCAGTAGCCTAAGGTTCAGAGGGGGAGGGGCTGCAGTAGCCTAAGGTTCAGAGGGGGAGGGGCTGCAGTAGCCTAAGGTTCAGAGGGGGAGGGGCTGCAGTAGCCTAAGGTTCAGAGGGGAGGGGCTGCAGTAACCTAAGGTTCAGAGGGGGGAGGCGCTGCAGTAGCCTAAGATTCAGAGGGGGAGGGGCTGCAGTAGCCTAAGGTTCAGAGGGGGAGGGGCTGCAGTAGCATAAGGTTCAGAGGGGAGGCGCTGCAGTAGCATAAGGTTCAGAGGGGGAGGGGCTGCAGTAGCCTAAGGTTCGGAGGGGGAGGGGCTGGTAGCCTGCACACACATTGGCTAAAATGTTCAGCTGGCAGGCAGACACTGGAATACGTTTCTGTTTGACAGAGTGAGGGATTTGCAAAGGGGACTTTTTGTCGGACTGAAAAAAAATGTCTGGAACGTAAAATAACGTTATTTAACCAGTTCCCATGCACCCTATTCCCTATATAGTGCACTACATTAGACCAGAGCTCTATGGGGAATGGCACCCTATTCCCTATATAGTGCACTACATTAGACCAGAGCCCTATGGGGAATGGCACCCTATTCCCTATATAGTGCACTACATTAGACCAGAGCTCTATGGGGAATGGCACCCTATTCCCTATATAGTGCACTACATTAGACCAGAGCTCTATGGGGAATGGCACCCTATTCCCTATATAGTGCACTACATTAGACCAGAGCCCTATAGGGAATGGCACCCTATTCCCTATATAGTGCACTACATTAGACCAGAGCCCTATAGGGAATGGCACCCTATTCCCTATGTAGTGCACTACATTAGACCAGAGCCCTATAGGGAATGGCACCCTATTCCCTATGTAGTGCACTACATTAGACCAGAGCCCTATGGGGAATGGCACCCTATTCCCTATGTAGTGCACTACATTAGACCAGAGCCCTATGGGGAATGGCACCCTATTCCCTATGTAGTGCACTACATTAGACCAGAGCCCTCTTTGGAAAATTGTGCCATTTGGATGGTCAGTCCCTTGACGTGAGTTAAATAATTAAATAATTGAGCTAATGACTTTAAATCTGGCTGTTGAAGAAGGAGGACCAAGGTGCAGCGTGGTGAGCGTACATTTTCTTTATTCAATCAAAATGACGCCGAACAAAACAATAAACACTACAAAAATAAACTGTGAACCTGAAAGGCGATGTGCCCTAAACAAAGTCAACTTCCCACAAAACCAGGTGGGAAAAAGGGCTACCTAAGTACGGTTCCCAATCAGAGACAACGATAGATAGCTGTCCCTGATTAATTAAGAACCATACCCGTCCAACACATAGAAATACAAACATAGAATACCCACCCCAACTCACGCCCAAACCAAATAGAGACATAAAAGGATCTCTAAGGTCAGGTTGTGAGGGAGGGAGGGATGGAGGGAGGCAGGGAAGGAGGGAGGGAGGCAGGCAGGCAGGCAGGCAGGGAGGGAGGGAGGGAGGGAGGGGGAGGGAGGGAGGGAGGCAGGCAGGCAGGCAGGCAGGCAGGCAGGCAGGCAGGCAGGCAGGCAGGGAGGGAGGGAGGGAGGGAGGGAGCAGGCAGGCAGGCAGGGAGGGAGGGAGGGAGGGAGGGAGGCAGGCAGGCAGGCAGGCAGGCAGGGAGGGAGGGAGGGAGGCAGGCAGGCAGGGAGGGAGGGAGGGAGCAGGCAGGCAGGCAGGCAGGCAGGGAGGGAGGGAGGGAGGGAGCAGGCAGGCAGGCAGGCAGGCAGGCAGGCAGTAAGGGAGGGAGTATTTTACAGAGCGTGACAAATACTTCAAAATAGGGTTCATCTTATTTATATTCTGCTTTATAAATAATTAAAAAATTGAAAATGAAAATACGTTTTTAGAAACTCTCTGATCTCTAATGTAGTATTTGGAAAATAATAGGTGGAGATTTTAAATGAAGTCACAATAAATCAAATATCTGTTTGAAGAGTTGCTGCTGTGAACTACAGTACAAAGGACAGAAAACAATTATCATTGCAGAGAGAAACAAGACGCTGTCACAGTACGGATGCAGATAGTTAATGAAAAATACGCTGTCACAGTACGGATGCAGATAGTTAATGAAAAATACGCTGTCACAGTATGGATGCAGATAGTTAATGAAAATACGCTGTCACAGTATGGATGCAGATAGTTAATGAAAAATACGCTGTCACAATACGGATACAGATAGTTAATGAAAATACGCTGTCACAATACGGATGCAGATAGTTAATGAAAAATACGCTGTCACAATACGGATGCAGATAGTTAATGAAAAATACGCTGTCACAATACGGATACAGATAGTTAATGAAAATACGCTGTCACAATACGGATGCAGATAGTTAATGAAAAATATGCTGTCACAGTATGGATACAGATAGTTAATGAAAATACGCTGTCACAATACGGATGCAGATAGTTAATGAAAAATACGCTGTCACAGTACGGATAAATTAACAACTGCTGCACTATTGGACAGAAAGGGAAGGCGGGATGGAGGGAGGGAGGGAGGGAGGGGGGTGGATGGAGGGAGAGGAGGGAGGGAGGGGGGGGTGGATGGAGGGAGAGGAGGGAGGGAGGGGGGGTGGATGGAGGGAGGAGGGAGGGAGGGGGGGGTGGATGGAGGGAGAGGAGGGAGGGAGGGGGTGGATGGAGGGAGAGGAGGGAGGGGGGGGTGGATGGAGGGAGAGGAGGGAGGGAGGGAGGGGGAGGATGGAGGGAGAGGGAGAGGAGGGAGGGAGGGAGCAAAGGGGAGGGAGGGAGGGAGGGGGTAGGGAGGATGGGTGGATGGAGGGAGGGAGAGGAGGGAGGGAGGGAGGGAGGGAGGGGGGGAGGATGGAGGGAGGGAGAGGAGGGAGGGGGAGGGGGGTGGATGGAGGGAGAGGAGGGAGGGGGAGGATGGAGGGAGGGAGGGAGAGGAGGGAGGGGGAGCGGGGGGTGGATGGAGGGAGAGGAGAGGAGGGAGGGAGGGAGCAAAGGGGAGGGAGGGGGGGAGGGAGGGAGGGGGTGGATGGAGGGAGAAGAGGGAGGGAGGGAGCAAAGGGGATGGAGGGATGAGGGAGAGGAGGGGGAGCAAAGGGGAGGGAACGGGAAGGAGGGATGAGGGAGTTAAGGTTAAGGTCTTACAGAGTGTTTTGTCCTCTATGAACTAGGGTCTAAACTCTGTCCCCCAGCACTATCACTGTTTCTCTCTTCTCCTCACCTCTCCTCCCTTCGCCCCGCTTCTCCTCTCCAGGCTCCTCTTCTCACTGCCTGACTCAAGAATGACACATCAGATGTCCTGCCAAGTCATACCATGGGGAGAGAGTGCGAGGGTTAGGCATGAAGATGGAAGAGAGAGGAGGAGGAAGAGCGAGAGAAAGAGATGTGGGGAGAGAGAGAGAGAGATGTGGAGGGAGAGAGAGAGAGAGATGGCCAGGGTTAGAGAGTGAGAGAGATGGGGAGGGAGAGAGAGAGATGGGGAGGGAGAGAGAGAGATGGGGAGGGAGAGATGGGGAGGGAGAGAGAGTGAGAGAGATGGGGAGGAGAGAGATGGGGAGGGAGAGAGACCGAGAGAGAGAGATGTGGAGGGAGAGAGAGAGAGAGATGGCCAGGGTTAGAGAGTGAGAGAGATGGGGAGGGGAGAGAGAGATGGGGAGGGGAGAGAGAGATGGGGAGGGAGAGATGGGGAGGAGAGAGAGTGAGAGAGATGGGGAGGGAGAGAGATGGGGAGGGAGAGAGACCGAGAGAGAGAGATAGGGAGGGAGAGAGAGGGAGAGAAATAGAGAGGGTGAGAGAGATGGGGAGAGAGGGAGAGAGATGGGGAGGGAGAGAGAGGTTGAGAGATGGGGAGGGAGAGAGATGAGGAAAGGGGAGCTTTCAGAAAGATGTAAGATTAAAGTGTGTGGTTATTTAGTGATTAAAAAGCATGACGGTCGTGTTTATCTTTCCTTCTTTCTATCTCTCCACACCCCCATGCCAAGCCCTGAATACCCTCCACACCACCATGCCAAGCCCTGAATACCCTCCACACCACCATGCCAAGCCCTGAATACCCTCCACACCACCATGCCAAGCTTTGCCAAGCCCTCAGTACCCTCCACAACACCATGCCAAGCCCCCAGTACCCTCCACACCCCCATGCCAAGCCCTCAGTAACCTCCACACCACCATGCCAAGCCCTCAGTACCTTCCACACCACCATGCCAAGCAATCAGTACCCTCCACACCACCATGCCAAGCCCTCAGTAACCTCCACACCACCATGCCAAGCCCTCAGTACCTTCCACACCACCATGCCAAGCAATCAGTACCCTCCACAACACCATGCCAAGCCCTCAGTACTCTCCACACCACCATGCCAAGCCCTCAGTACCCTCCACACCACCATGCCAAGCTTTGCCAAGCCCTCAGTACCCTCCACAACACCATGCCAAGCCCCCAGTACCCTCCACACCCCCATGCCAAGCCCTCAGTACCTTCCAGACCTGCAATGCCAAGCTGTCAGTGCCCCCCCCCCCACATTGCAGAGATGGGAGGCTGACTCTCTCCCTGGAAAAGTGTTGACTGGCACAAAGGTGGAGAGGCAGGTGGGAGGCCTGGATGTAACCTGGTCCATCATATTGTCCATCTGCTCTACAAAGCCTGCTGTATGTGGGCAGCATACCAAGGCAACCTCCTCACGGGTTAGAATAGGACTGTTTGTAATTGTCACACGGAATTAGAATGTTCCGCTGTTAGGTTCTGTTCCCCGTTTCTGAGTTTACAGGCAGATTGACAAAGAGGTATGGTGTTTTTGGAGGTGTTTCTGAGTTTACAGGCAGATTGACAAAGAGGTACGGTGTTTTTGGAGGTGTTTCTGAGTTTACAGGCAGATCGACCAAGAGGTACAGTGTTTTTGGAGGTGTTTCTGAGTTTACAGGCAGATCGACCAAGAGGTACAGTGTTTTTGGAGGTGTTTCTGAGTTTACAGGCAGATCGACCAAGAGGTACAGTGTTTTTGGAGGTGTTTCTGAGTTTACAGGCAGATTGACCAAGAGGTACAGTGTTTTTGGAGGTGTTTCTGAGTTTACAGGCAGATCGACCAAGAGGTACAGTGTTTTTGGAGGTGTTTCTGAGTTTACAGGCAGATTGACCAAGAGGTACAGTGTTTTTGGAGGTGTTTCTGAGTTTCCCAAAACATGCTGAATGTGAAAGATTCAGTGCTGCGTCTGTGAGACATATACCCACAGAGTCACACGCTCCAGGATGTATGTTCTCTGTACTCTGGTCTTTAAATGTCATCCTTTTGAAGCCTGAGAGATCATTTTACACCTATCTCCTTTTTAACAAAATCAAACTCTCTCTCTCTCCTCTTCATGTCCTCCCTCTCCACTCTCACACCTTCCCTTCGCTCTTCCTGACAAATGTGTTTCTCTCTCTCTCTCTCTCTCTCTCCCTCTCTCTCTCTCTCTCTCTCTCTCTCTCTCTCTCTCTCTCTCTCTCTCTCTCTCTCTCTCCTCTCTCTCTCTCTCTCTCTCTCTCTCTCTCTTTCTCTCTCTCTCAGTTCAAATGGATTGACAGCAAGTCAATGTCTGTGAGGCAGGAGAGAGGAGATGATAGCTGAAGAGGTGTAACGTGGCGTGTGTGTGTGTGTGTGTGTGTGTGTGTGGGGGGAGATGACAGCTGAAGAGGATGCAAGCCACACACTGAAATAAGTCTGCTGTGGCCTGTCTGGCTCCTGTCTGCTGGGGCCTGTCTGGATCCTGTCTGTTGTGGCCTGTCTGGCTCCTGTCTGTTGTGGCCTGTCTGGCTCCTGTCTGTTGTGGCCTGTCTACTATAGAACACTATCTACTATAGAACACTATCTACTATAGAACACTATCTACTATAGAACACTGTCTACTATAGAACACTATCTACTATAGAACACTGTCTACTATAGAACACTATCTACTATAGAACACTATCTACTATAGAACACTATCTACTATAGAACACTATCTACTATAGAACACTATCTACTATAAAACACTATCTACTATAGAACACTGTCTACTATAAAACACTATCTACTATAGAACACTGTCTACTATAGAACACTATCTACTATAGAACACTATCTACTATAGAACACTATCTACTATAGAACACTGTCTACTATAGAACACTGTCTACTATAGAACACTGCCTACTATAGAACACTGCCTACTATAGAACACTGTCTACTATAGAACACTATCTACTATAGAACACTATCTACTATAGAACACTATCTACTATAGAACACTGTCTACTATACAACACTGTCTACTATAGAACACTATCTACTATAGAACACTATCTACTATAGAACACTGTCTACTATAGAACACTGTCTACTATAGAACACTGTCTACTATAGAACACTGCCTACTATAGAACACTGTCTACTATAGAACACTATCTACTATAGAACACTGTCTACTATACAACACTGTCTACTATAGAACACTATCTACTATAGAACACTATCTACTATAGAACACTGTCTACTATAGAACACTGTCTACTATAGAACACTGTCTACTATAGAACACTGCCTACTATAGAACACTGTCTACTATAGAACACTATCTACTATAGAACACTATCTACTATAGAACACTATCTACTATAGAACACTATCTACTATAGAACACTGTCTACTATAGAACACTGTCTACTATAGAACACTATCTACTATAGAACACTATCTACTATAGAACACTATCTACTATAGAACACTATCTACTATAGAACACTGTCTACTATAGAACACTATCTACTATAGAACACTATCTACTATAGAACACTATCTACTATAGAACACTGTCTACTATAGAACACTGTCTACTATAGAACACTATCTACTATAGAACACTATCTACTATAGAACACTGCCTACTATAGAACACTGTCTACTATAGAACACTGTCTACTATAGAACACTGTCTACTATAGAACACTGTCTACTATAGAACACTGTCTACTATAGAACACTGTCTACTATAGAACACTATCTACTATAGAACACTATCTACTATAGAACACTGTCTACTATAAAACACTATCTACTATAGAACACTATCTACTATAGAACACTATCTACTATAAAACACTATCTACTATAGAACACTGTCTACTATAAAACACTATCTACTATAGAACACTGTCTACTATAGAACACTGTCTACTATAGAACACTATCTACTATAGAACACTATCTACTATAGAACACTATCTACTATAGAACACTGTCTACTATAGAACACTATCTACTATAGAACACTATCTACTATAGAACACTGTCTACTATAGAACACCATCTACTATAGAACACTGTCTACTATAGAACACTATCTACTATAGAACACTGTCTACTATAGAACACTGTCTACTATAGAACACTATCTACTATAGAACACTATCTACTATAGAACACTGTCTACTATAGAACACTATCTACTATAGAACACTGTCTACTATAGAACACTATCTACTATAGAACACTGTCTACTATAGAACACTGTCTACTATAGAACACTATCTACTATAGAACACTGTCTACTATAGAACACTGTCTACTATAGAACACTATCTACTATAGAACACTATCTACTATAGAACACTATCTACTATAGAACACTGTCTACTATAGAACACTATCTACTATAGAACACTATCTACTATAGAACACTATCTACTATAGAACACTATCTACTATAGAACACTATCTACTATAGAACACTATCTACTATAGAACACTATCTACTATAGAACACTGTCTACTATAGAACACTATCTACTATAGAACACTATCTACTATAGAACACTGTCTACTATAGAACACTGTCTACTATAGAACACTATCTACTATAGAACACTATCTACTATAGAACACTATCTACTATAGAACACTATCTACTATAGAACACTATCTACTATAGAACACTATCTACTATAGAACACTATCTACTATAGAACACTATCTACTATAGAACACTGTCTACTATAGAACACTGTCTACTATAGAACACTATCTACTATAGAACACTATCTACTATAGAACACTATCTACTATAGAACACTATCTACTATAGAACACTGTCTACTATAGAACACTATCTACTATAGAACACTATCTACTATAGAACACTGTCTACTATAGAACACCATCTACTATAGAACACTGTCTACTATAGAACACTATCTACTATAGAACACTGTCTACTATAGAACACTGTCTACTATAGAACACTATCTACTATAGAACACTATCTACTATAGAACACTGTCTACTATAGAACACTATCTACTATAGAACACTGTCTACTATAGAACACTATCTACTATAGAACACTGTCTACTATAGAACACTGTCTACTATAGAACACTATCTACTATAGAACACTGTCTACTATAGAACACTGTCTACTATAGAACACTATCTACTATAGAACACTATCTACTATAGAACACTATCTACTATAGAACACTGTCTACTATAGAACACTATCTACTATAGAACACTATCTACTATAGAACACTATCTACTATAGAACACTATCTACTATAGAACACTATCTACTATAGAACACTATCTACTATAGAACACTATCTACTATAGAACACTGTCTACTATAGAACACTATCTACTATAGAACACTATCTACTATAGAACACTGTCTACTATAGAACACTGTCTACTATAGAACACTATCTACTATAGAACACTATCTACTATAGAACACTATCTACTATAGAACACTATCTACTATAGAACACTATCTACTATAGAACACTATCTACTATAGAACACTATCTACTATAGAACACTATCTACTATAGAACACTATCTACTATAGAACACTATCTACTATAGAACACTGTCTACTATAGAACACTATCTACTATAGAACACTATCTACTATAGAACACTGTCTACTATAGAACACTATCTACTATAGAACACTGTCTACTATAGAACACTGTCTACTATAGAACACTATCTACTATAGAACACTATCTACTATAGAACACTATCTACTATAGAACACTATCTACTATAGAACACTGTCTACTATAGAACACTGTCTACTATAGAACACTGTCTACTATAGAACACTGTCTACTATAGAACACTGTCTACTATAGAACACTATCTACTATAGAACACTATCTACTATAGAACACTATCTACTATAGAACACTATCTACTATAGAACACTATCTACTATAGAACACTATCTACTATAGAACACTATCTACTATAGAACACTGTCTACTATAGAACACTATCTACTATAGAACACTATCTACTATAGAACACTATCTACTATAGAACACTATCTACTATAGAACACTATCTACTATAGAACACTATCTACTATAGAACACTATCTACTATAGAACACTATCTACTATAGAACACTATCTACTATAGAACACTATCTACTATAGAACACTATCTACTATAGAACACTATCTACTATAGAACACTATCTACTATAGAACACTGTCTACTATAGAACACTATCTACTATAGAACACTGTCTACTATAGAACACTATCTACTATAGAACACTATCTACTATAGAACACCATATGAACATAACTGTAAAAAAGAATCACATAATCATTCTCTGCATTGGGACGTTTAAGCCTGTCGTAAATAGCCATCTCTACACCGTCTCTTTTCCTCTGGTACATCTCAGTTCTAAGGCTGTTCTATCTCTTGGTCTCTTTATAAATCTCAGTACAGAATGCACAGTGTTATGGACTGGGCACAGCTGTGGGGCTGTGAGGGGCGGTGAGGGGCGCTAGGCTCTGTCCCTTGTAATGCATTTTCATGAAAACCTATTCTGGCACTAGACTACTTTCCGAGGGTACATTTGATGCCTAAATGAGCATTTAAAACATGAAGCACTAGAAGGTTCAATTGCCCTTGTCCTTTTGGTAACGGGGTGGAATCGCTCTGTGGGGCTAACTGTAAGCCCACCACCCACTCCTCTACACACACCACACACACACACACACACACACACACACACTTAATACTACACTGACTGTAAGCCCACCACCCACTCCTCTACACACACACACACACACACACACCCCTATAAACAGTAGAGAGGCTATATACAGTAGAGGCTATATACAGTAGAGAGGCTATAACAGTAGAGAGGCTATATACAGTAGAGGCTATATACAGTAGAGAGGCTATATACAGTAGAGAGGCTATATACAGTAGAGAGGCTATATACAGTAGAGAGGCTATATACAGTAGAGGCTATATACAGTAGAGAGGATATACAGTAGAGAGGATATATACAGGAGAGAGGCTATACATATATAACAGTAAAAAGACTATATATATATATAAATAGTACTGTGCTCTCTCCAAAATCCGGATATTGCTCGATGAGGCTACTAGTGTGATAAAAAGAGGGCCTTGACTGCATATACATCAGACTTAAGCTGGTAGAGATGGACGTACCAGCAATTTTACAAACATTTTTTGTTGATCTTGTGTGAAATGGAGGATTTATCCGCTGAGGGAATTGTCCGTGATCTGTTACCTGCATTAGAGGGTGTAAAGTTACCTGAGGACTTTCTCTACAAAAACCCTCGTTGGAATCCCATGTGATGCTGGGACGCAAGAGCGGAGTAGCAACAAGGCTCCAGGCCCTCTTCCCTGATGTAACAGTTTGGCACTGCTCAGCACGCAGGTTTGAGCTCGCAGTAGGCCATGTGGTAAAAGAGATAGGAGCTATCAATTATTTTTTAAATACAATTGTTTAAAAAAAAAATATTTAACTAGGCAAATCAGTTAAGAACGAATTCTTATTTACAACGTTAGCCTACCTTGGACACATTGTGCGCCGCCTTATGGGTGGGATTTTTACCTTATGGGTGGGTGGGATTTGATGAAGCCTGGGTCCATTCTATCCATCATCACTGAGATAACTTAGACAGCTGCGCCACTCGGGAGCTCAATTTTTTGGGGACAAGCTATATGCTCTTTATAGCATATCCAACCAAACATCGCCAAGGATCTTGAACACTAGATGGGTGGCATCCTGTCTTAGAACTATGTGTGGAAGTCTGTGTGGAAAAACTACCCGGCTCTTCACAAGCATTTCACCACAGCAACTGAGAATGCCTCCCATGAGAGCACGACCCGTCGGAACTATAGTGGCCTTGCCATGAGTTTATCCTTGCATGAGTTTCATAACAATCTAGGCCTTATGTAAAACATGTGATCCATGGCCGTTTATTAAGATATTTATTAGGGTATTATAAAACAAAATACATTTCCCTTTTAACAGGAGGGCTAGATAGTTCAGAAGGCAACATGATTATGGACTCTGGCTCCATCAACTTTAAAGATGAACAAATGTAATTCTGGTTTTATGTTGTGTGGGACTGACAAATTATCATCTTGCTTCCTGGTCGTTTTTTAAAATTTTTATATAGCTGATTCAGCATATTATAATTACTAAATCTACTTCCTGGATTTAATAATTCATGATGTCTGCAAACCAACACGTAATATGTGATGATGGGTTTTCTAAAGATTATTAAATCAAGAATGATTGAGCCATTTCCTTTATTATCATATTACTCAGCTCAAATGTTTTATAAATGGTAATATCCATGGTGACATACAGTAGCTAAGCGTTAATTCATCACTGTTAGTCCACACCTGTTGTTTACGAGGTGATGAATAACATAGACAGCCTCTTCTAATGCTCCCTCTCCAGTGAAGCTGCTGTTTGGGGGAAGGAGATTGAAGCTGTCGTTTGGGGAAGGAGAGTGGAGCTGCCGTTTGGGGGAAGGAGATTGAAGCTGTCGTTTGGGGAAGGAGAGTGGAGCTGCCGTTTGGGGGAAGGAGATTGAAGCTGTCGTTTGGAGGAAGGAGAGTGGAGCTGCCGTTTGGGGGAAGGAGATTGAAGCTGTCGTTTGGGGGAAGGAGAGTGGAGCTGTCGTTTGGGGGAAGGAGAGTGAAGCTGTTGTTTGGGGGAAGGAGAGTGAAGCTGTCGTGTGGGGGAAGGAGATTGAAGCTGTCGTTTGGGGGAAGGAGATTGAAGCTGTCGTTTGGGGGAAGGAGAGTGAAGCTACAATATTAATTTAGTTTCATCCCCCGTCCCGTCGATCCGTAGCAGGTGTGTTTCACGAGCTAAAAAACCCTGTCCACCTGTTTTTAATGACCAGATTATGCCTGCAAAGTAAACACACACACACTCAAACCGGTTCCTGGCACCTACTACCGTACCCCCTTCAAAGGCACTTCATTATTTTGTCTTGTCCGTTCACCCTCTGAATGGCAAACACACACAATCCATGTCTCATTTGTCTCAAGGCTTAAAACCTGTCCCCTCCCCTTTATCTACACTGATTGAAGTGGATTTAACAGGTGACATCACCTGGATTCACCTGGTCAGTCTGTCATGGAAAGAGCAGGTGTTCATGGAAAGGGATAAACTTGTAACCCCAGTTTTGAGAAAATGGCCTTTGAATATTTTGGTATCTAGTGAAGAGCTCTTCTTTGTCTACACCCATTCAGCATCGTTCACACCCTCTTAAGCTTTAGCCCCACCCATTCAGCATCGTTCACACCCTCTTAAGCTTTAGCCCCACCCATCTCTTTAAGGATTCACATGTGAGGCCATGTGCTAAACAGAGTGAGTAGTGTAGTAAACAACCAAAGATTTCAAGACTAAAAGTGTTGAAATTAGTAGCCTACAAAAAGGAAAAACTGGAGGTAAATATACACCTAATCTACTCCTTGGCCTTTATCCTAATCTGACTTTGGTACAGGTCATGTTGTTCTTCACATTTCCGTCTCTGGTAAATTGATGGGTCATGTGAAGGAAATTCTGTTTTATGATAAAAGACAGTAAGAGCCGCCTGTTCTCTACCTCGACTAATATATTAATAATATATATGTTTATCTTCTCTACCTTCGACTAATATATCAGTAATATATATGTTTCTCTTCTCTACCTCGACTAATATAATATATATTTCTCTTCTCTACCAATATACTAATATAATATATATTTCTCTTCTCTACCTCGACCAATATAATACATATTTATCTTCTCTACCTCGACTAATATACTAATACAATATATATTCTCTTCTCTACCTCGACTAATATAATATATATTTCTCTTCTCTATCTCGACTAATATACTAATATAATATATATTTCTCTTCTCTACCTCGACTAATTTAATATATATTTATCTTCTCTACGTCGACTAATATACTAATATAATATATATTTCTATTCTCTAACTCGACTAATATTTTAAAAATATATATGTTTCTCTTCTCTACATTAACTAATATACTAATACAATATATATTCTCTTCTCTACCTCGACTAATATAATATATATTTCTCTTCTCTATCTCGACTAATATACTAATATAATATATATTTCTCTTCTCTACCCTGACTAATATACTAATATAATATATATTTCTCTTTTCTAGCTCGACTAATATACTAATATAATATATATTTATATTCTCTACCATGACTAATATAATATATATTTCTCTTCTCTAATTCGACTAATATATTAATAATATATATTTTTCTCTTCTCTACCACGACTAATATACTAATATAATATATATTTATCTTCTCTACCTCGACTAATATAATATATATTTCTCTTCTCTATCTCGACTAATATACTAATATAATATATATTTCTCTTCTCTACCCTGACTAATATACTAATATAATATATATTTCTCTTTTCTAGCTCGACTAATATAATATATATTTATATTCTCTACCTCGACTAATATAATATATATTTCTCTTCTCTAATTCGACTAATATATTAATAATATATATTTTTCTCTTCTCTACCACGACTAATATACTAATATTGTCACGTTCTGACCTTTATTTCCTTTGTTTTGTATTTATTTAGTATGGTCAGGGCGTGAGTTGGGTGGGCAGTCTATGTTTGTTTTTCTATAATTTGGTTATTTCTATGTTTCGGCCTAGTATGGTTCTCAATCAGAGGCAGGTGTCATTAGTTGTCTCTGATTGAGAATCATACTTAGGGAGCCTGGGTTTCACTGTGTGTTTGTGGGTGATTGTTCCTGTCTCTGTCTCTGCACCAGATAGGACTGTTTAGGGTTTCACACGTTCCATGTTTCTTGTTTTGTAGTGTTCATGTGTACATTTACATATTAAAAGAACCATGGACACTTACCACGCCGCATATTGGTCCTCTGATCCGTTTCGCCTCTCCTCTTCGGAAGAAGAGGAGGAAATCCTTGACAAATATAATATATATTTATCTTCTTTACTTTTCTCTTCTCTACCTCGACTAATATAATCTATATTTCTCTTCTCTACCTCAACTAATATACTAACAAAATATATGTTTCTCTTCTCTACCTCGACTAATACAATATATATTTATCTTCTCTACCTCGACTAATATAATAATAATATATATGTTTCTCTTCTGTACCTCGACTAATACAATATATATTTCTCTACTCTACCTCGACTAATATAATATATATTTCCCTACTCTAACTCGAGTAATATACTAATATAATCTATATTTCTCTTCTCTACCAATATACTAATATAATATATATTTCCCTTCTCTACCTCGACTAATATACTAATATAATCTATATTTCTCTTCTCTACCTCGACTAATATACTAACATAATATATGTTTCTCTTCTCTACCTCGACTAATATAATATATATTTCTCTTCTCTACCTCAACTAATATATTAATAATATATATTTTTCTCTTCTCTACCTCGACTAATATGTTAATAATATATGTTTCTCCTCTCTACCTCAACTAATATAATATATATTTCTCTTCTCTACCTCAACTAATATACTAATTTAATATACATTGGGGCAAAAAAGTACTTAGTCAGCCACCAATTGTGCAAGTTCTCCCACTTAAAACGACGAGAGAGGCCTGTAATTTTCATCATAGATACACTTCAACTATGACAGACAAAATGAGAAAAAAAATCCAATAATACTAATATTACGTCTGTTTCCAGGAAGTGGAGGATAGCTAAGCTGCCAGGAGAGAGAGAACTGGCGTCCCAAATTGCTCCCTATCTCCTATGTAGTGCACTAATGTTGACCTGGGCCCTTTAGCTCCTATAGGTTATATACCCTATGGGCTCTGGGCACTATGGGATATATTGCCATTTGTTAGGCAGCCTCAGATAGGTACTGGCGGGAGAGAGAGAGTCAGAGAATAATCACATTTGAGAGTAATTGAAGCGAGGGCTAAAAGTTATTTTTAATTGATTGCCCAGGATTCTCAGTGAAATGGGTTGAATACTAAAATTAGAACCATTAGTCTCTCTCTGTCTATTTATATTCCCTAGCTCTCTCTCTCTTTCTCTTTCTCTCTCTCTCTCTCTCTCATTTCCCCCCATCTCTTATTATCCAACTGAGATGATTGTGATTAAACCACTCTAATACCTTCCCTCCCTTTTCCAATTTATCTCTCTCTCTCCTTGCCAGCCTCCCATTGATCTCTCTCCCTCTCCCTCTCCCCCTATCTATCTCTGTCTCTCAAACACTCTCCTCTCCCTCCATCAAACCTATCCCCAGTATGCTGCCTACACAGCCTCCCTAATGATAATAAGATACCTGTAATGTTCCCAGTTCGATAGGCCTGTCTGCTCCACAGACCTGTCGTGTGTACTGATGATAGACCAGGGTCTCCATGGTAACACGGATAGCTTTTATTGACCGTCTGATCCCAATGGGCCAGGGAGAGATGACCAGACAGTTTTTTTTGGACTGATTCCCCAATTTAATGGGAACCGTCTTACTTCCAGGTCCCTCTTTAAAAGTCCACCGAACCAGTTCTACCAAGTACGAGAAAAATAATTTAAAAAATACTCAGTCAAACTGATCATGTAGGAATCAGTGTTCAATCTGCCATCGGGGGGGTTCTTTCCTTCCTTTGTTTCCTCCTAACTCGTCCTGCTTTGTGAAATCCATCAGAATAACTGGTGCTGAGTGCCCTGTGTTGCTGCAGGGGAAGCTGGCCTTTTAATGGCTGATAGAACACCGACGGTTTTAAAATAAATTAAATAACAAAGGAGGCTGAGACAAAATGTCCGCCACTGTTATTAACACAGACGCCGACTAATTCCTCCCTCAATAAGCACTGTAACTGCTGCACTAGTCGTGTGAGGACTGGTGTTTTCTACCTGACACGTTCAGTGAGTAATGTGTCAATTGATTACAATTTCACTTCACTTTTTACAAGCCAATCTCTTGAGTTGCTGCAACTGTGGAAAACAGTGTTTGCAAATCAGCAGGTTTCCAAACCTTGGTAAAACAAAAATGGTGTATCTCATATTGCTTTTGAAACTCGGAAACCATTCATAGAACTCTGGTTCGAGTAACAAAACACAGTGTTAAAAGCCAAACAAAAGAGCAAGGAATACCTTGAATAAATAACACACGGAACGAGACCCGTAATCCACAATGGCACGAAAGACAAAACACACAGCACAGGTACTCACATGCACCAACGGACATTATAACAATAACGGACAGACCAATGGAAACCAAAGGGCACATATATACAAATACTAATCAGTGGGGTTAGGGGGCAGGTGTGCGTAATGAAAGATCCAGAGGCGTCTGTCTGTCTGTCTGTCTGTCTGTCTGTCTGTCTGTCTGTCTGTCTGTCTGTCTGTCTGTCTGTCTGTCTGTCTGTCTGTCTGTCTGTCTGTCTGTCTGTCTGTCTGTCTGTCTGTCTGTCTGTCTGTCTGTCTGTGTCTCTCCCTCTGTCTGCCTGTCTGTCTCTCTGTCTCTCTGTCTTTCTCTCTCTCTCTCTCTCTCTGTCTCTCTGTCTCTCTGTCTCTCGCTCTCTCTCTCTCTCTCTTTTTTTTTTAGCTTTAAGTGAACCTACGCCAATTTGCCCAACACATGATTCATATTAACCGGCGCCTCAGAAATCTAACACTTTGATAAATTGACAAATCAGATGTTATCTTCTCCCATTTAATCACACTGAGAGATTAGAAGTCATACGAGACCAGAGGGGCCTGGCCGTGAATTATATCTGTCTGGTAGGATTCATATCCCATCTCAGAGACGGGGTGACGTCTCTGTTTCTCTCTTTGATGGGAACACAGATGTAGAGGGTTGGAATAAGAGGATAATTGAAGTCTTTTTATGAATGGTTGGTTGTAAAGGGTTCTGCTGAATTGAATCTCTGATTGTAGTTTGATTGTAGTGTAGCTGTGTAGGCCAAGTGATTTCTAGGGAGTTTTTCCTAGCCGGCGTGCTTCTACACCTGCATTGCTTTCTGTTTGGGGTTTTAGGCTGGGTTTCTGTATAAGCACTTTGAGATATCAGCTGATGTAAGAAGGACTATGTAAATATACCTGATTGATTGATTGATTGATTGATTGGATGATTTGGTACTCTCAGAGGGAGCTCTGTCAGGTGTTCTGAGAGGTAGCTGTCAGGTGTTCTGAGAGGTAGCTGTGAGAGGTAGCTCTGTCAGGTGTTCTGATAGGTAGCTCTGTCAGGTGTTCTGATAGGTAGCTCTGTCAGGTGTTCTGATAGGTAGCTCTGTCAGGTGTTCTGATAGGTAGCTCTGTCAGGTGTTCTGAGAGGTGCTCTGAGAGGTGCTCTGTCAGGTGTTCTGAGAGGTGCTCTGAGAGTTGTATTCTGAGAGGTGTGTTCTGAGAGGTGTTCTGAGAGGTGTGTTCTGAGAGGTGTTCTGAGGTGTGTTCTGAGAGGTGTGTTCTGAGAGATGTTCTGAGAGGTGTGTTCTGAGAGGTGTGTTCTGAGAGAGGTTTTCTGAGAGGTGTGTTCTGAGAGGTGTTCTGAGAGATGCTCAAATTTTGGAAATATACAGTTTACAGCTGTAACAATGTGTTCCTAGACTGATCACCCCAATCCGCAAAAGTGGAGTCAAATTTGAACCTAATAACTACCGTGGTCAACAGTCAACAGCTACCGTGCGTCAACAGCAACCTTAGGAAAATCCCCTACAATAACAGCAGGGGATTCGTACATTTCTTCAGTGAAAACAATGTACTGAGTAAATGTCAAATTGGCTTTTTAACAAATTGCCGTACAACAGACCACATATTCACCCTGCACACCCTAATTGACAACCAAACAAACCAAAGCAAAGGAAAAGTCTTCCCATGCTTTGTTGATTTCAAAAAAGCCTTCAACATAATTTGGCATGAGGGTCTGCTATACAAACTGATGGAAAGTGGTGTTGGTGGTAAAACATACGACATTATAAAATCCATGTACACAAACAACAAGTGTGCGGTTAAAATTGGCAAAAAACACACACATTTCTTCACACAGGATTGTGGGGTGAGACAGGGATGCAGCTTAAGCCCCACCCTCTCAACATATATAAACGAATTGGCGCGGGCACTAGAAAAGTCTGCAGCACCCGGCCTCACCCCACTAGAATCCGAAGTCAAATGTCTACTGTTTGCTGATGATCTGATGCTTCTGTCACCAACCAAGGAGGGCCTACAGCAGCACCTAGATCTTCTGCACAGATTCTGTCAGACCAGGGCCCTGACAGTATATCTCAGTAAGACCAAAATATTGCCTCTTTGGGTTGGAGGGTTTTTATTTTGTCCTGTAGTTCATTCAAGGTAATTGGAGAATCCAGTGGGTTCTGGTCGTCTTTAATAGTTAATTCTAAGATTTGTATTTGATCATGTATATGTTTTTGCTCTTTATTCTTTGTTATAGAGCCAAAAAGATTGGAGAAGTGGTTTACCCATACATCTCCATTTTTGGATAGATAATTCTTCGAGTTGTTGTTTGTTTAGTGTTTTCCAGAAGTGTTTAGAGTCTATGGATTCCTCAATTACATTGAGCTGATTTCTGACGTGCTGTTCCTTCTTTTTCCGTTGTCTATTTCTGTAATGTTTTAGTGATTCACCATAATGAAGGCGTAGACTCAGGTTTTCCGGGCCTCTATGTTTTTGGTTGGATAGGTTTCTCAAATTCTTTCTTAGGTTTTTGCATTCTTCATCAAACCATTTGTCATTGTTGTTCATTTTCTTCGGTTTTCTGTTTGAGATTTTTAGATTTGATAGGGAAGCTGAGAAGGCAAATATACTGTTATGATTTTCTACTGCCAAGTTTACACCTTCACTATTACAGTGGAAGGTTTTACCCAGAAAACTGTCTAAAAGGGATTGAATTTGTTGTTGCCTAATAGTTTTTTGGTAGGTTTCCAAACTGCATTCCTACCATCTGAAGCATTTCTTAATGTTACTCAGTTCCTTTGGCTTTGATGCCTCATGATTGAGTATTGCTCTGTTCAAGTAGACTGTGATTTTGCTGCGGTCTGATAAGGGTGTCAGTGGGCTGACTATGAATGCTCTGAGAGACTCTGGGTTGAGGTAAGTGATAAAGTAGTCTACAGTACTACTGCCAAGAGATGAGCTATAGGTATACCTACCATAGGAGTCCCCTCGAAGTCTACCATTGACTATGTACATACCCAGCGTGCGACAGAGCTGCAGGAGTTGTGACCCGTTTTTGTTGGTTATGTTGTCATAGTTGTGCCTAGGGGGGCATGTGGGGGAGGGAATGCTGTCAACTGCAGGCAGGTGTTTGTCCCCCTGTGTGCTGAGGGTGTCCGGTTCTTGTCCGGTTCTGGCATTTAGGTCGCCACAGACTAGTACATGTCCCTGGGCCTGAAAATTATTGATATACCCCTCCAGGATGGAGAAGCTGTCTTCATTCAAGTATGGGGATTCGAGTGGGGGGATATAGGTAGCACACAGGAGGACATTTTTCTCTGTTAAGATCATTTCTAGACAGATGTAAAATGCTCCTGTTTCGACTAACTTAATAGAGTGGGTAAGGTCTGCTCTTTACCAAATTAGCATACCCCCTGAGTCCCTTCCCTGTTTCACACCTGGTAGTTTGGTGGATGGGACTACCAGCTCTCTGTAACCTAGAGGGCAACCAGTGGGTCCGTCTCCTCTGTACCAGGTTTCTTGCAGGATGACAATGTATTACCGATTTCTTTGGTGAAGTCCGGGTTCCTGCTCTTTAGGCCAAAGGCAGATGACCTCAGGCCTTGGATATTCCAGGATGATATAGTAAAGGCTTTGTGTTCCATAAAGTGTCCAATGTTGTTGGTCGTGGTTTGGCCTCAGGCCAGTAAGTGTGAGCAGAGCCTGCTGAGCATCTGGTAAATGCCATTGGCTTGGGCGAGTATAAGAGTGAGGGTTGGGCCTGTTTACCTCCTCACTACCTGGGCGTATGTGTGACTTCCATGTTGAGGCCCTCTTTGCGGGGCTGGGGTTCATGTGGTGGGCAGGAGGGGAATATCTGGGATCTGAGGGGGCCTAAATGGGGTGTGGGCATGGTTGACGTGGGGGGGTGTTGATTGGTTGGGGTGTGGGTGTGGATGTGGCTGGGGGTGGGTGTAAATAAATAGGCAAAGTATTTACAATATGGCAATTAAACCTTGGAAGGTTTATTGTTTAGAAGATGAATGTGTAGAGATACTGGGGTGCAAAGGAGCAAGATAAATAAATAAATACAGTATGGGGATGAGGTAGATAGATTGGCTGTTTACAGATGGGCTATGTACAGGTGCAGTGATCTGTGAGCTTTTCTGACAGCTGGTGATTAAAGCTAGTGAGGGAGATATGAGTCTCCAGCTTCAGTGATTTTTGCAGATCGTTCCAGTCATTGGCAGCAGAGAACTGGAAGGAAAGGCGACCAAAGGAAGAATTGGCTTTGGGGGTGACCTGCTGGAGATATACCTGCTGGAGAGCGTGCTACGAGTGGGTGCAGCTATGGCGACCAGTGAGCTGAGATAAGGCGGGGCTTTACCTAGCAGAGACTTGTAGATAACCTGTAGCCAGTGGGTTTGGTGACGAGCATACAATGGTGGGTAGTATATGGGGCTTTGGTGACAAAACGGATGGCACTGTGATCGACTGCATCCAGTTTGTTGAGTAGAGTGTTGGAGGCAATTTTATAGATGACATCGCCGAAGTCGTGGATCGGTTGGATGGTCATTTTTACGAGGGTATGTTTGGCAGCATGAGTGAAGGATGCTTTGTTGCAATATAAGAAGCCGATTCTAGATTTAATTTTGGATAGGATATGCTTAATGTGACTCTGGAAGGAGAGTTTACAGTCTAACCAGACACCTAGGTATTTGTAGTTGTCCACGTATTCTAAGTCAGAACTGTCCAGAGTAGTGATGTTGGATGGGCAGGCAGGTGCGGGCAGCGATTGGTTGAAGAGCATGCATTTAGTTTTACTTTTATTTAAGAGCAGTTGGAGGCCACAGAAGGAGACTTGTATGGCATTGAAGCTCGTCTGGAGGTTAGTTAAAACCTCTTGGAACCACCGATCCCGGATCCGGGAGAATTGTCATCAACTACACTAATTAGCATAGCGCAACGGCCAAATAATCTTACTCGAAAATATTCATATTCATGAAATCACAAGTGAATTATAGCGAAACACAGCTTAGCCTTTTGGTAACCTCTTGAAACTACACCCAATCAGCATCGTTCACACCCTCTTAAGCTTTAGCCCCACCCTTCGCTTACAAGATTGATAGGTCCTTGCGGGACGGTTGAGCTAACGTAGGCTAATATGATTAGCATGAGGTTGTAAGTATCAAGAACATTTCCCAGGACATAAACATATCTGATATTGGCAGAAAGCTTAAATTATTGTTAATCTAACTGCCCAATTTATAGTAGCTATTACAGTGAGATAATACCATGCTATTGTTTGAGGAGAGTACACAGTTTTGAACATGAAGGTTATTAATAAACCAATTAGGCACATTTGTGCAGTCTTGATACAACATTTTAAATAGATATGCAATGGATCATTGGATCAGTCTAACATTTTACACATATACTGCTGCCGGCCAAAATCTATATTGCACTGGAATAATACTTTCTCTTGCATTTCAAAGATGATGGAAAAATAAGAAATGCATGTTTGTTTCTTTGTATTATCTTTTACCAGATATAATGTGTTATATTCTCCTACATTACTTTCACATTTCCAAAAACTGTGTTTATTTTCAAATGGTATCAATCATATGCATATCCTTGCTTCAGGTCCTGAGCTACAGGCAGTAAGATTTGACATTTCAGGCAAAAAAACAACAAAAAAGTCTGATCATTAAGAAAATAGTTGTAATATTTTATTCAGATATTTGACTTACCCCATACTTGACTTACTCGGGGTAAGTTTTGCCAAAATACCACTTCTTTAGGAGAATACATTTTTTCAAAACGTATGTTTACGTTCATTCTGATTATGTCCAGGGAAACACAACATCCTTAAATATATAATATATGTCAATATCTTTTTTAGAATGAAGTGTATATTTCCCTTGATGGCTGAATGTAAAAATGGCTCAGTTTACCCCACTCTTCCCTAATGTATTAACTAAAAACACGCAATAAATTAAATTAAAACGAGTTTCATTATTTAAATTAGGCGGTTGTTAAAATGTATCAATAGGTTGTCATGGTAACTATCGGAAAGGAGGCAGAGGTGTGTGTTTGTGTGTGTGTGTGTGTGTGTGTGTGTGTATGTATGTTGTCTGTGTGTTGAGGATTGTGTGTGTGAGGATTGTGTGTGTGTGTGTGTGTGTGTGTGTGTGTGTGTGTGTGTGTATGTGTGTGTGTGTGTATGTATGTGTGTCAGTGTGTGTGTGTGTGTGTGTCTGTGTGTGTGTGTGAGGATTTGTGTGTGATTGTGTGGATGTGTGTCTGTGTTCTCATTGTTTTGTGTGTGTGTGTGTGTGTCTGTGTGTGTGATTGTTTTGAATTGTGTGCGTGTGTGTGTGTGTGTGTGGTGTGTGTGTGTGTGTCGTGTGTGTGTGTGTGTGTGTGTGTGTGTGTGTGTGTGTGTGTGTGTGTATGTATGTATGTGTGTCTGTGTGTGTGAGGATTGTGTGTGTGAGGATTGTGTGTGTGTGCTGTGTGGTGTGTGTGTTGTTGTCCATGTTGTGTGGGCTTGTGTGTGTGTGTGTGTGTGTGTGTTCCCCCATGTTGTGTGTGGTGTGTTCCTGTCTCCATGTTGTGCTAGTATGTGGCTGTTTGTGTTCGTTATTTTCTGGTGAATATCAGTCAGACATATTTCACTCTAGCTAAACTCAAAACAAAAGCGTCTTGAACATTATTTACAAGAGTACTGGAATATATATTGTCAATCACCACGGGACACTCTCTCCTGCAAATAGGGAACACACTGTAGGATGGTGAGATATTATTATTTAAACTTTTAATGTGTACATAATAGATTATCACAATTGCCATGCTTGTTAAGGGGCAATGTACTGTTCAAACAACATCGAAGTAGGGACCCTGCCACTGCTTTGGTTGACAGGGATGGAGATGTCATGAGTATTTCTTCTCTATTACATAGCTAGAGTATCTGGCAGATGGTGTTTGAGAAAGGGGAGTTGTGTATTGTGTGATTAATGGATAGTTCTCAGCTCAGGGTGTTTTTGAAAGTGAGAAGGGAAAGGAATCTTCCTGATATAGTGAACGTTACAGTGTTCGAACATGTTGTGCTAGGGCTTCCCTTTCTTCTCCATGTTGTGCTAGGGCTTCCCTTTCTTCCCCCATGTTGTGCTAGGGCTTCCCTTCCTTCTCCATGTTGTGCTAGGGCTTCCCTTTCTTCTCCATGTTGTACTAGGACTTCCCTTTCTTCTCCCATGTTGTGCTAGGGCTTCCCTTTCTTCTCCATGTTGTGCTAGGGCTTCCCTTTCTTCCCCCATGTTGTGCTAGGGCTTCCCTTTCTTCTCCATGTTGTGCTAGGACTTCCCTTTCTTCTCCCATGTTGTGCTAGGGCTTCCCTTTCTTCTCCATGTTGTGCTAGGGCTTCCCTTTCTTCCCCCATGTTGTGCTAGGGCTTCCCTTTCTTCTCCATGTTGTGCTAGGGCTTCCCTTTCTTCTCCATGTTGTGCTAGGGCTTCCCTTTCTTCTCCATGTTGTGCTAGGGCTAGGGCCCTTTCTTCCCCCATGTTGTGCTAGGGCTTCCTTTCTTCTCCCATGTTGTGCTAGGGCTTCCCTTTCTTCTCCATGTTGTGCTAGGGCTTCCCTTTCTTCCCCCATGTTGTGCTAGGGCTTCCCTTTCTTCCCCATGTTGTGCTAGGGCTTCCCTTTCTTCTCCATGTTGTGCTAGGGCTTCACATTTCTTCTCCCATGTTGTGCTAGGGTTTCCCTTTCTTCCCCATGTTGTGCTAGGGCTTCCCTTTCTCCCCCCATGTTGTGCTAGGGCTTCCCTTTCTTCTCCATGTTGTACTAGGACTTCCCTTTCTTCTCCCATGTTGTGCTAGGGCTTCCCTTTCTTCTCCATGTTGTGCTAGGGCTTCCCTTTCCTCTCCCATGTTGTGCTAGGGCTTCCCTTTCTTCCCTACATGATGTGCTAGTGCTTCCCTTTCTTCCCCCATGTTGTGCTCTCCTTTCTTCCCCATGTTGTGCTAGGGCTTCCCTTTCTTCCCCCATGGTGTGCTAGGGCTTCCATTTCTTCCCCCATGTTGTGCTCTCCTTTCTTCCCCATGTTGTGCTAGGGCTTCCCTTTCTTCTCCATGTTGTGCTAGGGCTTCCCTTTCTTCTCCATCTTGTGCTAGGGCTTCCCTTTCCATCCAGACTATTTCCATTGTCCCCCTTTCCCCTTTATTTTTACACTGCTGATACTCTCTGTTGATTATCTATGTATAGTCACTCTACCTACTTCTGCAAATAACCTCAACTAACCTGTACCCCCCACACATTGACTCTGTTCCTGTGCTCCCTGTACATAACCTTGTTATCGTCATTTCATAGTGTTACTTTGCATTAGATTTTTTTGTTCGTTAGTTTACATAGTAAATACTTTCTTAATTCTATTTCTATGTATGTTAGCAGTTTACTTGATGTATTCGGTGCATCTGACAAATACAATTTGATTTGATTTGACTTGAGCAGACCTGGCTCTCAAGAGAAGACAGGCTATGTGCTCACTGCCCACAAAATGAGGTGGAAACTGAGCTGCACTTCCTAACCTCCTGTCCAACGTATGACCATATTAGAGAGACATATTTCCCTCAGATTACACAGACCCACAAATCATTTGAAAACAAATCCAATGTTGATAAACTCCCATATTACTATTAATTTTTTTATTGTTTATTCCAATTTTGTTTATGATCTACTTCACTTGCTTTGGCAATGTTAACATGTGTTTCCCATGCTAATAAAGCCCCTTGAATTGAATTGTGCTTTGTGTTCCAAATTACCCACTATTCCCTATATAGTCTTCTACTTTTGGCCAGTGTCCATAGGGTAGTGCACTATATAGGGATTATGGTGTCATTTGGGACTTCCTAGCAGGAAGCCTTCATCCGTCCATAGGAAATCAATGTTGTTTTCATTCAACCAGAATGTGCCAAGTTCCTTCCTTAACACACTATGTAGTGTGTTAACCTCCCATTAACAGAACAATGATTAACATACAGTGCCTTGCGAAAGTATTCGGCCCCCTTGAATTTTGCGACCTTTTGCCACATTTCAGGCTTCAAACATAAAGATATAAAACTGTATTTTTTTGTGAAGAATCAACAACAAGTGGGACACAATCATGAAGTGGAACGACATTTATTGGATATTTCAATCTTTTTTAACAAATCAAAAACTGAAAAATTGGGCGTGCAAAATTATTCAGCCCTCTTAAGTTAATACTTTGTAGCGCCACCTTTTGCTGCGATTACAGCTGTAAGTCGCTTGGGGTATGTCCCTATCAGTTTTGCACATCGAGAGACTGACATTGTTTCCCATTCCTCCTTGCAAAACAGCTCGAGCTCAGTGAGGTTGGATGGAGAGCATTTGTGAACAGCAGTTTTCAGTTCTTTCCACAGATTCTCGATTGGATTCAGGTCTGGACTTTGACTTGGCCATTCTAACACCTGGATATGTTTATTTTTGAACCATTCCATTGTAGATTTTGCTTTATGTTTTGGATCATTGTCTTGTTGGAAGACAAATCTCCATCCCAGTCTCAGGTCTTTTGCAGACTCCATCAGGTTTTCTTCCAGAATGGTCCTGCATTTGTCTCCATCCATCTTCCCATCAATTTTAACCATCTTCCCTGTCCCTGCTGAAGAAAAGCAGGCCCAAACCATGATGCTGCCACCACCATGTTTGACAGTGGGGATGGTGTGTTCAGGGTGATGAGCTGTGTTGCTTTTACACCAAACATAACGTTTTGCATTGTTGCCAAAAAGTTCAATTTTGGTTTCATCTGACCAGAGCACCTTCTTCCACATGTTTGGTGTGTCTCCCAGGTGGCTTGTGGCAAACTTTAAACAACACTTTTTATGGATATCTTTAAGAAATGGCTTTCTTCTTGCCACTCTTCCATAAAGGCCAGATTTGTGCAATATACGACTGATTGTTGTCCTATGGACAGAGTCTCCCACCTCAGCTGTAGATCTCTGCAGTTCATCCAGAGTGATCATGGGCCTCTTGGCTGCATCTCTGATCAGTCTTCTCCTTGTATGAGCTGAAAGTTTAGAGGGACGGCCAGGTCTTGGTAGATTTGCAGTGGTCTGATACTCCTTCCATTTCAATATTATCGCTTGCACAGTGCTCCTTGGGATGTTTAAAGCTTGGGAAATCTTTTTGTATCCAAATCCGGCTTTAAACTTCTTCACAACAGTATCTCGGACCTGCCTGGTGTGTTCCTTGTTCTTCATGATGCTCTCTGCGCTTTTAACGGACCTCTGAGACTATCACAGTGCAGGTGCATTTATACAGAGACTTGATTACACACAGGTGGATTGTATTTATCATCATTAGTCATTTAGGTCAACATTGGATCATTCAGAGATCCTCACTGAACTTCTGGAGAGAGTTTGCTACACTGAAAGTAAAGGGGCTGAATAATTTTGCACGCCCAATTTTCAGTTTTTGATTTGTTAAAAAAGTTTGAAATATCCAATAAATGTCGTTCCACTTCATGATTGTGTCCCACTTGTTGTTGATTCTTCACAAAAAAATACAGTTTTATATCTTTATATTTGAAGCCTGAAATGTGGCAAAAGGTCGCAAAGTTCAAGGGGGCCGAATACTTTCGCAAGGCACTGTAACATGGTGTCAAGGTTCTGGTTCTCGCTGTAAAGGTTTTAAGCCAATCAGTGTTAACGGATGACGTTTAACAGTAGGGGAGCAATGATGAATGACACGGATCTGTGATAGAGATGGGAGAGAGGGAGGAAGGGAAAGAGAGAGAGAGAGAGAGAGACACAGAGAGAGAGGCAGACAGAGAGAGAGAGAGAGAGAGGAGGGAGGGAAAGAGAGAGAGAGAGGGAGAGAGAGAGAGAGAGAGGGGGAGGGAAAGAGAGAGGGAGGGTGAGAGAGGGAGGGAGTGAAAGAAAGAGAGAGAGAGAGAGGGAGGGAAAGCGACTGGGAGGAAGGAAAAGAGAGAGAGAGAGATAAAAGAGAGAGGGACAGAGAGAGAGAGAGAGAGAGAGAGAGAGAGAGGGGGAGGGAAAGAGGGAAAGAGAGAGAGAGGGACAGAGAGAGAGACAGAGAAAGAGAGAGAGAGGGACAGAGAGAGGGAGGCAGGGACAGAGAGAGAGAGAGGGCAGGAGGGACAGAGAGAGAGGAAGAGAGAGAGAGGGGGAGGGAAAGAGAGAGGGTGTGAGGGAAAGAGAGAGAAACACAAAGAGAGACAGACAGATACATACAGTATCTATCTTTGCATTCATTACCATCTCCCTGTCTCTCATTACTATCTCTCCGTCACTCCTCTATTTAATTATCATCTCTCCATCTATCCTCTCCTTCATTACTATCTCTCCATCTATCCTCTACTTCATTATTATCTCTCCATCTCTCCATTTAATTATCATCTCTCCATGTCTCCTCTCTCTCATTACTATCTCTCCATCTATCCTCTCCTTCATTACTATCTCTCCATGTCTCCATTTAATTATCATCTCTCCATGTCTCCTCTCTCTCATTACTATGTCTCCATCTATCCTCTCCTTCATTACTATCTCTCCATCTCTCCATTTAATTATCATCTCTCCATCTCTCCTCTCTCTCATTACTATCTCTCCATCAATCCTCTCCTTCATTATTATCTCTCCATCTCTCCATTTAATTATCATCTCTCCATCTCTCCTCTCTCTCATTACTATCTCTCCATCTATCCTCTCCTTCATTACTATCTCTCCATCTATCCTCTCCTTCATTATTATCTCTCCATCTCTCCATTTAATTATCATCTCTCCATGTCTCCTCTCTCTCATTACTATGTCTCCATCTATCCTCTCCTTCATTACTATCTCTCCATCTCTCCATTTAATTATCATCTCTCCATCTCTCCTCTCTCTCATTACTATCTCTCCATCAATCCTCTCCTTCATTATTCTCTCCATCTCTCCATTTAATTATCATCTCTCCATGTCTCCTCTCTCTCATTACTATCTCTCCATCTCTCCATTTAATTATTATCTCTCCTCTCTCTCATTACTATCTCTCCATCTCTCCTCTCTCTCATTACTATCTCTCCATCTCTCCTCTCTCTCATTACTATCTCTCCATCTATCCTCTCCTTCATTACTATCTCTCCATCTCTCCATTTAATTATCATCTCTCCATCTCTCCTCTCTCTCATTACTATCTCTCCATCAATCCTCTCCTTCATTATTATCTCTCCATCTCTCCATTTAATTATCATCTCTCCATGTCTCCTCTCTCTCATTACTATCTCTCCATCTCTCCATTTAATTATTATCTCTCCTCTCTCTCATTACTATGTCTCCATCTCTCCTCTCTCTCACTACTCTGTTTCATTACCATATTTCCTCTTCTCCCCCCTCTGTTTCAGTTACACTCAGGGAGCTGATTCAGGGAGCTGATTCAGGGAGCTGATTCAGGGAGCTGATTCAGGGAGCTGATTCAGGGAGCTGATTCAGGGAGCTGATTCAGGGATGATGATAATCTTTTTCCCTCGTTGATGAATCAAGGGGTTAATTGCCGCCGGTTGACGGGCTGTTTGGAGCTGGGCAGCTATTTTGGAGAGAAAATCAATAATGGGAGTCCTGTTTCCTCCTGGCGGAGCGGATGAGGGATGGGCCAAGATCCCGACGTTCCCTAACGATTTAAGGGAGAAATGCTGGAAGACTAGTTGTAGGGTACTTGGGTAGTCAAACTATTCCCAAGTAAAATATGTTAACCGGAAGTCAGACAGTTGTAGTAGGAAGTTTACGTGCATTTAGGTTGGAGTCACTAAAACAAGTTTTTCAACCACTCCACAAATGTCTAGTTAACAAACTATAGTTTTGGCAAGTCGATTCGGACATCTACTTTGTGCATGACACAAGTAATTTTTCCAACAATTGTTTACAGACAGATTATTTCACTTATAATTCACTCTATCACAATTCCAGTGGATCAGAAGTTTACATACACTAAGTTGACTGTGCCTTTAAACACCTTGGAATATTCCAGAAAATTATGTCATGGCTTTAGAAGCTTCTGATAGGCTAACTGACATCATTTGAGTCAATTGGAGGTGTACATGTGGATGTATTTCAAGGCCTACCTTCAAACTCAGTGCCTCTTTGCTTGACATCATGGGAAAATCAAAAGAAATCAGCCAAGACCTCAGAAAAATAATTGTAGACCTTCACAAGTCTGGTTCATCCTTGGGAGCAATTTCCAAACGCCTGAAGGTACCACGTTCATCTGTACAAATAATAGTACGCAAGTATTAACACCATGGGACCACGCAGCCGTCATACTGCTCAGGAAGGAGACACGTTCTGCCTCCTAGAGATGAACATACTTTGATGCTTAAAGTTCAAATCAATCCCAGAACAACAGCAAAGGACCTTGTGAAGATGCTGGAGGAAACAGGTACAAAAGTATCTATATACACAGTGAAACGAGTCCTATATTGACATAACCTGAAAGGCTGCTCAGCAAGGAAGAAGCCACTGCTCCAAAACCACCATAAAAAAGCCAGACTACGGTTTGCAAATGGACAAAGATCATATTTTTTTGAGAAATGTCCTCTGGTCTGATGAAACAAAAAATAGAACTGTTGGGTCATAATAAACATTGTTATGTTTGGAGGAAAAAGGGGGAGGCTTTCAAGCCGAAGAACATCATCCCAACCGTGAAGCACGGGGGTGGCAGCATCATGTTGTGGGGGTGCTTTGCTGCAGGAGGGACTGGTGCACTTTACAAAATAGATGGCATCATGAGGTTGGAAAATTACGTTGATCTAATGAAGCAACATCTCAAGACATCAGTCAGGAAACCTCTTAAGGAGGCTGTGAATTTTCACAGCTTTTTGTTAAAAATCGCGCAACATTTCAGCGTCCTGCTACTCATGCCAGGAATATAGTATATGCATATGATAAGTGTGTGTGTATAGAAAACACTCTGAAGTCTCTAAAACTGGTTAAATCGTGTCTGTGGCTATAACAGAACGTGTTTAGGAGTCAAAATCCTTCAAAAAAACTGGTCACCAAAAACACAAAAATAATATCCATCCGCCAGTCAATGCATTGTCTAAGGCTGAAAAAAATACATGGCAATCCCTGTAAACGCCTACAGCTTCCACACGATGTCGCCAATGCTGTCATTTAGGGGCGGCTTTATCCTTGGTTTGGAAACGTGACGCATTTCCTTTCTTTGGGCTCACCACAGGATGTTTTGAATGTGAAAACATGGACGATGATTTCAAGACTTGCTGCTATCGAATACAGATCGCCCCGTGATCAATTTAATAGATTATTAACGTTTATTAATACCTAAAGTTGGTTTAGAAAAGTAATTTGAAGTGATTTGTAAAAGTATATAGGCAACTTTTGTCATTTTAAAAAGTGACGTTGCGTCTTGTAAAGGGGCATTTTTCTGGATCAGACCGGTCTTCAGCAAATCACATTTTGGGTATACAATGATGGATTTAATCGGGAAAAAGACCCAATTGTGATGTTTATGTGACATATAGGAGTGCCAAGAAAGAAGCTCGTCAAAGGTAATGAATGTTTTATATTTTATTTCTGCGTTTTGGGTAGCGCCGGCTACCGCAAAATCTGTTGTTTTGTTGACGGTCTGGTATTCTGGGGGGTGTATGCTATCAGATATTAGTTTCTCATGCTATCGCCGAAAAGCATTTTACAAATCTGACTTGGTGGCTAGATTCACAACGAGTGTAGCTTTAATTCAGTACCTTGTATGTGTGTTTTAATGAAAGTTTGAGTTTTATCAAAAACTTTCGGTGGCGCTCTAAAATATCCGCTGATTTGATCCCGCCACAGGAACATCCTCCCTAACATAATTATATATATATATATATATATATATATATTATAATATATATTTTAAAGCTTGGTCGCAAATGGGTCTTCCAAATGGACAATGACCCTAAGCATACTTCCAAAGGTGTGGCAAAATTGCTTAAGGACAAAAAAGTCAAGGTATTGGAGTGGCCATCACAAAGTCATGACCTCAATCCCATGGAACATTTGTGGGCAGAACTGAAAAAGCATGTGCGAGCAAGGAGGCCTACAAACCTGATTCAGTTACACCAGCTCTGTCAGGAGGAATGGGACAAAATTCACCCAAATGCTTGTGAAAGGCTACCCGAAACGTTTGACCCAAATGAAACAATTTAAAGGCAATGCTACCAAATACTAATTGAGTGGATGTAAACTTCTGTATTTGGCTAAGGTGTATGTAAACTCCCCACTTCACCTGTATACGCAGATAGTTGGTTCGGCAACAATTTATAATGTAAAATCCTGCCAGTTTATTTGGACATCAAACATATCTATTGGAAATACACAATTTACATTGTGAACTGACTGGATTTTTGATGGAATTGTTTATTTCTATTAAATATTTCAAATTTAATTTTGCCCCACAGGGAGTTTCACAGCCAAGAATGCAAGAGAATGCAAGGAAATGTTTAAAATGATTTAATGAGGTCAGGCTATTGGAACAAGGACTGGTCATTGGGCGTGTATGGAGTTGGCAAAATGTGATAACAATGGGGGAGATTCTGGCCAATGGGAAGGAGGACAAGTAACACACACACACACTGCCAATGGGGGTAACAATGGGGGAAATTCTGGGCAGTGGGAAGCGGTCCTTGATCTGTGTGTCTGATCAACAGCCAGTCTTAAACCTGTGTTAAGAAGGAAATGATCTCAACAGATAAAAATGTCCTCATGAGTGCCACCTATATCCCCCAATAGAATTTAACGACGATGATGATGATGATAATGATGATGATGACAATGATGATGACAATGATGATGACAATGATGATGATGATGATGATGACGACGAGGACGATGATGATGATGATGACGATGATGATGACGACGACGACGCCGATGATGATGATGACGACGAGGACGATGATGATGATGATGATGATGATGATGATGATTCTCTTCTTGTATATTTTAACCTTTATTAGTCAGTTAAGAACAAATTATTATTTACAATGACTACCAGGGAACAGACACCTGAACACCTGTCTTTACAATGACTACCAGGGAACAGACACCTGAACACCTGTCTTTACAATGACTACCAGGGAACAGACACCTGAACACCTGTCTTTACAATGACTACCAGGGAACAGACACCTGAACTGTCTTGTTCAGGTGCAAAGCAACATATTTTTACCTTGTCAGCTCGGGGGTTTCGATCCAGCAACCTTTCAATACTGAACACGCGCTCTAACTACTAGAGTATTCTAGGCCCGGGGACATGTACTAGTCTGTGGCGACCTAAATGCCAGAACTGGACAAGAACCTGACTCCCTCAGCACACAGAGGGACAAAAACCTACCTGGAGGTGACAGCATTCCCTCCCACATATGCCCCCCTAGGCACAACTATGACAACATAACCAACAAAAATGGGTCACAACTCCTGCAGCTCTGTCACACGCTGGGTATGTACATAGTCAATGGAGGGCTTAGAGGGGACTCCTATGGTAGGTACACCTATAGCTCATCTCTTGGCAGTAGTACTGTAGACTACTTTATCACTGACCTCAACCCAGAGTCTCTCAGAGTGTTCACAGTCAGCCCACTGACACCCCTATCAGACCACAGCAAAATCACAGTCTACTTAAACCGAAAAATACTCAAATCATGAGGCATCAAAGCCAAAGGAACTGAGTAACATTAAGAAATGCTGTCGAGGGAAATTTACCAAAGTTATATTAGGCAACAAAATCAATCCCTTTTAGAAAATTACCTGGGTAAAACGTTCCACTGTCATAGTGTAGGTGTAAACTTGGCAGTAGAAAATCTTAACAGTATATTTGACCTCTCAGCTTCCCTTTTAAATCTAAACATTTCAAGCAGACAACCTAATCAAATTAACAATAATGACAAACGGTTTGATGAAGAATGCAAAAACCTAAGAACGAAATTGAGAAACCTGTCCAACCAAAAACACAGAGACCCAGAAAACCTGAGTCTACATCTTCACTGTGGTGAATCACTAAAACAATACAGAAATACACTACGGAAAAAGAAGGAACAGCACGTCAGAAATCAGCTCAATGTAATTGAAGAATCCATAGACTCTAATCACTTCTGGGAAAATTGGAAAACACTAAACAAACAACAACACAAAGAATTATCTATCCAAAACAGTGATGTGTGGATAAACCACTTCTCCAAACTGATTGGCTCAATAACAAACAACAAAAACAAATACATGATCAAATTCAAATCTTAGAATCTACTATTAAAGACAACCAGAACCCACTGGATTCTCTAATTACCTTGAATGAACTACAGGACAAAATAAAAAACCCTCCAACCCAAGAAGGCCTGTGGTGTTGATGGTATCCTTAATGAAATGATCAAATATACAGACCAAAAAAAACAATTGGCTATACAAAAACTCTTTAACTTCATGCTAACAGATTCCGGGCTCTGTCATCGGCTCAATATTTGGAACAAAATGCAAAAAATATTCTTAGATCATATTTAACCCCAATTCACAAAAGCTCAAATGAAAGATAAACACCTTGTTCATCTACCCAGCAAGTCAATTTCTAAAATGTTTTACGGCGAAAACATAGCACACATTTATATTAACATTTTGTCCCAGAAAATATAAAATTTAAAAGTAGGATTAAAAAATAAATAATTCACTAACCTTTTGAAAATCTTCATCAGATGACAGTAATATTACAGTTACTCAGTACATTTTTTTTTTTTCAATAATATGCCATTAATATCCATAAATCTCTGTTTACAATGAGACATTTCAAAAAATGTCAAAATGTCCGGAGAAATTTTAGCTCCCAAATCAGATAACAAGCAATAAACATGACTAAATATACACCCTGTTACAAAGATACACTTCTTCTAATGACCTGTGTTACATTTATTTTTAGACCAGAATTCACCCTAGTCTATGCTATGAGTGACCAGATAAGCAGACCACGTTTGGAGTTCAGAAACCCAAAATAACCACATAAATATTCCCTTACCTTTGATGTTCTTCGATCAGAAGACGTAGAAGGAGTCATACTTACCCAATACATCGTTTGGTTTCAAGTTGTGCGTCTTTGTATTAGCATATGCTAACATTCAGCTGAAATGCACCCAAAATAACTTCTGCTCCTTCTGGTCCCGCACTCTTGCGCATCAAACTTCAAAATTACATATTATATATTAAACTGGTCAAACTAAGTGCACAAAATGATGTTTTTATCATGTAAAACAATGACCGTACAAACAAGACGAACCGGCTTCAACTGGTGTCAAAAGAACGTATTCTCCAAACCCAATAGAGTGCATGTATGTGAGAGTGAACCGGGCATTTTCGCCGCCAAAGGATGAGGGAGCGCGAAATTCAAACAATGAACGTGCCAATTGAAAGCAGACAGAACAAATACATACTGTTCCCAGATCGGTAGCTGCCTGGGAACCCTGCAACTTTTCTCTTGACAAGAGAGAGTTTGGGAGAAAGGCTGCCCTGACTTTACATACAGACATAATTTAAACGGTTTTAGAAACTTTAGAGTGTTTTCTATTCAATAATTATTATTATATGCATATATTAGCAATTTTGGAAAAAAATATTTTCAGTTTACTATGGGCACGCACTTCCTCCAACGGGGGCAGTATTGAGCCATAAGCTCAAGAGGTTAACATCATCCTAACAGATTCCTTAGCTCTGTCATCTTCCCCAATATTTGGAACCAAGGACTGATCACCCCAATTCACAAAAGTGGGGACAAATTTGACCTCAATAACTACCGGGGGATATGCGTCAACAGATACCTCAGGAAAATCCTCTGCATGGTCATTAACAGAAGACTCATACATTTTCTCAGCGAAAACAACGTACTGAGCAAATGTCAAGTTGTCTTTTTACCAAATGACCGTACAACAGACCATGTATTCACCCTGCACACCCTAATGACCGTACAACAGACCATGTATTCACCTTGCACACCCTAATGACCGTACAACAGACCATGTATTCACCCTGCACACCCTAATGACCGTACAACAGATACGTATTCACCCTGCACACCCTAATGACCGTACAACAGACCACGTATTCACCCTGCACACCCTAATGACCGTACAACAGACCACGTATTCACCCTGCACACCCTAATGACCGTACAACAGACCACGTATTCACCCTGCACACCCTAATGACCGTACAACAGACCACGTATTCACCCTGCACACCCTAATGACCGTACAACAGACCACGTATTCACCCTGCACACCCTAATGACCGTACAACAGACCATGTATTCACCCTGCACACCCTAATGACCGTACAACAGACCATGTATTCACCCTGCACACCCTAATGACCGTACAACAGACCATGTATTCACCCTGCACACCCTAATGACTGTACAACAGACCACGTATTCACCCTGCACACCCTAATGACCGTACAACAGACCATGTATTCACCCTGCACACCCTAATGACCGTACAACAGACCATGTATTCACCCTGCACACCCTAATGACCGTACAACAGACCACGTATTCACCCTGCACACCCTAATGGCCGTACAACAGACCATGTATTCACCCTGCACACCCTAATGACCGTACAACAGACCATGTATTCACCCTGCACACCCTAATGACCGTACAACAGACCAGGTATTCACCCTGCACACCCTAATGACCGTACAACAGACCACATATTCACCCTGCACACCCTAATGACCGTACAACAGACCATGTATTCACCCTACACACCCTAATGCCCGTACAACAGACCATGTATTCACCCTGCACACCCTAATGACCGTACAACAGACCATGTATTCACCCTGCACACCCTAATGACCGTACAACAGACCATGTATTCACCCTGCACACCCTAATGACCGTACAACAGACCATGTATTCACCCTGCACACCCTAATGACTGTACAACAGACCATGTATTCACCCTGCACACCCTAATGACAACAGACCACGTATTCACCCTGCACACCCTAATGACAACAGACCACGTATTCACCCTGCATTCACCCTAATTGACAGACAAACCAAAACGAAGGGAAAGACTTCTAATTCTTTGTTGATTTCAGAAACATTTTGACTCAATTTGTTATACAAATTGATGTAAATTGGTGTTGGTGGAAAAAATACTACATTATAAATCCATTGAAACAAACAACCGATTAATTATTTTGACTATTTTCTAAATTGCACACACACCTACTCATTCAAGGGTTTTTCATTATTTTTACTATTTTCTACATTCTAGAATAATAGTGAAGACATCAACACTATGAAATAACACATATGGAATGTAGTAACCAAAAAAAAGTGTTAAACAAAGCAAAATATATTTTAGATTTTAGATTCTTTAAATGTAGCCACCCTTTGCCTTGATGACAGCTTTGCACACTCTTGACATTCTCTTAATTAGTTTCACCTGGAATTATTTTCCAACAGTCTTGAAGGACTTCCCACATATGCTGAGCACTTGTTGAACACTTTTGACTGCTTTTCCTTCACTCTGCAGTCTAACTCATCTCAATTGGGTTAAGTCTTTTCACCAACACGCCGACACCATCACACCTCCTCCTCCATGCTTCACGGTGCAGAGATCATCCGTTCATCTACTCTGCGTCTCACAAAGACACGGTGGTTGGAACCAAAAATCTCAAATTTGGATTGACCAGACAAAATTCCAGATTTCCACCGGTCTGATGTCCATTGCTTGTGTTTCTTGATCCAAACAAGTCTCTTCTTATTTTTGGTGTCCTTTAGTAGTGGTTCCTTTGCAGCAATTTGACCATAAAGGCCTGATTCACAGTCTCCTCTGAATAGTTGATATTGAGATGTGTCTGTTACCTGAAATCTGTGAAGCACTTATTTAGGCTGCAATTTCTGAGGCTGGTAACTCGAATGAACTCTGCAGCAGTAACTCTCAGTTTAACACTTTTTTGATTACTACATGATTCCATGTGTAATTTCATAGTTTTTCTGACTTCACTATCATTCTACAATGTAGAAAATAGTAAAAATAAAGGAAAAAACCCTGGAATGAGTAAGTTTGTCAAAACTTTTCACTGGTACTGTCGTTGTAAACGATTTGGACTAGAACAGTCTGCAGCACCCGGCCTCAGCCTACTAGAATCTGGAGTCAAAATGTCTACTGTTTGCTGACGATCTGGTGCTTTTGTCCCCAAACAAGGAGAGCCTACAACAGCACATGCACAGATTCTGACAGACCTGGACCCTGACAGACCTGGGCCCTGACAGACCTGGGCCCTGACAGACCTGGATCCTGACAGACCTGGGCCCTGACAGACCTGGGCCCTGACAGACCTGGGCCCTGACAGTAAATTTCAGTTAGAAAAAAATAATGGTTCCAAAACAGGTCCAGTTGCCAAGACTACAAGTACTAATTCCATCGAGACACCGTTGAACACAAAGAACACACCGAGAACACAAAGAACTAGAAGAAGGGTTCTCCTTAATCTCAGCAGACAGGGTTACGACTGGTACAGGCTCTCTCTCTCTCTCTGTTCTCTCCCTCTCTGTTCTCTCCCTCTCTGTTCTCTCCCTCTCTGTTCTCTCCCTCTCTGTTCTCTCCCTCTCTGTTCTCTCCCTCTCTGTTCTCTCCCTCTCTCCCTCCCTCTCTCTCTCTCTCTCTCTGTTCTCTCCTTCTCTGTTCTCTCCCTCTCTCTCTCTCACTCTGTCCCTCTCTCTCCGTCCCTCTCTCTTCCTCCCTCTCTCTGTCCCTCTCTCTCTGTCCCTCTCTCTCTGTCCCTCTCTCTCCCTCCCTCTCTCTCTGTCCCTCTCTCTGTCTCTCTCTCTCTGTCTGTCTCTCTGTCTCTGTCCCTCTCTCTCTGTCCCTCTCTCTCCGTCCCTCTCTCTCCCTCCCTCTCTCTCTGTCCCTCTCTCTCTGTCTCTCTCTGTCTGTCTCTCTGTATCTGTCCCTCTCTCTCTCTTTCTCTCCCTCTCTCGCTCTCTCAATTTTCAACTGAAGGGATTTATTGGCATGGGAAACATGTGTTAACATTGCCAAAGCAAGTGAGGAAGATAATATACAAAGTGAAATAAACAATAAAAAGTGAATAGTAAACACTCACAGAAGTTCCAAAGGAATAATAGAGACATTTCAAATTATTTCTATATACAGTGTTGTAATGATTTGGAAATAGATTAAGTACAGAAGAAAAAAGGGAAAAAATAAAATAAAATAATAATAATAATAAATAATAAGCATAGATATGGGTTGTATTTACAATGGTGTTTGTTCTTCACTGTTTGACCTTTTCTCATGGCAACAGGTCACACATCTTGCTGCTGTGATGGCACACTGTGGAATTTCACCCAGTAGATATGGGAGTTTATCAAAATTGGATTTGTTTTCGAATTCTTTGTGGATCTGTGTAATCTGAGGGAAATATGTCTCTCTAATATGGTCATACATTGGGCAGGAGGTTAGGAAGTGCAGCTCAGTTTCCATCTCATTTTGTGGGCAGTGAGCACTGCCTGTCTTCTCTTGAGAGGCAGGTCTGCCTACAGCGGCCTTTCTCAATAGCAAGGCTATGCTCACTGAGTCTGTACATAGTCAAAGCTTTCCTTAAGTTTGGGTCAGTCACAGTGGTCAGGTATTCTGCCGCTGTGTACTCTCTGTGTAGGGCCAAATAGCATTCTAGTTTGCTCTGTTTTTTGGTTGATTCTTTCCAATGTGTCAAATCGTTATCTTTCTGCTTTCTCATCATTTGTGTCTAAATGTGTTTCTGTACTGGGGTGGGGGGTCGGTTTGTGATTGTGAACAGAGCCACAGGACCAGTTGGCTGAGGATACCCTTCTCTAGGTGAATCTGTCTGTAGGTGATGGTGATGGAATGTCATCACTTCCTTTTAGCTGGATGTGGAATTTTAAGGCTCTTTTTTGGATTTTGATAATTAGTGGGTATTGTGCTAATCTGTCCTCCCTCCATCGTTCTACCCTCTTTCGCTCTCTCCCTCTCTCTCTCTCTCTCTCTCTCCCTCCCTCCCTCCCTCCCTCCCTCCCTCCCTCCATTCATCCCTCCCTCCCTCCATCCCTCTCTCCCTCTCTTTCTGGCTGTGAGTTAGGAAATGCCTCCTGCGCATACTGTGTCGGCTGAAGGAGTGAGGTACTGTAATAGGATGGCCAGGTGTGAGGGGGGCTGACCCTGACGTGGGGACAGAAATAGGACAGCTATTCCAGGACAAAAGAATGAGATGCATGGCTAATGACTCCCACAGGGCCAGCTGTTCTTGCTGCTAGGGCTGTTCTACCTGCTAGGGCTGCTAGTAACTCCCACAGGAGAGGCTGCTCTGCCTGCTAGGGCTGCTAGTAACTCCCACAGGAGAGGCTGCTCTGCCTGCTAGGGCTGCTAGTAACTCCCACAGGAGAGGCTGCTCTGCCTGCTAGGGCTGCTCTGCCTGCTACGGCTGCTAGTAACCCCCACAGGAGAGGCTGCTCTGCCTGCTACTGCTGCTAGTAACCCCCACAGGAGAGGCTGCTCTGCCTGCTAGGGCTCCTAGTAACTCCCACAGGAGAGGCTGCTCTGCCTGCTAGGGCTGCTCTGCCTGCTAGGGCTGCTCTGCCTGCTAGGGCTGCTCTGCCTGCTATGGCTGTTCTGCCTGCTAGGGCTGTTCTTCCTGCTAGGGCTGCTAGTCACTCCCACAGGAGAGACTGTTCTGCCTGCTAGGGCTGTTCTTCCTGCTAGGGCTGCTAGTCAGACTAATGTGATGTAAAACTCTCACATTCAGATTAATACACACAGGAAAACTGTAAAACAAATTGCAATACTCTCTTACGTAGTAAAATCCCAATGGTGAGAGATAAGATTTCCGTCCCTCTAGACACAGAGCAGTTTTACATCCGTTTGAGATTCCATCTCCAGTGGAAATCAGTCTTCTGGTCCATCTAGTCTGAAGGGGGGTTTTGTGTTTGTTATTAAGGAGACCGGTGAAGCAGCAGCAATAATACAAAGGAAATCATGACTGAAATCTCTCAGACGTATCACTCTATCATTACCTGTCCCACTGTGTTTCTCTCTTCTTCTCTCTCTCATCTCATCTCATCTCTTCCCCTCTCTCTCTCTCTCGCTCTCTCTCTCTCTCTCATCTCATCTCTTCCTCTCTCTCTCTCTCATCTCATCTCTTCCTCTCTCTCTCTCTCTCTTTCATCTCATCTCTTCTCTCTCTCTCTCTCATCTCTTCCTCTCTCTCTCTCATCTCTTCCTCTCTCTCTCTCTCTCTCTCTCATCTCATCTCTTCCTCTCTCTCTCTCATCTCATCTCTTCCTCTCTCTCTCTCTCTCTCTCATCTCATCTCTTCCTCTCTCTCATCTCATCCCTTCCTCTCTCTCTCATCTCTTCCTCTCTCTCTCATCTCATCTCTTCCTCTCTCTCTCTCTCATCTCTTCTCTCTCTCTCTCTCTCTCATCTCATCTCTTCCTCTCTATCTCTCTCTCTCATCTCATCTCTTCCTCTCTCTCTCTCTCTCTCTCTCATCTCATCTTATCTCTTCCTCTCTCTCTCTCTCAACTCTTCTCTCTCATCTCATTTCTTCTCTCTCTCTCATATCTCTTCTCTCTCTCATATCTCTCATATATCTCTCTCTCTCTCTTCTCTCTCTCTCTCTCTCTCTCTCTCTCTCTCTCTCTCATATCTCTACTCTCTCTCATATCTCTACTCTCTCTCATATCTCTACTCTCTCTCATTTCTCTCTCTCTCTCTCTCATATCTCTTCTCTCTCTCATATCTCTCTCTCTCTCATATCTCTTCTCTCTCTCATATCTCTCTCTCTCTCTTCTCTCTCTCTCTCTCTCTCTCATATCTCTTCTCTCTCTCATATCTCTATCTCTCTCTCATATCTCTCATCTCTCTCTCTCTCTCATATCTCTCTCTCTCTCTCTCTCTCTCTCTCTCTCTATATCTCTTCTCTCTCTCATATCTTTTCTCTCTCTCATCTCTTCTCTCTCATATTTCTTCTCTCTCTCATATCTCTTCTCTCTCTCATATCTCTATCTTCTATACAGAGAACCTGTGACTATAGGTCTCTATCTACTATACAGAGGACCTGTGACTATAGGTCTCTATCTACTATACAGAGGACCTGTGACTATAGGTCTCTATCTTCTATACAGAGGACCTGTGACTATAGGTCTCTATCTTCTATACAGAGGACCTGTGACTATAGGTCTCTATCTACTATACAGAGGACCTGTGACTATAGGTCTCTATCTTCTATACAGAGGACCTGTGACTATAGGTCTCTATCTTCTATACAGAGGACCTGTGAATAATGTGATATTCAGTTGGTTTGACCAATTAAAAACAGGCTCTAATATCCAAGCGTTGATCAAATGTATTTCAACAGGCATCAGAGAAGAGACTGCAGCCCAGTTAACACGCTATTCCTATAGGGCTCTGGTCTAAAGTAGTGCACTACATAGGGAATAGGGTGCCATACCCCATAGGGCTCTGGTCTAAAGTAGTGCACTACATAGGGAATAGGGTGCCATTCTCCAGAGGGCCCTGGTCTAAAGTAGTGCACTACATAGGGAATAGGGTGCAATACCCCATAGGGCTCTGGTCTAAAGTAGTGCACTACATAGGGAATAGGGTGCCATACCCCATAGGGCTCTGGTCTAAAGTAGTGCACTACTTAGGGAATAGGGTGCCATACCCCATAGGGCTCTGGTCTAAAGTAGTGCACTACATAGGGAATAGGGTGCCATTCTCCAGAGGGCCCTGGTCTAAAGTAGTGCACTACATAGGGAATATGGTGCCATACCCCATAGGGCTCTGGTCTAAAGTAGTGCACTACATAGGGAATATGGTGCCATACCCCATAGGGCTCTGGTCTAAAGTAGTGCACTACATAGGGAATAGGGTGCCATACCCCATAGGGCTCTGGTCTAAAGTAGTGCACTACATAGGGAATATGGTGCCATACCCCATAGGGCTCTGGTCTAAAGTAGTGCACTACATAGGGAATATGGTGCCATACCCCATAGGGCTCTGGTCTAAAGTAGTGCACTACATAGGGAATATGGTGCCATACCCCATAGGGTTCTGGTCTAAAGTAGTGCACTACATAGGGAATATGGTGCCATACCCCATAGGGCTCTGGTCTAAAGTAGTGCACTACATAGGGAATAGGGTGCCATTCTCCATATGGATGTGTTGTGTAAACAGTTAAATCAGATCACGTGTGTCGTAGAAACAGATAAATCAGATCACGTGTGTCGTATAAACAGAAGACTCAGAGGCTGTGTGCTGGTCAACAATAGTGAACTACATCAATCAATCAAGCCCCTTTTACATCAGCCGATGTCACAAAGTGCTGTACAGAAACCCAGCCCAAAACCCCAAACAGCAAGCAATGCAGATGTAGAAGCACGGTGGCTAGGAAAAACTTCCTAGAAAGGCCGGAACCTAGGAAGAAACCTAGAGAGGAACCAGGCTATGTGGGGTGGCCAGTCCTCTTCTGGCTGTGCCGGGTGGAGATTATAAACCTAGAAAAGAACCAGTCTCTGAGGGGTGGCCAATCCTCTTCTGGCTGTGCCGGGTGGAGATTATAAACCTAGAAAAGAACCAGGCTCTGAGGGGTGGCCAGTCCTCTTCTGGCTGTGCCGGGTGGAGATTATAAACCTAGAGAGGAACCAGGCTCTGAAGTGGGCCAGTCCTCTTCTGGCTGTGCCGGGTGGAGAGGAACCAGGCTCTGAGGGGTGGCCAATCCTCTTCTGGCTATGCCGGGTGGAGAGGAACCAGGCTCTGAGGGGTGGCAATACTCTTCTGGCTGTGCCGGGTGGAGAGGAACCAGGCTCTGAGGGGTGGCCAATCCTCTTCTGGCTGTGCCGGGTGGAGAGGAACCAGGCTCTGAGGGGTGGCCAATCCTCTTCTGGCTATGCCGGCTGGAGATTATAACAGTCCGGTGAACAGGTCAGGGTTCCGTAGCCGCAGGCAGAACAGTTGAAACTGGAGCAGCAGCAGAGCCAGGTGGACTGGGGACAGCAAGGAGTCATCATGCCAGGTAGTCCTGAGGTGTGGTCCTAGGGCTCAGGTCCTCCGAGAGAGAGAAAGAAAGAGAGAGAGAGAAAGAGAGAATTAGAGAGAGCATACTTAAATTCACACAGGACACCGGATAAGACAGGAGAAGTACTCCAGATATAACAGACTGACCCTAGCCCCCCAACACATAAACTACTGCAGCATAATTTGTGGAGGCTGAGACAGGAGGGGTCACTGTGGCCCCATCCAATGATATCCCCGGACAGAGCCAAACAGGCAGGATATAACCACACCCACTTTGCCAAAGCACAGTCCCCACACCACTAGAGGGATATCTTCAACCACCAACTTACCATCCGGAGACAAGGCCGAGTATAGCGCACAAAGATCTCCCCCACGGCACGAACCTAATTGGGGCGCCAACCCGGACAGGAAGACACTTCATTGACTCAGCCCACTCAAGTGACACACCTCTCCTTGGGATGGCATGGAAGAGCACCAGTAAGCCAGTGACTCAGCCCCTGTAATAGGGTTAGAGGCAGAGAATCCCAGTGGAGAGAGAGGGGAACCAGCCAGGCAGAGACAGCAAGGGCGGTTCGTTGCTCCAGAGCCTTTCGTTCACCTTCACACTCCTGGGCCAGACTACACTCAATCATATGACCCACTGAAGAGATGAGTCTTCAGTAAAGACTTAAAGGTTGAGACAGAGTTTGCTTCTCTCACATGGATAGGCAGACCATTCCATAAAAATGGAGCTCTATAGGAGAAAGCCCTGCCTCCAGCTGTTTGCTTAGAAATTCTAGGGACAATTAGGAGGCCTTTGTCTTGTGACCGTAGCGTACGTGTAGGTATGTACAGCAGGACCAAATCAGAAAGATAGATAGGAGCAACTCATGTAATGCTCTGTAGGTTTGCAGTAAAACCTTGAAATCAGCCCTTGCCTTGACAGGAAGCCAGTGTAGAGAGGCTAGCACTGGAGTAATATGATCACATTTTTGGGTTCATTTCAAGATTCTAGCAGCCGTGTTTAGCACTAACTGAAGTTTATTTAGTGCTTTATCCAGGTAACCGGAAAGTAGAGCATTGCAGTAGTCTAATCAGGAAGTGACAAAACCATGGATTAATATGAACTAATCAGGAAGTGATTATGAATACATGGATACATTTTTCAGCATAATTGTTGGACAGAAAGTTTCAGATTTTTTGCGATGTTAGGTACTGTTGAAGTTCAACAAGGAAGAAGCCACTGCTCAAAATTCGCCATAAAAAAAGCCAGACTACGGTTTGCAACTGCACATGGGGACAAAGATCGTACTTTTTTGGAGAAATGTCCTCTGGTCTGATGAAACAAAAATAGAACTGTTTGGCCATAATGACCATCGTTGTGTTTGGAGGAAAAAGGGGGAGGCTTGCAAGCCGAAGAACACCATCCCAACTGTGAAGTACTTTAAATAAAGGTAAAATTAAATGCGGCACTGGGGAATATAGTGCCATTTGAGAGACTGGGGAATAAGGTGCTATTTGAGAGACCGGAGAATAAGGTGCCATTTGAGAGACTGGGGAATAAGGTGCTATTTGAGAGACTGGGGAATAAGGTGCTATTTGAGAGACTGGGGAATATAGTGCCATTTGAGAGACTGGGGAATATAGTGCCATTTGAGAGACTGGGGAATATAGTGCTATTTGGGAGACTGGGGAATAAGCTGCCATTTGAGAGACTAGGGAATATGGTGCCATTTGGGACAGTGCCACAATGATTTTGGTCCATTCCTAAAGTTTATGCATCTATAGAGCTAACTCTCATATTCCCATGATTAACTCTCTATTCCCAGGATTAACTCTCATATTCCCAGGATTAACTCTCAAATTCCCAGGATTAACTCTCACATTCCCAGGATTAACTCTCATATTCCCAGGATTAACTCTCAAATTCCCAGGATTAACTCTCATATTCCCAGGATTAACTCTCATATTCCCAGGATTAACTCTCATATTCCCAGGATTAACTCTCATATTCCCAGGATTAACTCTCAAATTCCCAGGATTAACTCTCATATTCCCAGGATTAACTCTCATATTCCCAGGATTAACTCTCAAATTCCCAGGATTAACTCTCATATTCCCAGGATTCCCTTGACATTATTAGTAAATGGCATTAACCCCACATTGATATGTATTTTCTTGGTTTTTTAGAAGACGGATATAGAGGTTGCATCCCAAATGACAACCTTTACCTAAAGTAGTTCACTACTTTTGACCAGGACCCATTGCGCTCTCATCTTATCTTATCTGTGAACATAGACAGAGCTCTAACTCCTCTAACTCCACAATGAGACGGGGTGCAGGTCAGGCAGCAGGCTGTTAGCCAGCCTGCCAGCATAGTGGAGTCTGCCACTTAGCACAGTCAGTGTAGTCATCTCAGCTATCCCCATTGAGACCGTGTCAGTGCCTCGAACTAGGTCGGGCAAATCTAAACACGGCGGTGTTCGCCTTAGCAATCTCACTAGGATAAAGACCTCCTCCATTCCTGTCATTATTGAAAGAGATTGTGATATCTCACATCTCAAAATAGGGCTACTTAATATTAGATCGTTCACTTCTAAGGCAGTTATAGTCAATGAACTAATCACTGATCATAATCTTGATGTGATTGGCCTGACTGAAACATGGCTTAAGCCTGATGAATTTACTGTGTTAAATGAGGTCTCTCCTCCTGGTTACACTAGTGACCATATCCCCCGTGCATCCCGCGAAGGCGGAGGTGTGGCTAACATTTATGATAGCAAATTTTTATTTACAAAAAACAAAATGACTGTGTTTTCATCGTTTGAGCTTCTAGTCATGAAATCTATGCATTCTACTCAATCACTTTTTATAGCTACTGTTTACAGGCCTCCTGGGCCGTATACAGCGTTCCTCACTGAGTTCCCTGAATTCCTATCGGACCTTGTAGTTATGGCAGATAATATTCACATTTTTGGTGACTTTAATATTCACATGGAAAGTCCACAGACCCACTCCAAAAGGCTTTCGGAGCCATCATCGACTCAGTGGGTTTTGTCCAACATGTCTCTGGACCCACTCACTGTCACAGTCATACGCTGGACCTAGTTTTGTCCCATGGAATAAATGTTGTGGATCTTAATGTTTTTCCTCATAATCCTGGACTATCAGACCACCATTTTATTACATTTGCAATCGCAACAACTAATCTGCTCAGACCCCAACCAAGGATCATCAAAAGTTGTGCTATAAATTCTCGGAAAACCCAAAGATTCCAGACTCCCTCCACCTACCCAAGGATGTCAGAGTACAAAAATCAGTGAACCACCTAACTGAGGAACTCAATTTAACCTTGTGCAATACCCTAGGTGCAGACACACCCCTAAAAACTAAAAACATTTGTCCTAAGAAACTAGCTCCTTGTTATACAGAAAATACCCGAGCTCTGAAGCAAGCTTCCAGAAAATTGGAACGGAAATGGCGCCACACCAAACTGGAAGTCTTCTGACTAGCTTGGAAGGACAGTACCGTGCCGTATCGAAGAGCCCTCACTGCTGCTCCACCAAACTGGAAGTCTTCTGACTAGCTTGGAAGGACAGTACCGTGCAGTATCGAAGAGCCCTTACTGCTGCTCCACCAAACTGGAAGTCTTCCGACTAGCATGGAAAGACAGTACCGTGCAGTATCGAAGAGCCCTTACTGCTGCTCCACCAAACTGGAAGTCTTCCGACTAGCATGGAAAGACAGTACCGTGCCGTACCGAAGAGCCCTTACTGCTGCTCCACCAAACTGGAAGTCTTCCGACTAGCATGGAAAGACAGTACCGTGCCGTATCGAAGAGCCCTTACTGCTGCTCGATCATCCTGTTTTTCCAACTTAATTAAGGAGGATAAGAACAATCCAAAATATATTTTTGATACTGTCGCACAGATAACTAAAAAGCTGCATTCCTAAGAGAGGATGGCTTTCAATTCAGAAATGTATTATACAGAAAGTGTCAATGTATTCTACAGGAAGTACCAATAAATTATACAGGAAGTGTCCATGTATTCTACAGGAAGTGTCCATGTATTCTACAGGAAGTGTCCATGTATTCTACAGGAAGTGTCCATGTATTCTAATAGGAAGTGTCCATGTATTACTCCGGAACTGCCACTGTCTTCTACAGGAGGTGAAGGGTCCATAGTCTGCTTCAACAAACCTCACAACAAACTGCAGCAAACCCAAACCTGAACCTAGCATTTACGTGAGATATCGCTCCCTCGATAATCTGACCCTCAGATCCATCCATCCATCCATCCTCGGAACAAAACACGAGCTGAGGAAGAAGGAATAATGAACAGTTAGGGATATATGGAAGGAAGTGGGAATGGTTTCAGAACGCTGAGCCTGCTGTAGGAGATAGAATGTGTGTCAAGGCCCTGGTAACAGATATAATGTGTGTCAAGGCTCTGGCAACAGATTGAATGTGTGTCAAGGCCCTGGTAACAGATAGAATGTGTGTCAAGGCCCTGGTAACAGATATAATGTGTGTCAAGGCCCTGGTAACAGATAGAATGTGTGTCAAGGCCCTGGTAACAGATATAATGTGTGTCAAGGCCCTGGTAACAGATAGAATGTGTGTCAAGGCCCTGGTAACAGATATAATGTGTGTCAAGGCCCTGGTAACAGATATAATGTGTGTCAAGGCCCTGGTAACAGATAGAATGTGTGTCAAGGCCCTGGTAACAGATAGAATGTGTGTCAAGGCCCTGGTAACAGATATAATGTGTGTCAAGGCCCTGGTAACAGATAGAATGTGTGTCAAGGCCCTGGTAACAGATATAATGTGTGTCAGGACCCTGGTAACAGATAGAATGTGTGTCAAGGCCCTGGTAACAGATAGAATGTGTGTCATGGCCCTGGTAACAGATATAAGGACATCTTTTTTCCATCTACGTAACATTGCAAAAATCAGAAACTTTCTGTCCAAAAATGATGCAGAAAAATTAATCCATGCTTTTGTCACTTCTAGGTTAGACTACTGCAATGCTCTATTTTCCGGCTACCCGGATAAAGCACTAAATAAACTTCAGTTAGTGCTAAATACGGCTGCTAGAATCCTGACTAGAACCAAAAAATTTGATCATATTACTCCAGTGCTAGCCTCTCTACACTGGCTTCCTGTCAAAGCAAGGGCTGATTTCAAGGTTTTACTGCTAACCTACAAAGCATTACATGGGCTTGCTCCTACCTATCTCTCTGATTTGGTCCTGCCGTACATACCTACACGTACGCTACGGTCACAAGACGCAGGCCTCCTAATTGTCCCTAGAATTTCTAAGCAAACAGCTGGAGGCAGGGCTTTCTCCTATAGAGCTCCATTTTTATGGAACGGTCTGCCTACCCATGTCAGAGACGCAAACTCGGTCTCAACCTTTAAGTCTTTACTGAAGACTCATCTCTTCAGTGGGTCATATGATTGAGTGTAGTCTGGCCCAGGAGTGGGAAGGTGAACGGAAAGGCTCTGGAGCAACGAACCGCCCTTGCTGTCTCTGCCTGGCCGGTTCCCCTCTTTCCACTGGGATTCTCTGCCTCTAACCCTATTACAGGGGCTGGGTCACTGGCTTACTGGGGCTCTCTCATGCCGTCCCTGGAGGGGGTGCGTCACCTGAGTGGGTTGATTCACTGTTGTGGTCATCCTGTCTGGGTTGGCGCCCCCCTTGGGTTGTGCCGTGGCGGAGATCTTTGTGGGCTATACTCAGCCTTGTCTCAGGATGGTAAGTTGGTGGTTGAAGATATCCCTCTAGTGGTGTGGGGGCTGTGCTTTGGCAAAGTGGGTGGGGTTATATCCTTCCTGTTTGGCCCTGTCCGGGGTGACCTCGGATGGGGCCACAGTGTCTCCTGACCCCTCCTGTCTCAGCCTCCAGTATTTATGCTGCAGTAGTTTATGTGTCGGGGGGCTGGGGTCAGTTTGTTATATCTGGAGTACTTCTCCTGTCCTATTCGGTGTCCTGTGTGAATCTAAGTGTGCGTTCTCTAATTCTCTCCTTCTCTCTTTCTTTCTCTCTCTCGGAGGACCCGAGCCCTAGGACCTGAGCTCCAGGACTACCTGACATGATGACTCCTTGCTGTCCCCAGTCCACCTGGCCATGCTGCTGTTCCAGTTTCAACTGACCTGAGCCCTAGTACCATGCCCCAGGACTACCTGACATGATGACTCCTTGCTGTCCCCAGTCCACCTGGCCATGCTGCTGCTCCAGTTTCAACTTCCACCTAACTGTGCTGCTGCTCCAGTTTCAACTGTTCTGCCTTATTATTATTTGACCATGCTGGTCATTTATGAACATTTGAACATCTTGGCCATGTTCTGTTATAATCTCCACCCGGCACAGCCAGAAGAGGACTGGCCACCCCACATAGCCTGGTTCCTCTCTAGGTTTCTTCCTAGGTTTTGGCCTTTCTAGGGAGTTTTTCCTAGCCACCGTGCTTCTACACCTGCATTGCTTGCTGTTTGGGGTTTTAGGCTGGGTTTCTGTACAGCACTTTGAGATATCAGCTGATGTACGAAGGGCTATATAAATAAATTTGATTTGATTTGATTTGATAATGTGTGTCAAGGCCCTGGTAACAGATGTAATGTGTGTCAAGGCCCTGGTAACAGATATAATGTGTGTCAAGGCCCTGGTAACAGATTGAATGTGTTTCAAGGCCCTGGTAACAGATATAATGTGTGTCAAGGCCCTGGTAACAGATTGAATGTGTTTCAAGGCCCTGGTAACAGATAGAGGTTTAAGCAAAATGTTTGTTTTCCGAGACAATCTTGTTGCCGCCCCCATCTTCCTCCACCAGTGAAGGCAGGCCCATCGTTGCCATGACAAACACGATTACTTCCATCAGGAAGTCATCTGGACAGGATTACTTCTGGCAGGAAATGAAATCAATAAGGAGTTAAGTGGCAGTAGTGTCTGGCTGGGCTGACATTTACTGTGATTACTGTTGGTGTAGGTGATGAATACATTTCTCTCGGCTCTCCTCTGTCGCTCTCTCCTTCTCTCAAACAAACACACTATCTCACAGAGAAATACTTGACCTCTCGCTCTGTTTCTTCCCTGCTCTCACTCCTGTCTTTCTCTGATGGGATGAAGACAGCAGTAGGTAGGTGTCATTTCTATGGCTCCTTTCATGTATCAAGGCATTAACCTCTCTTGGGTAGGGGTCAGTATTTTCACGTCTGGATGAAAAGCATGCCCAAAGTAAACTGCCTGTTAAAATAATTTATGTGAGTATAACAGAACTCATAGGGCAGGTGAAACCCTGAGGACAAACCACCCCACCCAAAAATAAATTCAGCCTACCACTGTTTTCAATGGCTGTGACTTTTATTTAAAAGGCAAAGTCCTCCCAGATTGCAGTTCTTAGGGCTTCCAGTAGATGTCAACAGTCTTTAGAAAGAGTTTAAGGGTGGTTTCTGGAAAAATGAGCCAGAAATTGTAGTTTTTCTAGGTAGCTCCCATTTTGTCTGTAGTGTTTCAAAGAGCATGAATGAGAGTGCGTTCTTTGGTATTTTCCTCCGGTAAAGACAATAACGATTCTCCGTCTTAAATTGTATTTTTATTTACATATTAGGGTACCTAAGGTTTGATCATAAACGTTGTTTGACTTGTTCGGAAAAGTTTATTAGTAACGTTTGGGATTCATTTTGTATCCATTTTGAGGGAGGGAAACTGTGTGGATTATTGACTGAAGCGCGCCAGCTAAACTGAGTTTTTATGGATATAAAGAAGGACATTATCGAACAAAAGGACCATTTGTGATGTAACTGGGACCTTTTGGAGTGCCAACAGAAGAAGATCATCAAAGCTAAGGCATTTATTATATCGCTATTTCTGACTTTCATGTCGCACCTGCCTGGTTGAAATATGTTTTCATGGTTTTGTATGCGGGGCACTGTCCTCAGATAATGGTGTTCTTTCGCCGTAAAGTTTTTTTAAAATCTGAAATTGAGATTAACAAGAAGTTTATTTTGATGTATTACACTTGTGATTTTATGAAAGTTAAATATTTATAATTCGGTAGTTTGAATTTCGCAATTTCACTGGATGTTGGCCAGGTGGACGCTACCGTCCCACACGTCCCCCATGAGCAGTTTTAATACAGAAAACCCCTACTATTGTAGCTGTCAGAGTTATGAGTTGTTCCACTCCTATCAGCGGGTCCATTGGAGGAAGGGTCCTTCAGTGGGTCCATTGGAGGATGGTCTATCAGAGGGTGAGCCGTGGATGTGATACTGATGATGATAAATGCCTCCTTCGGACACAATTCCGCAGAGTCTCCCTCCATCAGGGTAGGATGTTTCTAAACCACAGAGTCTCCCTCCATCAGGGAAGGATGTTTCTAAACCACAGAGTCTCCCTCCATCAGGGTAGGAGGTTTCTAAACCACAGAGTCTCCCTCCATCAGGGTAGGATGTTTCTAAACCGCAGAGTCTCCCTCCATCAGGGTAGGAGGTTTCTAAACCGCAGAGTCTCCCTCCATCAGGGTAGGAGGTTTCTAAACCACAGAGTCTCCCTCCATCAGGGTAGGATGTTTCTAAACCACAGAGTCTCCCTCCATCGGGGTTGGAAGTTTTTAAACCACAGAGTCTCCCTCCATCAGGGAAGGATGTTTATCACTACAGAGTCTCCTTCCATCAGGGTAGGATATTTCTAAACCACAGAGTCTCCTTCCATCAGGGTAGGATGTCCCATTTCCTGTTTAGCATGACAATGCCCCCGTACGCAAAGTGAGGTCCACACTGAAATGGTTTGTCGAGATCGGCGTGGAAGAACTTGACTGGCCTGCACAGAGCCCTCACCTCAACCCCATCAAACACCTTTTGGGATCATTTGGAACGCCGACTGAGAGCCAGGCCTAATCGGCAAACATCAGTGTCCAATCTCACTAATGTTCTTGTGGCTGAATGGAAGCAAGTCACCACAGCAACGTTCCATCATCTAGTGGAAAGCCTTCCCAGAAGAGAGGAGGCTGTTATAGCAGCAATGTTCCAACATCTAGTGGAAAGCCTTCCCAGAAGAGTGGAGGCTGTTATAGCAGCAGTGTTCTGACATCTAGTGGAAAGCCTTCCCAGAAGAGTGGAGGCTGTTATAGCAGCAATGTTCCAACATCTAGTGGAAAGCCTTCCCAGAAGAGTGGAGGCTTTTATAGCAGCACTGTTCCAACATCTAGTGGAAAGCCTTCCCAGAAGAGTGGTGGCTGTTATAACAGCAATGTTCCAACATATAGTGGATAGCCTTCCCAGAAGAGAGGAGGCTGTTATAGCAGCAATGTTCCCACATCTAGTGGAAAGCCTTCACAGAAGAGTGGAGGCTGTTATAGCAGCAATGGGGGGACCAACTCCATATTAGATGGGAGAGAGAGGGGAGGATGAGGCCGAGGATGGGGGAGATTGTGTGAGGGAGGCTGGGGGGAGGATGGGGAGACAAGGGGAGAGAGTAGGATGAGAGGGAGGATAGACAGAGACAGGCTGAGTCAAGGGGCTCGGAACAGATTGCAGCTGCAGCAGATTGCTGCTCTCTGATGACAGGCTGGACTGGAAACACACACACAAACACACACAAATACACACACACACAGTCTAGCTCTACTGTCGCTGGGCAGTTAGTCTGTGGCTACATCCCAGATTTCTTCTACATACATTTTTCAGGTAGAATAACACAGAGGCTGCATCCCAGAGTCCACTACTTTTGGGCCCTGGTCAAAGTGCTGCACTAGTTCTTAGTGGTTTTCATCCAAACTTCCAAATACTGCCTCCTACCCCAAAGAAGTTAACTGATATTAGACTCTTGTTTAATATCCATCATTTTTATGATTATTTATTTTCTCACAGGTGACAGGTGTTCCGCTGACATGACGCTTTGTCAACAATTTGAAGATGCAAAATGAAATAAAAATTGTGAAACAAACAAGAAATAAGACAAAAAAAACAGAACTTGAGCGGATCTGTCTCCCAGTGTCTGTTGGAAGCAGACTCAACCAGGTTTTCCTCTAGGATTTTGCTTGCGCTCTGCTCTATTCCATTTCTTTTTTATCCGGAAAAACTCCCAAGTCCTTGCCAAATACAGACATACCCATAACATGATGCAGCCACTACCATGCTTGAAGAGTGGTAGTCAGTGATATATTTTGTTGGATTTTCCCCAAACGTAATGATTTGTATTCAGTATGTTCGTAGTGACTGGGTGCATTGGTACACCATCCAAAGTGTACAGTGGCTTGTGAAAGTATTCACCCCCCTTGGCATTTTTCCTATTTTGTTGCCTTACAACCTGGAATTAAAATAGATTTTTGGGGGGGGTTTGTATCATTTGATTTTTAAAACATGCCTTCCACTTTGAAGATGCAAAATATGTTTTATTGTGAAACAAACAAGAAATAAGACAAAAAATATAGAAAACTTGAGCATGCATAACTTTTCAGCTCTTAGCTGTAAGTCTCTTGGGGTATGTCTCTATAAGCTTGCCACATCTAACCACTGAGATTCTTGCCTATTCTTCAAGGCAAAACTGCTCTAGCTCATTCAAGTTGGAAGGGTTCCGCTGGTGTACAGCAATCTATAAGTCATACAACAGATTCTGTTGGATTGAGATCTGGCCATTCCAAGACATTTAAGACCCTTAAACCACTCGAGTGTTGCTTTAGCAATATGCTTAAGGTCATTGTCCTGCTGGAAGGTGAACCTCCGTCCCAGTCTCAAATCTCTTGAAGACTGAAACAGGTTTCCCTCAAGAATTGCCCTGTGTTTAGTACATTCATCATTCATTGAATTCAGACAAGTTTTCCAGTCCCTGCTGATGGAAAAACATTTGCTTAAAGAAAAAAATAGGCAAATACGTTTGGTGTTTGACAAAAGGCACGTGGGAGACTCCCCAAGCATAAGGAAGAAGGCACTCTGGTTAGATGAAATAAAATTTTGCTTTTTTGGCCATCAAGGAAAACACTATATCTGGTGCAAACCCAACACCTCCCATCACCCCGAGAACACCATCCCCACAGTGAAGCATGGTGGTGGCAGCATCATGCTGTGGGGATGGTATTCTTGGGGTGATGAGAGGTGTTGGGTTTTTGCAAGGCACTCTACCTAAAAAATATAGGCTTTAAAATGGGCCTCAGGTTCTCGTCATGGTATCACTGTGCATTGGAAATGCCAGCAATAAAATGCAATTGTGTTCGTTGTTCGTAGATTGTCTGCCCATACCATAACCATCATTCTCATCACAATGTTGACATCAGCAAACTGCTTACAATGCCATACACATGGTCTGCGATGTGGACATACTGCCAAATTCTCTGAAATGACATAGAGAAAGGGACATTAAATGATCTGGCTCTGGTGGACATTCCTGCAGTCAGCATGGCAATTGCACACTCAATCAAAACTTGAGACATCTGTGGCATTGTGTTCGGTGACAATACTGCACATTTTAGAGTGGCCTTGTATTGTCCACAACACAAGGTGCACCTGTGTAATTATCAAGCTATTTAATCATCTACTTGATATGCCACACTTGTCAGGTGGCTGGATAATCTTGACAAATGATAACTAACAGGGATGTAAACTATTTTAAAAAAACTTTTTGTGTGCATGTAACAGTTCTGCATTTAAAAATGCATATATTTTTGTTCAGTTTATAATGGAGTCCACTTTGTTGAAAGACATAATCTGAGAATGGTCTTCAGACCGTAAGCATTCCTAGACATTATATTAACCCAACATAATCTGGGAATGGTCTTCAGACCATAAGCATTCATAGACATTATACTACAATAGAGAATTACATTTCACTTCTGTAGTATCAAAGTACTTCACCAGACCTTAAACAAACCTCTTTAACTTCTACGTGTTTATTTTCAGAAACAGCATCCTGTGCCCACTGGGCACACACTGGTTGAATCACACACTGGTTGAATCACACACTGGTTGAATCACACACTGGTTGAATCACACACTGGTTGAATCACTTCATTTCAATGAAATATGGAATAGAAGTTGAATTGATGTTGCTTATCAGACTATGAAATGATTGTGGGGTGGGTGGTAGTGGGGAGAGGTGAGGGGCGGGCTGGGAACCATTAAATGCAAATTAGATATCTCTCCAATCTTTGCACTTGTGCATTCTCTCCTCTCTCCCTCCTGTCTCTTCACTCATGGTCTAGAATGATATGAAGCTCAATGACTGCTTTGACTGATGGTCTTCCTGATTGAGGAATACAATAAGAACCAAGTCATGTTCTGTTCTGCTACCATAGACATGTTCTGTTCTGCTACCATAGACATGTTCTGTTCTGCTACCATAGACATGTTCCGCTACCATAGACATGTTCTCTTCTGCTACCATAGACATGTTCTCTTCTGCTACCATAGACATGTTCTGTTACCATAGACATGTTCTGCTACCATAGACATGTTCTGTTACCATAAACATGTTCTGCTACCATAGACATGTTCTGTTCTGTTACCATAGACATGTTCTGTTCTGTTACCATAGACATGTTCTCTTCTGCTACCATAGACATGTTCTGTTCTGCTACCATAGACATGTTCTGTTCTGCTACCATAGACATATTCTGCTACCATAGACATGTGCTGCTACCATAGACATGTTCTGTTCTGCTACCATAGACATGTTCTGCTACCATAGACATGTTCTGTTCTGCTACCATAGACATGTTCTGTTCTGCTACCATAGACATGTTCTGTTCTGTTACCATAGACATGTTCTCTTCTGCTACCATAGACATGTTCTGTTCTGCTACCATAGACATGTTCTGCTACCATAGACATGTTCTGCTACCATAGACATGTTCTGCTACCATAAACATGTTCTGTTCTGCTACCATAGACATGTTCTGCTACCATAGACAAGTTCTGCTACCATAGACATGTTCTGCTACCATAGACATGTTCTGCTACCATAGACATGTTCTGCTACCATAGACATAGACATGTTCTTACCATAGACATGTTCTGCTACCATAGACATGTTCTGTTACCATAGACATGTTCTGTTCTGTTACCATAGACATGTTCTGCTACCATAGACATGTTCTGTTCTGCTACCATAGACATGTTCTGCTACTACCATAGACATGTTCTGCTCTAGACATGTTCTGCTACCATAGACATGTTCTGTACCATAGACATGTTCTGCTACCATAGACATGTTCTGCTACCATAGACATGTTCTGCTACCATAGACATGTTCTGCTACCATAGACATGTTCTGTTCTGCTACCATAGACATGTTCTGTTACCATAGACATGTTCTGCTACATAGACATGTTCTGCTACCATAGACATGTTCTCTTCTGCTACCATAGACAAGTTCTGTTCTGCTACCATAGACATGTTCTGCTACCATAGACATGTTCTGCTACCATAAACATGTTCTGTTCTGTTACCAGAGACATGTTCTGCTACCATAGACATGTTCTGTTCTGCTACCATAGACATGTGCTGCTACCATAGACATGTGCTGCTACCATAGACATGTTCTGCTACCATAGACATGTTCTGCTACCATAGACATGTTCTGTTACCATAGACATGTTCTGCTACCATAGACATGTTCTGCTACCATAAACATGTTCTGTTCTGCTACCATAGAAATGTTCTGCTACCATAGACATGTTCTGCTACCATAGACATGTTCTGCTACCATAGACATGTTCTGCTACCATAGACATGTTCTGCTACCATAGACATGTTCTGCTACCATAGACATGTTCTGTTCTGCTACCATAGACATGTTCTGCTACCATAGACATGTTCTGCTACCATAGACATGTTCTGCTACCATAGACATGTTCTGCTACCATAGACATGTTCTGTTCTGCTACCATAGACATGTTCTGTTCTGCTACCATAGACATGTTCTGCTACCATAGACATGTTCTGTTACCATAGACATGTTCTGTTCTGCTACCATAGACATGTTCTGCTACCATAGACATGTTCTGCTACCATAGACATGTTCTTACCATAGACATGTTCTGCTACCATAGACATGTTCCGCTACCATAGACATGTTCTGTTCTGCTACCATAGACATGTTCTGTTCTGCTACCATAGACATGTTCTGCTACCATAGACATGTTCTGTTCTGTTACCATAGACATGTTCTGTTCTGCTACCATAGACATGTTCTGCTACCATAGACATGTTCTGCTACCATAGACATGTTCTGTTTTGCTACCATAGACATGTTCTGCTACCATAGACATGTTATGTTCTGCTACCATAGACTTGTTCAGCTACCATAGACATGTTCTGTTCTGCTACCATAGACATGTTCTGCTACCATAGACATGTTCTGTTCTGCTACCATAGACATGTTCTGGTTCTGCTACCATAGACATGTTCTGCTACCATAGACATGTTCTGCTACCATAGACATGTTCTGCTACCATAGCTACCATAGACATGTGCTGCTACCCTAGACAAGTTCTGCTACCATAGACATGTTCTGCTACCATAGACATGTTCTGCTACCATAGACATGTTTTGCTATCATAGACATGTTCTGCTACCATAGACATGTTCTGTTCTGCTACCATAGACATGTTCTGCTACCATAGATATGTTCTGTTTTCATAGACATGGTCTGCTACCATAGACAAGTTCTGCTACCATAGACATGTTCTGTTACCATTGACAAGTTATGCTACCACAGACATGTTCTGTTCTGTTACTATAGACATGTATGCTACCAAAGACATGTTCTCTTCTGCTACCATAGACATGTTCTGTTCTGCTACCATAGACATGTTCTGCTACCATAGACATGTTCTGCTACCATAGACATGTTCTGCTACCATAAACATGTTCTGTTCTGCTACCATAGACATGTTCTGCTACCATAGACAAGTTCTGCTACCATAGACATGTTCTGCTACCATAGACATGTTCTGCTACCATAGACATGTTCTACTACCATAGACATGTTATGCTACCATAGACATGTTCTGCTACCGTAGACGTGTTCTGTTCTGCTACCATAGACATGTTCTGTTCTGCTACCATAGACATGTTCTGCTACCGTAGACATGTTCTGTTCTGCTACCATAGACATGTGCTGCTACCATAGACATGTTCTGTTCTGCTACCATAGACTTGCTCTGCTACCATAGACATGTTCTGTTCTGCTACCATAGACATGTTCTGCTACCATAGACATGTTCTGCTACCATAGACATGTTCTGTTCTGCTACCATAGACTTGTTCAGCTACCATAGACATGTTCTGTTCTGCTACCATAGACATGTTCTGCTACCATAGGCATGTACTGCTACCATAGACATGTTCTGGGCTGCTACCATAGATATGTTCTGCTACCATAGACATGTTCTGCTACCATAGACATGTTCTGCTACCATAGACATGTTCTGCTACCATAAACATGTTCTGTCCTGCTACCATAGACATGTTCTGCTACCATATACATGTTCTACTACCATAGACATGTTCTGCCACCATAGACATGTACTGCTACCATAGACATGTTCTGCTACCATAGACATGTTCTGCTACCATAGACATGTTCTGCTACCATAGACATGTTCTGCTACCATAGACATGTTCTGTTCTGCTACCATAGACATGTTCTGCTACCATATACATGTTCTACTACCATAGACATGTTCTGCCACCATAGACATGTACTGCTACCATAGACATGTTCTGCTACCATAGACATGTACTGCTACCATAGACATGTTCTGCTACCATAGACATGTTCTGCTACCATAGACATGTCCTGCTACCATAGACATGTTCTGCTACCATATACATGTTCTGCTACCATAACATGTTCTGTTCTGCTACCATCGACATGTTCTGTTCTGCTACCATAGACATGTTCTGCTACCATAGACATGTTCTACTACCATAGACATGTTCTGTTCTGCCACCATAGACATGTACTGCTACTATAGACATGTATTGCTATCATAGACATGTTCTGCTACCATAGACATGTTCTGCTACCATAGACATGTTCTGCTACCATAGAAATGTTCTACTACCATAGACATGTTCTGTTCTGCTACCATAGACATGTTCTGCTACCATAGACATGTTCTGCTACCAATGACATGTTCTGTTCTGCTACCATAGGCATGTTCTGTTCTGCTACCGTAGACATGTTCTGTTACCATAGACATGTTCTGTTACCATAGACGTGTTCTGTTCTGCTACCATAGACATGTTCTGTTCTGCTACCATAAAAATGTTCTGCTACAATAGACATGTTCTGTTCTGCTACCATAGACATGTTCTGTTCTGCTACCATAGACATGTTCTGCTACCATAGACATGTTCTGTTCTGCTACCATAGACATGTTCTGTTCTGCTACCATAGACATGTTCTGCTACCATAGACTACCATAGACATGTTCTGCTACCATAGACATGTTCTGCTACCATAGACATGTTCTGCTACCATAGACATGTTCTGCTACCATAGACATGTTCTGCTACCATAGACATGTTCTGTTCTGCTACCATAGACATGTTCTGCTACCATAGACATGTTCTGCTACCATAGACATGTTCTGCTACCATAGACATGTTCTGTTCTGCTACCATAGACATGTTCTGTTCTGCTACCATAGACATGTTCTGCTACCATAGACATGTTCTGCTACCATAGACATGTTCTGTTCTGCCACCATAGACATGTTCTGTTCTGCTACCATAGACATGTTCTGCTACCATAGACATGTTCTGCTACCATAGACATGTTCTGCTACCATAGACATGTTCCGCTACCATAGACATCCTCTGCTACCATAGACATGTTCTGTTGTGCTACCATAGACATGTTCTGCTACCATAAGCATGTTCTGTTCTGCTACCATAGACATGTTCTGCTACCATAGGCATGTACTGCTACAATAGAAATGTTCTGCTACCATAGACATGTTATGCTAACATAGACATGTTATGCTACCATATACATGTTCTTCTACCATAAACATGTTCTGGGCTGCTACCATAGACATGTTCTGCTACCATAGACATGTACTGCTACCATAGACATGTTCTGCTACCGTAGACATGTTCTGCTACTATAGACATGTTCTGCTACCATAGACATGTACTGCTACCATAGACATGTTCTGCTACCATAGACATGTTCTGCTACCATAGATATGTTCTGTTCTGCTATCATAGACATGTTCTGCTACCATATACATGTTCTGCTACCATAGACATGTTCTGCTACCATAGAAATGTTCTACTACCATAGACATGTTCTGTTCTGCTACCATAGACATGTTCTGTTCTGCTACCATAGACATGTTCTGTTACCATAGACATGTTCTGTTACCATAGACATGTTCTGCTACCATAGACATGTTCTGTTCTGCTACCATAGACATGTGCTGCTACCATAGACATGTTCTGTTACCATAGACATGTTCTGTTCTGCTACCATAGACATGTTCTGTTCTGTTACCATAGACATGTTCTGTTCTGCTACCATAGACATGTTCTGTTCTGCTACCATAGACATGTTCTGCTACCATAGACATGTACTGCTACCATAGACATGTTCTGCTACCGTAGACATGTTCTGCTACTATAGACATGTTCTGCTACCATAGACATGTACTGCTACCATAGACATGTTCTGTTACCATAGACATGTTCTGTTACCATAGACATGTTCTCTTCTATTACCATAGACATGTTCTGTTCTGCTACCATAAAAATGTTCTGCTACAATAGACATGTTCTGTTCTGCTACCGTAAACATGTTCTGTTCTGCTACCATAGACATGTTCTGTGCTACTACCATAGACATGTTCTGCTACCATAGACATGTTCTGCTACCACAGACATGTTCCGCTACCATAGACATCTTCTGCTACCATAGACATGTTCTGTTCTGCTACCATAGACATGTTCTGCTACCATAGACATGTTCTGCTACCATAGAAATGTTCTGCTACCATAGACATGTTCTGTTCTGCTACGATAGACATGTTCTGCTACCATAGACATGTTCTGATACCATAGACATGTGCTGCTACCATAGACATGTTCTGCTACCATAGACATGTTCCGCTACCATAGACATGTTCTGCTACCATAGACATGTTCTGTTCTGCTACCATAGACATGTTCTGCTACCATAGGCATGTGCTGCTACCATAGACATGTTCTGCTACCATAGACATGTTCTGCTACCATAGACATCCTCTGCTACCATAGACATGTTCTGCTACCATAGGCATGTTCTGTTCTGCTACCATAGACATGTTCTGCTACCATAGGCATGTACTGCTACAATAGAAATATTCTGCTACCATAGACATGTTATGGGCTGCTACCATAGACATGTTATGCTACCATATACATGTTCTGCTACCATAAACATGTTCTGGGCTGCTACCATAGACACGTTCTGCTACCGTAGACATGTTCTGCTACTATAGACATGTTCTGCTACCATAGACATGTTCCGCTACCATAGACATGTTCTGTTACCATAGACATGTTCTGTTCTGCTACCATAGACATGTTCTGCTACCATAGACATGTTCTGTGCTACTACCATAGACATGTTCTGCTACCATAGACATGTTCTGTTCTGTTACCATAGACATGTTCCGCTACCATAGACATGTTCTGTTCTGCTACCATAGACATGTTCTGTTCTGCTACCATAGACATCTTCTGTTCTGCTACCATAGACATCTTCTGTTCTGCTACCATAGACATGTTCTGCTACCATAGACATGTTCTGCTACCATAGACATGTTCTGCTACCATAGACATGTTCTGTTCTGCTACCATAGACATGTTCTGCTACCATAGACATGTTCTGTTCTGCTACCATAGACATGTTCTGCTACCATAGACATGTTCTGTTCTGCTACCATAGACATGTTCTGCTACCATAGACATGTTCTGCTACCATAGACATGTTCTGCTACCATAGACATGTTCTGCTACCATAGACATGTTCTGTTCTGCTACCATAGACATGTTCTGCTACCATAGACATGTTCTGCTACCATAGACACTTTCTGCTACCATAGACATGTTCTGCTACCATAGACATGTTCTGTTCTGCTACCATAGACATGTTCTGCTACCATAGACACTTTCTGCTACCATAGACATGTTCTGCTACCATAGACACTTTCTGCTACCATAGACATGTTCTGCTACCATAGACACTTTCTGCTACCATAGACATGTTCTGCTACCATAGACATGTTCTGCTACCATAGACACTTTCTGCTACCATAGACATGTTCTGCTACCATAGACATGTTCTGCTACCATAGACATGTTCTGTTCTGCTACCATAGACATGTTCTGCTACCATAGACACTGTTCTGCTACCATAGACATGTTCTGCTACCATAGACACATGTTCTGTTCTGCTACCATAGACATGTTCTGCTACCATAGACACTGTTCTGCTACCATAGACATGTTCTGCTACCATAGACATGTTCTGCTACCATAGACATGTTCTGTTCTGCTACCATAGACATGTTCTGCTACCATAGACATGTTCTGCTACCATAGACACTTTCTGCTACCATAGACATGTTCTGCTACCATAGACATGTTCTGCTACCATAGACATGTTCTGCTACCATAGACATGTTCTGCTACCATAGACATGTTCTGCTACCATAGACATGTTCTGCTACCATAGACATGTTCTGCTACCATAGACACTGTTCTGCTACCATAGACATGTTCTGCTACCATAGACATGTTCTGCTACCATAGACATGTTCTGCTACCATAGACATGTTCTGCTACCATAGACATGTTCTGCTACCATAGACATGTTCTGCTACCATAGACATGTTCTGCTACCATAGACATGTTCTGCTACCATAGACATGTTCTGCTACCATAGACATGTTCTGCTACCATAGACATGTTCTGTTCTGCTACCATAGACATGTTCTGCTACCATAGACATGTTCTGCTACCATAGACATGTTCTGCTACCATAGACATGTTCTGCTACCATAGACATGTTCTGCTACCATAGACATGTTCTGCTACCATAGACATGTTCTGCTACCATAGACATGTTCTGCTACCATAGACATGTTCTGCTACCATAGACATGTTCTGCTACCATAGACATGTTCTGCTACCATAGACTTGTTTTGCTACAAAGAATACAAAGTGGGATTATATGTAACATTTTATAGTCTGTAACAGCTTTCACTGCTACAGCTCAGTAAACACAACTGAGTAGTCATTTGTCCACATGAAGATCAGATTGACAATCAGGGAGCAGTGTAATGGCAGTGTAAAGACAGTGTAATGGCAGTGTAAAGACAGTGTAATGACAGTGTAATGACAGTGTAAAGACAGTGTAATGACAGTGTAAAGACAATGTAATGGCAGTGTAAAGACAGTGTAAAGACAATGTAATGGCAGTGTAAAGACAGTGTCAAGACAGTAGGAAGGCAGTGTAATGGCAGTGTAATGACACTGTAAAGACAGTGTAATGGCAGTGTAAAGACAGTGTCAAGACAGTAGGAAGGCAGTGTAATGGCAGTGTAATGACACTGTAAAGACAGTGTAATGGCAGTGTAAAGACAGTGTAATGACAGTGTATTGACAGTGTAATGACAGTGTAATGACAGTGTAAAGACAATGTAATGGCAGTGTAAAGACAGTGTCAAGACAGTAGGAAGGCAGTGTAATGGCAGTGTAATGACACTGTAAAGACAGTGTAATGGCAGTGTAAAGACAGTGTCAAGACAGTAGGAAGGCAGTGTAATGGCAGAGAAAATAAGAGATCAGATAATAGATGGTATGAGAGCAAATACATTGTGCAGTCTTTTCTTACTAAAAGTTACCTTTCCTTAAAAACAACCAGACTGTGTCTGAAACTCTGGACGCCATGGTAGTGGTTGGCATTTCCCTATATAGTGCACTACTTTATACAAGAGCCCTATAGAACCCTATTCCCTATATAGTGCACTACTTTAGACAAGAGCCTTATAGAACCCTATTCCCTATATAGTGCACTACTTTAGACAAGAGCCCTATAGAACCCTATTCCCTATATAGTGCACTACTTTAGACAAGAGCACCATAGAACCCTATTCCCTATATAGTGCACTACTTTAGACAAGAGCCCCATAGAACCCTATTCCCTATATAGTGCACTACTTTAGACAAGAGCCCCATAGAACCCTATTCCCTATATAGTGCACTACTTTAGACAAGAGCACCATAGAACCCTATTCCCTATATAGTGCACTACTTTAGACAAGAGCCCTATGGAACCCTATTCCCTATATACGGCACTACTTTAGACAAGAGCCCTATAGAACCCTATTCCCTGTATAGTGCACTACTTTAGACCAGAGCCCTATAGAACCCTATTCCCTATATAGTGCACTACTTTAGACAAGAGCACCATAGAACCCTATTCCCTATATAGTGCACTACTTTAGACAAGAGCCCCATAGAACCCTATTCCCTATATAGTGCACTACTTTAGACAAGAGCCCTATAGAACCCTATTCCCTGTATAGTGCACTACTTTAGACCAGAACCCTGTAGATCCCAAATCCCTATATAGTGCACTACTTTAGACCAGAGCCCTATGGAACCCTATTCCCTATATAGTGCACTACTTTAGACATGAGCCCTATGGGACCCTATTCCCTTTCTCCCTATCCCAGTCTGTTGTCCCCACATGTTTCAAGATGGCCACCATTGTTCCTGTACCCAAGAAGGCAAAGGTAACTGAACTTAATGACTATCGTATCACTCACCTCTGTCATCATGAAGTGCTTTGAGAGACTAGTCAAGGATCATATCACCTCTACCTTACCTGACACCCTAGACCCACTTCAGTTTGCTTACCACCCCAATAGATCCACAGGTGATGCAGTCGCCATCACAATGCAGACTGCCCATCTGGACAAGATGAATACCTATGTAAGAATGCTGTTCACTGACTACAGCTCAGCATTCAACACCATAATACCCTCCGAACTCATCTTTAAGCTTCAGACCCTGGGTCTCGATCCCACCCTGTGCAACTGGGTCCTGGACTTCCTGACGGGCTGCCCCAAGATGGTGAAGGTAGGAAACAACATCTCCACTTCGCTGATCCTCAACATTGGGGCCCCACAAGGGTGCGTACTCAGCCCCTCCTGTACTCCCTGTTCACCTGTGACTGCATGCACACTTCCAACTCAATCATCAAGTTTTCAGACAACACAACAGTGGCAGGTTGATTACCAACAACAATGAAACGGCCTTCAGAGAGGAGGTGAGGGCCCTCGGAGTGTGGTGTCAGGAAAACAACCTCTCACTCATCATCAACAAAACCAAGGAGCTGATCGAGGACTTTAGGAAACAGCAGAGGGAGCACCCCCCTATCCCCATTGATGGGACAGCAGTAGAGAACCGCAGGGCTCTCCAGAGGGTAGTGAGGTCTGCACAACACTTCACTGTGGGCAAACTACCTGTCCTCCAGGACACCTACACCACCCGATGTCACAGGAAGGCCCAAAAAACAACCACCGAGCCACCTTCTGTTCACCCTGCTACCATCCAGAAGGCGAGGTCAGTACAGGTGCATCAAAACTGGGACCGAGAGACTGAACAACAGCTTCTATCTCAAGGCCATCAGACTGTTAAACAGCCATCAGTAACACAGAGATGCCTGATGCCTACTTACAGACTTGAAATCACTAGTCACTTTAATAATGTTTACATATCCTACATCACTCATCTCATATGTATATACTGTATTTTATACCATCTACTGCATCTTGCCTCTGCCGCTCGGCCATCACTCATCCATATACTTGCATGTACATATTCTCATTCACCCCTTTAGATTTGTGTGTATTAGGTAGTTGTTGTGGAATTGTTAGATTGCTTGTTAGATATTACTGAACTGTCGGAACTAGAAGCACAAGCATTCACTACACTCACAATAACATCTGCTGACCATGTGTATGTGATCAATAACATCTGCTGACCCTGTGTATGTGACCAATAACATCTGCTGACCATGTGTATGTGATCAATTACATCTGCTGACCATGTGTATGTGACCAATAACATCTGCTGACCATGTGTATGTGATCAATTACATCTGCTGACCATGTGTATGTGACCAATAACATCTGCTAACCATGTGACCAATAACATCTGCTGACCATGTGACCATGAGACCTGGAACTGTCACAAGTTTAATTCAACAGAGGTGAGTCTATAGCAAAACCTTTATAAGGGGAGCATCTGCCCAGTACCTCAGGACAGAGCCTTTATAAGGGGAGCATCTGCCCAGTACCTCAGGACAGAGCATCACAGACCTTTATAAGGGGAGCATCTGCCCAGTACCTCAGGACAGAACCTTTATAAGGGGAGCATCTGCCCAGTACCTCAGGACAGAACCTTTATAAGGGGAGCAGAACCTTTATAAGGGGAGCATCTGCCCAGTACCTCAGGACAGAACCTTTATAAGGGGAGCATCTGCCCAGTACCTCAGGACAGAACCTTTATAAGGGAGCATCTGCCCAGTACCTCAGGACAGAACCTTTATAAGGGAGCATCTGCCCCGTACCTCAGGACAGAGGCTCACAGACCTTTATAAGGGGAGCATCTGCCCAGTACCTCAGGACAGAGGCTCACAGACCTTTATAAGGGGAGCATCTGCCCAGTACCTCAGGACAGAGGCTCACAGACCTTTATAAGGGGAGCATCTGCCTGGTACCTCAGGACAGAACCGTTATAAGGGGAGCATCTGCCCCGTACCTCAGGACAGAACCTTTATAAGGGGAGCATCTGCCCCGTACCTCAGGACAGAGGCTCACAGACCTCAGGACAGAACCTTTATAAGGGGAGCATCTGCCCAGTAAGGGGAGCACCTCAGGACAGAACCTTTATAAGGGGGCATCTGCATCTGCCTGGTACCTCAGGACAGAACCTTTATAAGGGGAGCATCTGCCCCGTACCTCAGGACAGAACCTTTATAAGGGGAGCATCTGCCCCGTACCTCAGGACAGAACCACCTCAGGACAGAGGCTCACAGACCTTTATAAGGGGAGCATCTGCCTGGTACCTCAGGACAGAACCTTTATAAGGGGAGCATCTGCCCTGGTACCTCAGGACAGAACCTTTATAAGGGGAGCATCTGCCCCGTACCTCAGGACAGAACCTTTATAAGGGGAGCATCTGCCCCGTACCTCAGGACAGAACCTTTATAAGGGGAGCATCTGCCTGGTACCTCAGGACAGAACCTTTATAAGGGGAGCATCTGCCCCGTACCTCAGGACAGAACCTTTATAAGGGGAGCATCTGCATCCCGTACCTCAGGACAGAACCTTTATAAGGGGAGCATCTGCCTGGTACCTCAGGACAGAACCTTTATAAGGGGAGCATCTGCCTTTATAAGGGGAGCATCTGCCCCGTACCTCAGGACAGAACCTTTATAAGGGGAGCATCTGCCCCGTACCTCAGGACAGAACCTAATGGAATTGCTGGCTCTGAATCAACACTGGCCCCAAAGAAAGGAGAGAGGAAAAGGTAGGTGAGAAACAGCCTTAGATAGTGTAGATACAATCATTATGAAGATGGGAATGGATGGATTTGGTACATGACTTTTAGCAGGAATTATTCAATACCTCTCACTATCTTCCCAAGATATTCACTTCATCATCTATTCTTCCTAATCGGTCCATCTCAACTAGTCAATACACTCTTACCCTTATAAATCTAATTTCCTTCACAAACTGGAGGTGCCAAAAACATGAGCTGTACATTGTGAACATGTTATAGTTATCCACTAGTAAGAGTGTTGTATGTTATAGTTATCCACTAGTAAGAGAGTTGTATGTTATAGTTATCCACTAGTAAGAGTGTTGTATGTTATAGTTATCCACTAGTAAGAGAGTTGTATGGCGTTGAACACAGAGTCCAAAGAAGGGCCAGATGTATACAGAATGGTTCTAGTAAGAGAGAGAGACGCTCTCTCTAAATGGAACTCTCTCTCTTACTAGAACCATTCTGTATACATCTGGCCCTTCTTTGGACTCTGTGTTTAACAAACCAACAAACGAGCTTCCACGCCATACAACACTCCTTCCGTGGCTTCCAACTGCTTTTAAATGCTAGTAAAACTAAATGCATGCACTTCAACCGATCGCTGCCCGCACCCGCCCGCCCGTCTAGCATCGGTTCTGACTTTGTGGACTACTATAAATACCTAGGTGTCGGGTTAGACTGTACATTTTCGGTTATTGACAGTACGTTTGTTCATCTCATGTTTATCCCCTGTTTATCCCCTGTTTATCCCTGTTTATCCCCTGTTTATCCCCTGTTTATCCCCTGTTTATCCCCTGTTTATCCCCTGTTTATCCCCTATTTATCCCCTGTTTATCCCCTGGTTATCCCCTGTTTATCCCCTGTTTATCCCCTGTTTATCCCATGTGTAACTCTATGTTTTTGTCACACTGCTTTGCTTTATCTTAGCCAGGTCACAGTTGAAATAGAGAACTTGCTTTTCAACTGGTCTACCTGGTTACAAAAAATAAAAAAAATAATACATTTGTTTTCAACAGCCATGCAGTTGTTGTAGGTTTCTGTTGTAGACAACAACTTGTCTGAACACAGAACAACTCAGTGCAGAACTTAGTAGAACAGAGCAGAGTGGTACCACACTGTCCTCTAGAGTAGAACTTAGTAGAACACAACAGAGTGGTACCACACTGTCCTCTAGAGTAGAACTTAGCAGAACAGAACAGAGTGGTACCACACTGCCCTATAGAGTAGAACTTAGTAGAACAGAGCAGAGTGGTACCACACTGTCCTCTAGAGTAGAACTTAGTAGAACACAACAGAGTGGTACCACACTGTCCTCTAGAGTAGAACTTAGCAGAACAGAACAGAGTGGTACCACACTGTCCTCTAGAGTAGAGCTTAGTAGAACAGAACAGAGTGGTACCACACTATCCTCTAGAGTGGAACTTAGTAGAACAGAACAGAGTGGTATCACACTATCCTCTAGAGTGGAACTTAGTAGAACACAACAGAGTGGTATCACACTATCCTCTAGAGTAGAACTTAGTAGAACAGAACACAACAGAGTGGTACCACACTGTCCTCTAGAGTAGAACTTAGCAGAACAGAACAGAGTGGTACCACACTGTCCTCTAGAGTAGAGCTTAGTAGAACAGAACAGAGTGGTACCACACTATCCTCTAGAGTGGAACTTAGTAGAACACAACAGAGTGGTATCACACTATCCTCTAGAGTAGAACTTAGTAGAACAGAACACAACAGAGTGGTACCACACTGCCCTCTAGTGTAGAACTTAATAAAAAAAAGAACAGAGTGGTACCGCACTACCCTCCAGAGTAGAACTTAGTAGAACAGAACAGAGTGGTACCACACTATCCTCTAGAGTGGAACTTAGTAGAACACAACAGAGTGGTATCACACTATCCTCTAGAGTAGAACTTAGTAGAACAGAACACAACAGAGTGGTACCACACTGCCCTCCAGAGTAGAACTTAGTAGAACAGAACACAACAGAGTGGTACCACACTGCCCTCTAGTGTAGAACTTAATAAAAAAAGAACAGAGTGGTACCGCACTACCCTCCAGAGTAGAACTTAGTATAACAGAACAGAGTGGTACCGCACTGCACTCCAGAGTAGAACTTAGTAGAACAGAACAGAGTGGATCCACACTACCCTCCAGAGTAGAACTTAGTATAACAGAACAGAGTGGTACCGCACTGCACTCCAGAGTAGAACTTAGTATAACAGAACAGAGTGGTACCACACTGCCCTCTAGAGTAGAACTTAGTAGAACAGAACAGAGTGGATCCACACTACCCTGTAGAGTAGAACTTAGTAGAACAGAACAGAGTGGATCCACACTGCCCTCTAGAGTAGAACTTAGTAGAGCAGAACAGAGTGGTACCACACTGCACTCCAGAGTAGAACTTAGTAGAACAGAACAGAGTGGATCCACACTGCCCTCCAGCCCTGAAACACATCCATAACAAGGACAGATACTCAGGGACACAGAAGAAAAGACTTCTTGGATGGGTGATGGATAATCTTTTTTCTTGGCCCAGACACAGGGAAGTGTTGGGTATTAAACTCACAGACCTGCTTAAGGAAGGAAGGAACATTTTTCCTTCCTTAAGGAAGGAAGGAAGGAACATTTTTGTAAATTATATGAGAAAAAAAGCAACATTTTACTTGGAAAGGCAAGCCAGACAAAATTAAAAGGGCCTATTTATATAATGAATATGTACTTGGAAGGCAGAAATGATTAAATATTAAAGAATTAGACCTCTCACTAAAGGCTTCAGTCATACAAAAGCTAATCCGATCCGGTTCTCTAGCGAATTAGTAAGGATGTCTCGCCATGTGTTCAAGAATGGCCTTTATTCCTTTATTCAGATTACAACCTCTCCCTTGATTCAGATTACAACCTCTCACTGTATTCAGATTACAACCTCTCACTGTATTCAGATTACAACCTCTCACTGTATTCAGATTACAACCTCTCCCTTGATTCAGATTACAACCTCTCCCTTTATTCAGATTACAACCTCTCCCTGTATTCAGATTACAACCTCTCCCTTGATTCAGATTACAACCTCTCCCTTTATTCAGATTACAACCTCTCACTGTATTCAGATTACAACCTCTCCCTTGATTCAGATTACAACCTCTCCCTTGATTCAGATTACAACCTCTCCCTTGATTCAGATTACAACCTCTCCCTTGATTCAGATTACAACCTCTCCCTTTATTCAGATTACAACCTCTCCCTTTATTCAGATTACAACCTCTCCCTTGATTCAGATTACAACCTCTCCCTTGATTCAGATTACAACCTCTCCCTTTATTCAGATTACAACCTCTCCCTTTATTCAGATTACAACCTCTCCCTTGATTCAGATTACAACCTCTCCCTTGATTCAGATTACAACCTCTCCCTTTATTCAGATTACAACCTCTCCCTTTATTCAGATTACAACCTCTCCCTTTATTCAGATTACAACCTCTCCCTTGATTCAGATTACAACCTCTCCCTTGATTCAGATTACAACCTCTCCCTTTATTCAGATTACAACCTCTCCCTTTATTCAGATTACAACCTCTCCCTTTATTCAGATTACAACCTCTCCCTTTTTTCAGATTACAAACTCTCACTGTATTCAGATTACAACCTCTCCCTTTATTTTGATTACAACCTCTCATTTATTTCAGATTACAATCTCTCCCTTTATTCAGATTACAACCTCTCACTTTATTCAGATTACAACCTCTCCCTTTATTCAGATTACAATCTCTCCCTTGATTCAGATTACCACCTCTCACTGTATTCAGATTACACCCTCTCCCTTTGTTCAGATTACAACCTCTCCCTTTTTTCAGATTACAAACTCTCACTGTATTCAGATTACAACCTCTCCCTTTATTTTGATTACAACCTCTCATTTATTTCAGATTACAACCTCTCCCTTTATTTTGATTACAACCTCTCATTTATTTCAGATTACAATCTCTCCCTTTATTCAGATTACAACCTCTCACTTTATTCAGATTACAACCTCTCCCTTTATTCAGATTACAACCTCTCCCTTGATTCAGATTACAACCTCTCCCTTGATTCAGATTACAACCTCTCACTGTATTCAGATTACAACCTCTCCCTTGATTCAGATTACAACCTCTCCCTTGATTCAGATTACAACCTCTCCCTTGATTCAGATTACAACCTCTCCCTTTATTTTGATTACAAACTCTCACTGTATTCAGATTACAATCTCTCCCTTTATTCAGATTAGAACCTCTCCCTTTATTCAGATTACAACCTCTCCCTTTTTTCAGATTAGAACCTCTCCCTTTACTCAGATTACAACCTCTCCCTTTATTCAGATTACAATAGATATTGAGTGATGATACATGACAGGCAGACTGTCAAAGAACAGCTGTGGATATTGAGTGATGATACATGACAGGCAGACTGTCAAAGAACAGCTGTGGATATTGAGTGATGATACACTACAGGCAGACTCAAAGAACAGCTGTGGATATTGAGTGATGATACACAACAGGCAGACTGTCAAAGAACAGCTGTGGATATTGAGTGATGATACACGACAGGCAGACTGTCAAAGAACAGCTGTGGATATTGAGTGATGATACACTACAGGCAGACTCAAAGAACAGCTGTGGATATTGAGTGATGATACACAACAGGCAGACTGTCAAAGAACAGCTGTGGATATTGAGTGATGATACACGACAGGCAGACTGTCAAAGAACAGCTGTGGATATTGAGTGATGATACACGACAGGCAGACTGTCAAAGAACAGCTGTGGATATTGAGTGATGATACACGACAGGCAGACTGTCAAAGAATAGCTGTGGATATTGAGTGATGATACACGACAGGCAGACTGTCAAAGAACAGCTGTGGATATTGAGTGATGATACACGACAGGCAGACTGTCAAAGAATAGCTGTGGATATTGAGTGATGATACACGACAGGCAGACTGTCAAAGAATAGCTGTGGATATTGAGTGATGATACACGACAGGCAGACTGTCAAAGAATAGCTGTGGATATTGAGTGATGATACACGACAGGCAGACTGTCAAAGAACAGCTGTGGATATTGAGTGATGATACACGACAGGCAGACTGTCAAAGAACAGCTATTACGAATCCCGCTGAAGGTGGCTCCTCTCCCTGTTCGGGCGGTGCTCGGCGGTCGTCGTCACCGGTCTACTAGCTGCCACCGATCCCCTTTTCTGTTTCAGTTAGTTTTGTCTGATTAGTTTCACCTGTTTCTTGTTTGGGTTTTGTTTTGGGCTATTTAAACCCAGGATGCTCTCCTGCTTTTGTGCGTGGCTTGTTTTTCTGTGTGTGTGTGTGTGTGTGTGTGTGTGTGTGTGTGTGTGTGTGTATACTCGTTGACTATTTTCTCCAGACTGTTCAGTCCTGTTTTTGGGCTGGTTAAGGTGATGTGCCTTAGTGATCCTTTCCTGTGGCGGTCCTCATGAGAGACAGGTAACTCTAATGAACTTATCCTCTGCAGCAGAGGTAACTCTGGGTCTTCCTTTCCTGTGGTGGTCCTCATGAGAGACAGGTAACTCTAATGAACATATCCTCTGCAGCAGAGGTAACTCTGGGTCTTCCTTTCCTGTGGTGGTCCTCATGAGAGACAGGTAACTCTAATGAACTTATCCTCTGCAGCAGATGTAACTCTGGGTCTTCCTTTCCTGTGGTGGTCCTCATTAGAGCCAGTTTCATCATAGTGCCTGATGGTTTTTGCGTCTACTTAAAGAAACGTTCAAAGTTCTTGAAATGGTCAGTATTGACTGACCTTAATGTCAAAGTAATGATGGACTGTAATTTCTCTTTGCTTATTTGAGCTGTTCTTGTTCTGTTCTTGTTTTGGTTTTGTAGTTTTCTATTCAATGCCATTACAGTATCCATTGACTTAGGACTCCGTTTACAGTTCCTATGCCTTCCACTAGATGTCAACAGTCTTTACAAATCGTTTCAGGCTTGTATTGTTATAAATGAGGGAGTAAGACCAGTCTGAACGAGTGGACCCTACCGTGTTGCAGAGCTTTTTCATACGCATGTCCGGTTGAAATATTATAGATCATTCAGGCTAAAAACAACCTGACGATTGAATATAAACATCATTTGACATGTTTCTATGAACTTTACGGATACAATTTTTTTTTTTTTTTGTCTGATTGTTTTGTCTGCGTTCGAGCCTGTGGATTACTGAAGAAAACGCACAAACAAAACAGAGGTTTTTGGTTATAAAGAGACTTCATCGAACAAAAGGAACATTTATTGAGTAAATTAATGTCTTCTGATCATCAATGGTAAGGGATTAAGTGTATCTCTATTTCTGAGTTTTGTAATGCTTCTGCTTGGCTGGTCACTGTTTGTAATAATTTATCAACTGGGCTATGTTCTGGGCTAGGTATGTTCTGGGCTAGGTATGCTTTAGCCGAAAATCATTTTATAAATATGACACTGTGGTTGGTTTAACAAGAAGTTGATCTTTAAACCTATGTAAAATATGTTTTGTTTTCTGAATTTTTATAATGAGCATTTCTGTATTTGAATTTGGCGCTCTGCAATCTCTGCAATCTCTGCAACCTCACTGGATGTTGGCCAGATGGGACGCTAGTCCCACATACCATAGAGAGGTTAAGAAAGTAAGAAATTCCACAAATGAACTTTTAACAAGGCACACCTGTTAATTAAAATGCATTCCAGGTCACTACCTCATGATGCTGGTTGAGAGAAGGCCAAGAGTGTCAAAAGCTGTTATCAAGGCAAAGGTTGGCTACTTTGAAGAATCTCAAAAATAAAATATATTTTGATTTTGGCTTTTTTAGCTAAACTATATGTTATTTCTTAGTTTTGATGTCTTCACTATTATTCTACAATGTAGAAAATAGTAAAAATAAATAAAAACCCTGGAATGAGTAGGTGTGTCCAAACTTTTGACTGGTACTGTATATTAATTTGCTCTGGCAAATATGACCTCAAATAAGAAGTGTATTTTATAATATGCATTACTTTGGCAAGAAACTCGCATTATAAAACAAATTCATTCTGTCGGCACCTTATTCCCTATTTAGTGCACTAATTACCAGAGCCCTATCAAAACTAATGCAATATAGGGCATAGGGTGCCATTTGGTATGTATGCTATGTCACCCAGTTTGACTGGCTCACTCACTTAGTATTCCTGTTGAAAAGAAGGAAGGAAAGAGGCCGGAAAGTACCAGAACTAGGACATGGGAATTGGCCTCACAAAAGATCATCTAGGAACTGAGGGTTTGATTATGAATAAAATGTATATCAACTGTGGGATTTATAAATTATACATCCCCCCCCACACATTTAATATTTTATTAAATGCTATGTCGGGAGGAAAGGGATCGTTCATTTTGTGGTTGACGTTAACCTGTGGAGAAATTATTCTCCGTCATCTTCAATTAGTCTTTGATGTATCGTCTTCATACGGGATCAAGCTCTGCAGTAAAATGAACACATTCCACAGACAGACCTTACCGCAACGGATCGTCTGATATGACGAGTCCAAAGTCCCAAGTCGCCTGAGGTGCCACTCAGTCACAGAACCACAGCGTTCTAGAATACCAACAACCTCCAATCCAAGTCGATATTCACTTATTAATAGGGAATTCCCCTCGACAACGCCCACAAATTGAGGAAAACCAAATTCTTTCCTAAAGAGACAAGTTCGTCGTAGATTTGTTGTCATACAGAAAAAACATGCTGAAAAGTTGTTGAATGTACCAGGTCACATATCCCAACCTACAGGTCTTAACGTAGAGAAATAGAGCCTGCGGGAAGAGCCCTATGGCTTCAGGCTAAGAAATAGAGCCTGCGGGAAGAGCCCAATGGCTTCAGGCTAAGAAATAGAGCCTGCGGGAAGAGCCCTATGGCTTCAGGCTAAGAAATAGAGCCTGCGGGAAGAGCCCTGGCTTCAGGGAAGAGCCCAATGGCTTCAGGCTAAGAAAAATGCGGGAAGAGCCCTGGCTTCAGGGAAACAGAGCCTGCGGGAAGAGCCCAATGGCTTCAGGCTAAGAAATAGAGCCTGCGGGAAGAGCCCTATGGCTTCAGGCTAAAGAGCCTGCGGGAAGAGCCCTATGGCTTCAGGCTAAGAAATAGAGCCTGCGGGAAGAGCCCTATGGCTTCAGGCTAAGAAATAGAGCCTGCGGGAAGAGCCCAATGGCTTCAGGCTAAGAAATAGAGCCTGCGGGAAGAGCCCTATGGCTTCAGGCTAAGAAACAGAGCCTGCGGGAAGAGCCCAATGGCTTCAGGCTAAGAAATAGAGCCTGCGGGAAGAGCCCAATGGCTTCAGGCTAAGAAATAGAGCCTGCGGGAAGAGCCCTATGGCTTCAGGCTAAGAAATAGAGCCTGCGGGAAGAGCCCTATGGCTTCAGGCTAAGAAATAGAGCCTGCGGGAAGAGCCCTATGGCTTCAGGCTATTCGGGAGATTGGGGAAATTAGGGGATCCGTTGTTCAAGTAGTCTACACTTAGCCATGTGTTTTTAAAAAATATTTTACCTTTATTTTACAAGGCAAGTCAGTTAAAAGAACGAATTCTTATTTTCAATGACGGCCTGGGAACAGTAGGTTAACCGTCAGTTCAGGGGCAGAATGACAGATTTGTACCTTGTCAGCTCGGGGATTCGAATTTGCAACCTTTCGGTTACTAGTCCAATGCTCTAACCACTAGGCTACCCTGCCGCCCTGTTATTCTGGTCCGTTTGTAACTACACTCATTATCTGTATAGTCCATTTGTTCGTGTTGTTGGTCTTGGTTAGCTTAATGTTTCAGTCAGTAGCTAGCTAGCACTCACGTGGTTGTTACTGTTGACTAACCCCATTCTTTACAAATTTGCGCAACCGCGGCATTCAAACGAGGGTGCAATGAAAACTAATGGGACTGAAGCGACTGTGTTGGCATCAAAATGTGGGGTGTAAACTATGTTTCTATTCAAGAGATGATTGACATGGTAATGGCCCAATAGGAGAAAAGTTTACAAAACAGACCCCCTCTGACACGTTACATTGTGAGGTGTCATGCCGTAACATACAGCATAAAGCAACTCCTTCTGTGTCACGTATGGCGCTTCTCTCACAGATAAGAAAACAAGACAGGGACAGGGTAAGGTGGGATACCTAGTACACCTGAATGCATTCATTCTATGCATCATCACTGCTAGCCATCATCACTGCCAGCCATCATCACTGCCAGCCACCATCACTGCCAGCCACCATCACTGCCAGCCATCATCACTGCCAGCCATCATCACTGCCAGCCATCATCACTGCCAGCCACCATCATCATCACTGCCAGCCATCATCACTGTCAGCCATCATCACTGCCAGCCACCATCACTGCTAGCCATCATCACTGCCAGCCACCATCACTGCCAGCCATCATCACTGCCAGCCATCATCACTGCCAGCCATCATCACTGCCAGCCATTGACACTGCCAGCCACCATCACTGCCAGCCATCATCACTGCCAGCCATCATCACTGCCAGCCATCATCACTGCCAGCCATCATCACTGCCAGCCATCATCACTGCCAGCCATCATCACTGCCAGCCATCATCACTGCCAGCCATCATCACTGCCAGCCATCATCACTGCCAGCCATCATCACTGCCAGCCATCATCACTGCCAGCCATCATCACTGCCAGCCATCATCACTGCCAGCCATCATCACTGCCAGCCATGATCACTGTCAGCCATCATCACTGCCAGCCATGATCACTGCCAGCCATCATCACTGTCAGCCATCATCACTGCCAGCCATCATCACTGCCAGCCATCATCACTGTCAGCCATCATCACTGCCAGCCATCATTACTGTCAACCATCATCACTGCCAGCCATCATCACAGCCAGCCAGCCATCACTGCCAGCCACCATCACTGCCAGCCATCATCACTGCCAGCCATCATCACTGCCAGCCATCATCACTTCAGCCATCATCACTGTCAGCCATCATCACTGCCAGCCATCATCACTGCCAGCCATCATCACTGCCAGCCATCATCACTGCCAGCCATGATCACTGCCAGCCACCATCACTGCCAGCCATCATCACTGCCAGCCATCATCACTGCCAGCCATCATCACTGTCAACCATCATCACTGCCAGCCATCATCACTGCCAGCCATCATCACTGCCAGCCATCATCACTGCCAGCCATCATCGCTGCCAGCCATCATCACTGCCAGCCATCATCACTGCCAGCCATCATCACTGCCAGCCATCATCACTGTCAGCCATCATCACTGCCAGCCATCATCACTGTCAGCCATCATCACTGCCAGCCATCATCAAAAGCCGCCACAGCCACTGTATACTTCTGAAGATAACTTCCAACCTAAAAAACCTTCAAAAACCTAAAAAACCTTCAAAAATTCGACACAAATCTTCATGTAGGTATGGAATGACACATTATATAAACTCTTTATGGTGTTTTTATTTATTTGATACGTTGGACAAATAAGGTGAAAAAAGCTGTTTCACTTCCTCCACCCGTCATTTAAAAGACCCACGGAGCTCATTGCCTTCTTCAGTCATGCAGAGAGACGCATCATGAAGATCTCGTCATTGATCTTGCTGGAAAGGTGAGAAATTGTGCAGTTGACCTGGAAGTATTACATTTTTGTGACGCCAAAGGTCAATTGTACGTTACAGCGCGATGTACAGAAGTGCGTTAGCTTACAGTAGCACCATCATTAAAAGGGCCATGAGGAAAGCCTTTTATGTTTCTCTAAGTAGTGAGTAGCTTCGTAGCAATGTTGAAAAGTCCTCTTTCAGACATGTTGTACTTTTCTTCAAATGTAGTTTTGCCACTAAAACAAGCAGACAACAAAAAATATTTGCTGCGAGCCACTAGGGTAACCTAGGTAACCATAGGTTGTTTTCACCACCGGTTTTGACTCTGATGTGGTTGTTAACGTTTAAAAATACCTAAAGTTGTATTACAAAAGTAGTTTGAAATGTTTTGGCAAAGTTTACAGGTGACGTTTGCGATTTTTTGTAGTGACGCAAATTGGAAGTTGTGTTTTGATGGATCAAACAAGCCAAACAAATGGACATTTTGGATATATAACGATGGAATTAATCGAACAAAAGGACCATTTGTGATGTTTATGGGACATATTGGAGTGCCAACAGAAGAAGCTTGTCAAAGGTAAGGCATGAATTATATTATATTATTATAATTATATTTATTTCTGCGTTCTGTGTTGCGCCTGCAGAGTTGAAATATGAAATATTCTACTCTCTTTGTTTACTGTTGTGCTATCATCAGATAATAGCAGCTTATGCTTTCGCCGAAAAGCCTTCTCGAAATTTGACATGTTGGCTGGATTCACAATGAGTGTAGTTTAATTTGGTATCTTACATGTGTGATTTAATGAAAGTTTGGTTTTTATAGTATTTTATTTGAATTTGGCGCTCTGCATTTTCTCTGACTATTGGCCAAGCGGGACTCAAGCGTCCTGCCTATCCCAGAGAGGTTAATAATCGATCATATTGAATACGGGACAATCTGTATTTGAATACAAATTCAATACAGGAAGACAACACGCTACTTTTCAAGTCACGCTCCTCTCTCAAAAAGTACACTTCAAATGACACTCATTCAAGATGGCCGTACTTCTTCATTACACAAAGGAATAACCAATTTCTAAAGACTGGTGGCATCCAGTGGAAGCGGTACAAGCTACAAACAAGTCCCTTAGAAATCTGGTTTCCCACTGAAATCTCATTGAATAGACCTCAACAAAAAACAAATCTGAATGATTTGTCCTCGGGGTTTGCCTGCTACATAAGTTCTGTTATACTCACAGACATGATTCAAACAGTTTTAGAGAGTGTTTTCTATCCAAATCTACAAAAAAATATGCATATCTTATGTTCTGGGGATGAGTAGCAGGAAGTTGATATTGGGCACGCTATTTATCCAAAAGTGAAAATGCTGCCCCCTATCCTGAAGTTTTGGAGTTAACACATTAACCCTTCCACTAGCCTGTCTGCCTGTATATCTGTTTGCCAGAAGTTTGAAGGTAAGACCCAGGCACAGACAATGTTGAAGTAACAAAAGTTTATTAAAACAAACACGGGCAGTCAAAGGTACAGGATGGCAGGAGACAAAGGGCTGTGAGACACGGGTTTATCTCTGGACACATGAAAGGGAGAATGTATAGGAAGGGTGCGGGGTAACAGAAGACGAACAGCAGAGGGGCTAATGATGGGAAACGGGCCAATAAGTTTGAGAGTTTGCGGGATTCCACCCGGAGCTGCAGATCCCGGGTGGACAGCCATACCTTCTGCCCGAGACGATACCGGGGAGCTGGGGTCCAATGGCAATCCGCTTGTCGTCGATACCTGGAGGTGGTCTTGAGGAGGGCTGACCAGGCTCTCCTCCAGGTACGATGACAGTGGCGGACAAACATCTGGAGAGAAGGTATGCCGACCTCCTCTTCCTGCTCAGAGAAGAGCGGGTGCTGATACTCCAGGGAACACTCAAAAGGAGATAGAGCAGGGAAGGGTTTTGGGGGTGTATTTGACCTACACCAGCTGCTGGCTCCAGGTGGTGGGGTTGGCGGAGACCAGGCAGCACAGAGTAGTCTTCCTATCCTGGTTGGCTCGCTCTGACTGGCCAATGGACTGGGGGTGGAATCTGGAGGACAGGCTGGCCAACGACCCAATGAGGGTGCAGAACGCCTTCCAGAACCGAGACAAGAACAGACGACCCCGTTCGGAGACCATGTCCACCGGTAGTCCATGGTTCTGGAAGACATGCTGCACCATAAGCTGGACCGTCTCCTTGGCAGAAGGTAGTTTGGGGAGAGGAATGACGTGGGCAGCTTTGGAAAACCGATCCACCACAGTCAGGATGGCAGTGTTTCAATTAGGGGAAGAACCGTGACAAAGCCCAGGGAGATGAGGGACCAGGGACAGTGAGGGACAACAGACAGAATATTGTTTTGTGCAAGTGGTGACAAATGCGTAGACGTCAGGGACACAAATGCCAGGGAGCCAGACTGGAGCAGGACCGCATCAGGCACAAACATCCGGTTATCTGATAACTGTCTGTCTGTCTGCCTGTCTGCCTCTCTGCCTGTCTGTTTGTTTATCTGCCTGACTGTCCACCTGTCTGCCTGTCTACCTGTCTGCCTGTCTGTTTGACTGTTTGTCTGTCTGCCTGTCTGCCTGTTTGTCTGTCTGTCTGTCTCGCTAAGCACGTGAACACTTGTATGCCTAACCTGTTCTGATGTCTGTCACCAGCAACAGTGGAGATGGAAGAAGGGGAGAGGTAAGGAGGGGAGAGGTAAGGGGGGGAGAGGTAAGGAGTGGAGAGGTAAGGAGGGGAAAGGTAAGGAGGGGAGAGGTAAGGAGTGGAGAGGTAAGGGGGAGGTAAGGAGGGGATGGGTGAGGTAAGGAGGGAGAGGTAAGGGGGGGGAGAGGGAAGGAAGAGATGGTTGAGGTAAGGGGGGAGAGGTAAGGAGGGGAGAGGTAAGGGGGGAGAGGTAAGGAAGAGATGGTTGAGGTAAGGAGGGGAGAGGTAAGGAGGGAGGGAGGGTAAGGGAAGGGGGGGAGGTAAGGGGGAAGGAGGGGAGAGGTAAGGAGGGGGGGTAAGGAGCTGGGAGAGGTAAGGAGGGGAGAGGTAAGGTGCTGTCACCTGCAGCAGGACTGTTAAGGATCCATTACACAGGCAGCACAGAGCCCTGGCCTGACTCTATTACAGGCAGCACAGAGCCCCTGGCCTGACTCTATTACACAGGCAGCACAGAGCCCCTGGCCTGACTCCATTACACAGGCAGCACAGAGCCCCTGGCCTGACTCCATTACACAGGCAGCACAGAGCCCCTGGCCTGACTCTATTACACAGGCAGCACAGAGCCCCTGGCCTGACTCCATTACACAGGCAGCACAGAGCACCTGGCCTGACTCATATCTTATTGACAGCTACAGTATAGGAGGATGGACAGAGGGAGAGAAATAGAATTGTCTGAGAAAATGTGAGAGGTGGAAAGTGTAACACGATTGGGACGACCAATCCCACAGAGAGAGAGAGAGAGAGAGAGAGAGAGAGAGAGAGAGAGAGAGAGACAGACAGACAGACAGACAGACAGACAGACAGACAGACAGACAGACAGACAGACAGACAGAAACATTCATAGTTCTGAATCTTTCTTCCATGTTGACAGCAGCAATATCATTCTAATTCACAGTGCGTTGTCTTTGGATGGTACCTGCCGTTTGGAGCCAAAATAGTGCTATCGTGCATCTCAAACTGAATTGGCTGATTTCCAAATACAGTATCTACTACACTGTGGTCATAAGCTGTAACAGGTTGGGCTGCCTGTATCCACCCATCCTGTACAGTGGCCAAAAACAGGGCATTTTTACACTAAATGAAACACTTTACCCTTTGTGCCAATAATAAGTTAATGACAACACTGTGGAGTGGATGGGTGGCTTGCCAAATCACTCGGCAACAGTGTGAAGCCGCCATCTGCTGTGGGATTGTAATTAGTTATTAAAACGTCCTGCGTACCAAGACTAGCCAGCTTCCCGCATGCCCTCCATTATCAAACAACCTCCTGGACACGCTGTAATTTCACCTCTGTCTGCACAGACGGAACGAAGAAATATGATGCGCTTCCCAACGGCTGTGTTTTATTTAGTGTTTATTTGGCGTGTTACACACTGTGTTTTAACGTGTCATTATCCTTTCAGTGTCAAAACAACGGTATTTTACTGTATGCTGGTAAGACCAAATTAACCTGGATAAGTTCATAGAATATTGGACTATGTTTCACTTAATAGCTTTAAAAAAAAAGCACAAATTAAATGTTTAATGAAGTGACTAAAATAAATGCGTAGAAATGTTTTACAAGGTTGAGTTTTGCAATACTGTTCCATCCATCTAGTGTGGCTGTTCAATACTGTTCAATATCATTCCATCCATCTAGTGTGGCTGTTCAATACTGTTCAATACCGTTCCATCCATCTAGTGTGGCTGTTCAATACTGTTCAATATCGTTCCATCCATCTAGTGTGGCTGTTCAATACCGTTCCATCCATCTAGTGTGGCTGTTCAATACCGTTCAATATCGTTCCATCCATCTAGTGTGGCTGTTCAATACCGTTCCATCCATCTAGTGTGGCTGTTCAATACTGTTCCATCCATCTAGTGTGGCTGTTCAATACTGTTCCATCCATCTAGTGTGGCTGTTCAATACCGTTCAATACCGTTCCATCCATCTAGTGTGGCTGTTCAATACCGTTCCATCCATCTAGTGTGGCTGTTCAATACTGTTCAATACCGTTCCATCCATCTAGTGTGGCTGTTCAATACTGTTCAGTGTGGCTGTTCAATATCTGGGGCTGTTCAATACTGTTCCATCTAGTGTGGCTGTCAATACTGTTCCATCCATCTAGTGTGGCTGTTCAATACTGTTCCATCCATCTAGTGTGGCTGTTCAATAGTGTGGCTGTTCAATACTGTTCCGTTCCATCCATCTAGTGTGGCTGTTCAATCTACCGTTCCATCCATCTAGTGTGGCTGTTCAATACCAATACTGTTCCATCCATCTAGTGTGGCTGTTCCGTTCCATCCATCTAGTGGTGGCTGTTCAATACCGTTCCATCCATCTAGTGTGGCTGTCCAATACTGTTCCATCCATCTAGTGTGGTTGTCCAATACTGTTCCATCCATCTAGTGTGGTTGTCAATACTGTTCCATCCATCTAGTGTGGCTGTCCAATACTGTTCAATACTGTTCCTTCCATCTAGTGTGGCTGTCAATACTGTTCCATCCATCTAGAGTGGCTGTTCAATACTGTTCAATATCGTTCCATCCATCTAGTATGGCTGTTCAATACCGTTCCATCCATCTAGTGTGGCTGTTCAATACTGTTCCATCCATCTAGTGTGGCTGTTCAATACTGTTCCTTCCATCTAGTGTGGCTGTCCAATACTGTTCAATACTGTTCCATCCATCTAGTGTGTGGCTGTTCATCCATCTACTGTTCAATACTGTTCCTTCCATCTAGTGTGGCTGTCCAATACTGTTCAATACTGTTCCATCCATCTAGTGTGGCTGTTCAATACTGTTCAATACTGTTCCATCCATCTAGTGTGGCTGTCCAATACTGTTCAATACTGTTCCTTCCATCTAGTGTGGCTGTCCAATACTGTTCAATACTGTTCCATCCATCTTGTTTGGCTGTCCAATACTGTTCCATCCATCTAGTGTGGTTGTCCAATACTGTTCCATCCATCTAGTGTGGCTGTCCAATACTGTTCCATCCATCTAGTGTGGCTGTTCAATACTGTTCAATACTGTTCCATCCATCTAGTGTGGCTGTTCAATACTGTTCAATACTGTTCCATCCATCTAGTGTGGCTGTTCAATACTGTTCAATACTGTTCCATCCATCTAGTGTGGCTGTTCAATACTGTTCATCCATCTACTGTCCATACTGTTCCATCCATCATCCATCTAGTGTGGCTGTTCAATACTGTTCAATACTGTTCCATCCATCTAGTGTGGCTGTCCAATACTGTTCCATTCATCTAGTGTGGCTGTTCAATACTGTTCAATACCATTCCATCCATCTAGTGTGGCTTTCCAATACTGTTCAATACTGTTCCATCTATCTAGTGGGGCTGTTCAATACCGTTCCATCCATCTAGTGTGGCTGTTCAATACTGTTCCATTCATCTAGAGTGGCTGTTCAATACTGTTCAATACCGTTCCATTCATCTAGTGTGGCTGTCCAATACTGTTCAATAATGTTCAATACTGTTCCATTCATCTAGTGTGGCTGTCCAATACTGTTCAATAATGTTCAATACTGTTCCATCCATCTAGTGTGGCTGTTCAATACTGTTCAATACCGTTCCATCCATCTAGTGTGGCTGTCCAATACTGTTCAATACTGTTCCATCCATCTAGTGTGGCTGTCCAATACTGTTCAATACTGTTCAATACCGTTCCATCCATCTAGTTTGGCTGTCCAATACTGTTCAATACTGTTCCATCCATCTAGTGTGGCTGTCCAATACTGTTCAATACTGTCCAATACTGTTCCATCCATCTAGTGTGGCTGTTCAATACTGTTCAATACTGTTCCATCCATCTAGTGTGGCTATCCAATACTGTTCAATACTGTTCCATCCATCTAGTGGGGCTGTTCAATACCGTTCCATCCATCTAGTGTGGCAGTTCAATACTGTCCAATACTGTTCCATCCATCTAGTGTGGCTGTCCAATACTGTTCAATACTGTTCAATACCGGTCCATCCATCTAGTGTTGCTGTTCGATACTAGTGTGTGTGGAAAATAGAAATGCAATACGGATGCTGAGGGGTGGTTAGGTGTGTCCACACTGTTGACTGGAATGTAAACATAAATGGGGGATAGGAAGTAATGCAGACAATTACATTGATGGAAGATGAGAGTACTAGAGAGAGAGAACAGACCAGTCACCTCCCTCATTAAGAGAGAACAGACCAGACCCCTCCCTCATTGAGAGAGGGAGAGAACAGACCAGTCACCTCCCTCACTAGAGAGAGAGAGAACAGACCAGTCACCTCCCTCACTAAAGAGAGAGAGAGAACAGACCAGTCACCTCCCTCATGAAGAGAGAACAGACCAGTCACCTCCCTCACTAACAGAGAGAGAGAACAGACCAGTCACCTCCCTCACTAAGAAAGAGAGAGAACAGACCAGTCACCTCCCTCACTAAGAGAGAGTGGAGAACAGACCAGTCACCTCCCTCACTAAGAGAGAGAGAACAGACCAGTCACCTCCCTCACTAAGAGAGAGAGAGAGAGAGAGAACAGACCAGTCAACTCCCTCAGTAAGACAGAGAACAGACCAGTCACCTCCCTCAGTAAGAAAGAGAGATAATAGACCAGTCACCTCCCTCAGTAAGAGAGAGGGAGAACAGACCAGTCACCTCCCTCAGTAAGAGAGAGAGAACAGACCAGTCACCTCCCTCATTGAGAGAGAGAGATAACAGACCAGTCACCTCCCTCAGTAAGAGAGAGAGAACAGATTAGTCACCTCCCTCAGTAAGAAGAGAGAACAGACCAGTCACCCCTCCCTCATTGAGAGAGAGAGAGAGAACAGACCAGTCACCTCCCTCAGTAAGAGAGAGAGAACAGACCAGTCACCTCCCTCAGTAAGAGAGAGAGAGAGAACAGACCAGTCACCTCCCTCAGTAAGAGAGAGGGAGAACAGACCAGTCACCTCCCTCAGTAAGAGAGAGAGAACAGACCAGTCACCTCTCTCATTGAGAGAGAGAGAGAGCAGACCAGTCACCTCCCTCAGTGAGAGAGAGAGAGAGAACAAACCAGTCACCTCCCACAGTAAGAGAGAGAGAACAGACCAGTCACCTCCCTCAGTAAAGAGAGAGAGATTACAGACCAGTCACCTCCCTCACTAAGAGAGAGAGAGAGAGAAGACCAGTCACCTCCCTCACTAAGAGAGCGAGAGAGAAAAGACCAATCACCTCCCTCACCAAGAGAGAGAGAAAAGACCAGTCACCTCCCTCAATAAAAGAGAGAGAACAGACCAGGCACCTCCCTCAGTCAGAGAGAGATAGAACAGACCACTCACCTCCCTCAGTAAGAGAGAGAGAACAGACCAGGCACCTCCCTCAGTAAGAGAGAGAACAGACCAGTCACCTCCCTCAGAAAGAGAGAGATAACAGACCAGTCACCTCCCTCAGTAAGAGAGAGAGAACAGACCAGTCACCTCCCTCAGTAAGAGAGATAGATAACAGACCAGTCACCTCCCCAGTAAGAGAGAGAACAGACCAGGAACCTCCCTCAGTAAGAGAGAGAACAGACCAGTCACCTCCCTCAGAAAGAGAGAGATAACAGACCAGTCACCTCTCCTCAGTAAGAGAGAGAGAACAGACCAGTCACCTCCCTCAGTAAGAGAGAGATAACAGACCAGTCACCTCCCTCAGTAAGAGAGAGATAACAGATCTGTCAACTCCCTCAGTAAGAGAGAGAGAACAGACCAGTCACCTCCCTCAGTAAGAGAGAGAGAACAGACCAGGCACCTCCCTCAGTAAGAAAGAGAGACCAGACCAGTTACCTCCCTCAGTAAGAGAGAGAGAGAACAGACCAGTCACTCCCTATGTCTCTACCCCTCCTCTGTCAAATCAAATCAAATTTTATTTGTCACATACACATGGTTAGCAGATGTTAATGCGAGTGTAGCGAAATGCTTGTGCTTCTAGTTCCGACAATGCAGTAATAACGAACAAGTAATCTAACTAACAATTCCAAAAAACTACTGTCTTATACACAGTGTAAGGGGATAAAGAATATGTACATAAGGATATATGAATGAGTGATGGTACAGAGCAGCATAGGCAAGATACAGTAGATGATATCGAGTACAGTATATACATATGAGATAAGTATGTAAACCAAGTGGCATAGTTAAAGTGGCTAGTGTTACATGTATTACATAAGGATGCAGTCGATGATATAGAGTACAGTATCAACGTATGCATATGAGATAAATAATGTAGGGTAAGTAACATTATATAAGGTAGCATTGTTTAAAGTGGCTAGTGATATATTTACATCATTTCCCATCAATTCCCATGATTAAAGTGGCTGGAGTAGAGTCAGTGTCATTGACAGTGTGTTGGCAGTAGCCACTCAATGTTAGTGGTGGCTGTTTAACAGTCTGATGGCCTTGAGATAGAAGCTGTTTTTCAGTCTCTCGGTCCCAGCTTTGATGCACCTGTACTGACCTCGCCTTCTGGATGGCAGCGGGGTGAACAGGCAGTGGCTCAGGTGGTTGATGTCCTTGATGATCTTTATGGCCTTCCTGTAGCATCGGGTGGTGTAGGTGTCCTGGAGAGCAGGTAGTTTGCCCCCGGTGATGCGTTGTGCAGACCTCACTACCCTCTGGAGAGCCTTACGGTTGAGGGCGGTGCAGTTGCCGTACCAGGTGGTGATACAGCCCGCCAGGATGCTCTCGATTGTGCATCTGTAGAAGTTTGTGAGTGCTTTTGGTGACAAGCCGAATTTCTTCAGCCTCCTGAGGTTGAAGAGGCGCTGCTGCGCCTTCCTCACGATGCTGTCTGTGTGAGTGGACCAATTCAGTTTGTCTGTGATGTGTATGCCGAGGAACTTAAAACTTGCTACCCTCTCCACTACTGTTCCATCGATGTGGATGGGGGTGTTCCCTCTGCTGTTTCCTGAAGTCCACAATCATCTCCTTAGTTTTGTTGACGTTGAGTGTGAGGTTATTTTCCTGACACCACACTCCGAGGGCCCTCACCTCCTCCCTGTAGGCCGTCTCGTCGTTGTTGGTAATCAAGCCTACCACTGTTGTGTCGTCCGCAAACTTGATGACTGAGTTGGAGGCGTGCGTGGCCACGCAGTCGTGGGTGAACAGGGAGTACAGGAGAGGGCTCAGAACGCACCCTTGTGGGGCCCCAGTGTTGAGGATCAGCGGGGAGGAGATGTTGTTGCCTACCCTCACCACCTGGGGGCGGCCCGTCAGGAAGTCCAGTACCCAGTTGCACTGGGTGGGGTCGAGACCCAGGGTCTCGAGCTTGATGACGAGCTTGGAGGGTACTATGGTGTTGAATGCCGAGCTGTAGTCGATGAACAGCATTCTCACATAGGTATTCCTCTTGTCCAGATGGGTTAGGGCAGTGTGCAGTGTGGTTGAGATTGCATCGTCTGTGGACCTATTTGGGCGGTAAGCAAATTGGAGTGGGTCTAGGGTGTCAGGTAGGGTGGAGGTGATATGGTCCTTGACTAGTCTGTCAAAGCACTTCATGATGACGGATGTGAGTGCTACGGGGCGGTAGTCGTTTAGCTCAGTTACCTTAGCTTTCTTGGGAACAGGAACAATGGTGGCCCTCTTGAAGCATGTGGGAACAGCAGACTGGTGTAGGGATTGATTGAATATGTCCGTAAACACACCGGCCAGCTGGTCTGCGCATGCTCTGAGGGCGCGGCTGGGGATGCCGTCTGGGCCTGCAGCCTTGCGAGGGTTAACAAGTTTAAATCTGTCTCTAGCCTCCCTCTGTCTCTACCCTCACTCTGTCTCTAGCCTCCCTCTGCCTCTCTAGCCTCCCTCTGCCTCTCTAGCCTCCCTCTGCCTCTCTAGCCTCTAGCCTCTGCCTCTCTAGCCTCCCTCTGCCTGCCTCCCTAGCCTCCCTCTGCCTCCCTAGCCTCCCTCTGCCTCCCTAGCCTCCCTCTGCCTCTCTAGCCTCCCTCTGCCTCTGCCTCTAGCCTCCCTCTGCCTCTCTAGCCTCCCCTGCCCCTCTCCCCTGCCTCTAGCCCTCCCTCTGCCTCTCTGCCCCTCCCTCTGCCTACCCTCTACCCTCCCTCTGCCTCTCTAGCCCCTCCCTCTGCCTCTCTAGCCTCCCTCCCTCTGCCTCTCTACCCTCCCTCTGCCTCTCTACCCTGCCCTCTGCCTCCCTCTGCCCCTCCCTCTGCCTCTCTAGCCTCCCTCCCTCTGCCTCTCTACCCTCCCTCTGCCTCTCTAGCCTCCCTCTGCCTCTCTACCCTCCCTCTGCCCCTCTACCCTCCCTCTGCCTCTCTACCCTCCCTCTGCCTCTCTACCCTCCCTCTGCCTCTCTAGCCTCCCTCTCTCAATTCGAATTCAATACAATAGACCTTATTGACAAGGCAAGTTAAATGACTTACGTTGTCAAAGTATACATGTAGCAAAAATGTTGTGACCAACAGCATTTATATGATTAACACTATCAGCAGCAGCAGCAACAACAACAACAACAACAACAACATTAATGAGAACAACAATACATTAAAGCAATAATAGTAGACCAGTCTCAACATGACTGAGAAGACACATGACCTGGTAGTAGACCAGTGTCAACATGACTGAGAAGACACATGACCTGGTAGTAGACCAGTCTCAACATGACTGAGAAGACACATCACCTGGTAGTGGACCAGTGTCAACATGACTGAGAAGACACATGACCTGGTAGTAGACCAGTCTCAACATGACTGAGAAGACACATGACCTGGTAGTAGACCAGTCTCAACATGACTGAGAAGACACATGACCTGGTAGTAGACCAGTGTCAACATGACTGAGAAGACACATGACCTGGTAGTAGACCAGTCTCAACATGACTGAGAAGACACATCACCTGGTAGTGGACCAGTGTCAACATGACTGAGAAGACACATGACCTGGTAGTGGACCAGTCTCAACATGACTGAGAAGACACATGACCTGGTAGTAGACCAGTGTCATTATGACTGAGAAGACACATGACCTGGTAGTAGACCAGTGTCAGCATGACTGAGAAGACACATGACCTGGTAGTAGACCAGTGTCAACCTGACTGAGAAGACACATGACCTGGTAGTAGACCAGTGTCAACCTGACTGAGAAGACACATGACCGGGTAGTAGACCAGTGTCAACATGACTGAGAAGACACATGACCTGGTAGTAGACCAGTGTCAACAAGACTGAGAAGACACATGACCTGGTAGTAGACCAGTGTCAACAAGACTGAGAAGACACATGACCTGGTAGTAGACCAGTGTCAACCTGACTGAGAAGACACATGACCTGGTAGTAGACCAGTGTCAACCTGACTGAGAAGACACATGACCTGGTAGTAGACCAGTGTCAACATGACTGAGAAGAAACATGACCTGGTAGTAGACCAGTCTCAACATGACTGAGAAGACACATGACCTGGTAGTAGACCAGTGTCAGCATGACTGAGAAGACACATGACCTGGTAGTAGACCAGTGTCAACATGACTGAGAAGACACATGACCTGGTAGTAGACCAGTGTCAACATGACTGAGAAGACACATGACCTGGTAGTAGACCAGTGTCAACATGACTGAGAAGAGACATGACCTGGTAGTAGACCAGTCTCAACATGACTGAGAAGACACATGACCTGGTAGTAGACCAGTCTCAACATGACTGAGAAGACACATGACCTGGTAGTAGACCAGACACATGTCAACATGACTGAGAAGACACATGACCTGGTAGTAGACCAGTGTCAACATGACTGAGAAGACACATGACCTGGTAGTAGACCAGTCTCAACATGACTGAGAAGACACATGACCTGGTAGTAGACCAGTGTCAACATGACTGAGAAGACACATGACCTGGTAGTAGACCAGTGTCAACATGACTGAGAAGACACATGACCTGGTAGTAGACCAGTGTCAACATGACTGAGAAGACACATGACCTGGTAGTAGACCAGTGTCAACATGACTGAGAAGACACATGACCTGGTAGTAGACCAGTGTCAGCATGACTGAGAAGACACATGACCTGGTAGTAGACCAGTGTCAGCATGACTGAGAAGACACATGACCTGGTAGTAGACCAGTGTCAACATGACTGAGAAGACACATGAACTGGTAGTAGACCAGTGTCAACATGACTGAGAAGACACATGACCTGGTAGTAGACCAGTGTCAACATGACTGAGAAGACACATGACCTGGTAGTAGACCAGTGTCAACCTGACTGAGAAGACACATGACCTGGTAGTAGACCAGTGTCAACCTGACTGAGAAGACACATGACCTGGTAGTAGACCAGTGTCAACCTGACTGAGAAGACACATGACCTGGTAGTAGACCAGTGTCAACATGACTGAGAAGAAACATGACCTGGTAGTAGACCAGTCTCAACATGACTGAGAAGACACATGACCTGGTAGTAGACCAGTGTCAGCATGACTGAGAAGACACATGACCTGGTAGTAGACCAGTGTCAACATGACTGAGAAGACACATGACCTGGTAGTAGACCAGTGTCAACATGACTGAGAAGACACATGACCTGGTAGTAGACCAGTGTCAACATGACTGAGAAGACACATGACCTGGTAGTAGACCAGTCTCAACATGACTGAGAAGACACATGACCTGGTAGTAGACCAGTCTCAACATGACTGAGAAGACACATGACCTGGTAGTAGACCAGTCTCAACATGACTGAGAAGACACATGACCTGGTAGTAGACCAGTGTCAACATGACCGAGAAGACACATGACCTGGTAGTAGACCAGTCTCAACATGACTGAGAAGACACATGACCTGGTAGTAGACCAGTGTCAACATGACTGAGAAGACACATGACCTGGTAGTAGACCAGTGTCAACATGACTGAGAAGACACATGACCTGGTATGAATGACAAAACAAAACAAGATGGGAAATATTATATAAATAAAAATGAATAAAACAACACTACATGGGAAACATACAGAAGTTCCAAAAGAATAAAGACATTTCAAATGTCATATTATG